>NW_021136893.1:0-308485 GCF_004193835.3 Ostrinia furnacalis | reverse complement strand
GTATCGATCACTAATCACCCCCTGATAGTTATTTTGAAAATATATTTCATGTACAGAATTGACCTCTCTACAGATTTATTATAAGTATAGAAGATTACTGTATCACTTAAATCAAAGCTAGACTAAAACGAATGTTGTGTTCAGCTACAATCGGAGTGCAAATTAATTGTTAATCTTTGTTCAATGTACTTTATTTTTAAGCCATGATTTGCAATCTGTTGCTGTACCTTAATAAATAAATAAATAAATAAATAATAGAAAGTAATAAAAACCACCGGTTATAGGGGCATTTTTTTGAGAAATTTATCAAATAACCAAAAAAACACGAATTTTTAAGCAGATTTTTTTCAAAAAGTATCATTTTTTATTATTTGTTGGCATTTTAACAAATAAATAATTAATATTTGAAACTAAGATTACCTAGTTAAATAAAAAATCACAAAATTGTCAGCCATTTAGGCTTAATGTGTTGGCGAATCAGGGAATTACAATCCCAATTCCAGGGTAATCGGTTTCGGTACCATGTGGCAACATCGGCCCAATCCGGCCCATCATGGCGGTTGTTTACTATTTTGTTTATTAAGCAGTTAATTTCGTTTGAGATTGTTTACAGGAAATAATCATTGTTTTATCACAAGAATTGGTGCAAAATTTTGTAGTGCGTGGTTGCGGTAGTACGTGGTGTCCTGGAAGTGACATAAGATTCCACGCGTAAGTGTTTATTTCGTGATTTCCGACATTGGATCATTGTAAACATTTTTCACATTTTTTACAGTAATTTCTTCCTAAAACGTTTTACCAGTAATTACACTTATCATTTTTAATGATACCCATGTCAAGAAATAAAGATTTTACATTGGTTTCATTGAATTTGAGCAATTTTATATTTTTTGTTTATTTAGAAAGAGCGAGTCTGCCCACAGAGAGCGAGATAGTGATACTTAGTTTGTGCTTCAAGTAGGTATTCGGAGTGTGGCCTCCATTTTTATCTGTAGCTTCATGAATCGGAATTACGTCATCTTGGCGCTCCAACGCGCAGTCACACAATTAGGCGAATGGTTCAGGAAGTGGCGTATCGAGGTAAATCCCGAAAAAAGTGCAGCAGTGTACTTTTCTAGGGCTTTGTCTGCGAAACGTCCTCCGGTTCGCACTCGTCCTAATGTCCCCACCCATCTCACCTTATTTGACCAAACTATTCCTTGGAAAAGTGAGGCCAAATACTTAGGTGTCACCCTCGACCAGAGATTAACGTTCGCTCCGCACCTCAGACGCGTCTTGAGCCGTGCAAACCACTACATCCACCGACTCTACCACCTAGTTGGAAGGAAAAGTAAATTGTCACTTAGAAATAAGTTGACAATTTACAAAACCTGCATCCGTCCAGTGTTGACTTACGCCAGTCCGGTGTTTGCTCACACTTCCTGCACAGACCTTAAGAAATTCCAGACCCTCCAAAACAAATTCTTACGCCGAGCCGCGGATGCCCCGTGGTTCGTGCGTAATACGAATCTCCATAGAGATTTCGAGATCCCATCGATTGATCACTTTATGAAAGAAGCCTCTCGCCGCTACTTTGATAAAGCGATCAACCACAAGAACCCTCTTATCGTTAGCGCCGCCACGTATACACCCCAAAAAGATGTCGCTGCCCAATACCGACGACCTAGGCATGTCCTAGACGACCCGGACGATCCTATTACCGAATTTCTGAACACAGACATCACTGCCTTAAGCACGCCAACTACTCCACAACACAGTAGCTCGTTACACCGTACTCGCCGGCGAGTACGACTGGACTTTGGTCCAACACCGCGGTGGGCAACCCTCTAGTTGGGTTCGCCACTGATCGGGCGCCTTATGCGCTCGATACGGCCCGATCGCGAACGTCGGTCTGCGACCGACGCGGACGAGCCTGGGCTTCGCGTAGCGAAGCCCAGGCTCGCCCGCGTCGGCCTCGTCGGGACGCGCACCGACGATCGCCAAACGGCTAGAGTAC
Organism: Ostrinia furnacalis; assembly: GCF_004193835.3. Lineage (NCBI taxonomy): Eukaryota > Metazoa > Arthropoda > Insecta > Lepidoptera > Crambidae > Ostrinia > Ostrinia furnacalis. Next base: position 306,489 of record NW_021136893.1, on the reverse strand, counting down.
CTTCTGTACTCGCCACTCTGCCCGGTGAAGCTGGAAAAGCTCCTCAAGCTACAAGCGTGCGTCCCTTCAAAAAAAAAAAATGGCATTCTGTTACGAGCAGTCGTCAAGTGAACATCTCACTATCTTGTGGGCTAATTCAAATGCATTTGTCGAGAGTAGAAATCGTCTGTCAAATAATTTTCTAGTAATCAATTTTGAACTGATTGTCAAGGTACTACAGTTGAAAATTGAATATCAAAGCCAGACTACGCCTAATGTCAGATCAGCCGATGGTAGATGCCAAATTTCCAATATCGCGTACGAAGACGGAGAACTTTGTCAATATAGTGGTACATAAAGGTCATAATTAGTGGATGCCGACGATTTTCGCGCTGTCATCTCAACGACTGCCCACCCTTGTCGTTAGAGCAGTAGTATCGAGCTCTCTCCGCCGAATGTAAGTTATTTTTTTATAATTATCTCTGTGTTGATATTATTTTGTTATGATATTATTTTGTGTTATATTATATTGTTACTATGTTATTTTGTGTTAATTTGCTGGCCATATTTCCACTGTGTTGCTCACAAAGTAATTAAATATTGTTAATTACTGTTGAATAATATTTTAATAAATACCTCCCATTATTCTCTAACATAATATACGTTGATTCCTCACAAATGATAAGTACGTTTATTTCTTATACTATAATGTTCTCAAAAAATATAAAACCAATACTTTTAAACAAAAAATATCTGTGATTCTTAAATAATAAAAATTATTATTTTGTAACAATTTTAGATTTCCTTGTTATTATTTGTTAGTGACGAGTTTTAGAGTTACATTTTATCACATTAAACTATTAGAGTGCTATTATCATTGACTGATTAATGCAATTGCGCATCTGTGATTCTAAAAGTAATCTAATAACTTTAATATTTTGTGACAGTTAAACTTACTTTTATTGTTAATCAACAACTGATTAATGTAACTACGTATCTAAGATTCTTAAATAATAATATTTTGTAATAATTTTAGAGTTACTTTTTATCACATTAAGAGTGTAATATTGACTCATTATTGCAATTGCGCATCTGTGATTCTAAACGACATCGAATCTATAGGTTTATGACCATAATATTTTATGACAATTAAACTTACTTTTATGCTGAAGATTTTTTAAACAGTGACTGTTAAATAAAACTGATTATTATTTACACATTATTTTTGTTTTATTTTCGGTATGCAATACCGAGGTGGAACCTTTTAGATCTGTGTCATCCTTCACGTTTAGTGAAATACCGGGGTGGTTGAAACTTGATTTGATCCATCCGCCCCGTTAAACGATATACCGGGGTGGTTGACACTCCATGTGGTCCATCCACCCCGTTGAACGCTAAGACTATGACTACCGGGGTCGTTGAAACAGTTTTTCCCATCCACCCCGTTGACGGGGCAGATCCACCGGGGCCGTTGGGACTAACCCCAACGACTCTCTAAAGCACAACATTTATAAAAATTTTGCTGCGGTAATGCACTCGTTCAGCTTGGGTCATCTATAATAAGTTTTTTGTAGCGACGTTGCCGTGTTTCACGTTGGAAGAGCGGCAACAACTCAAAGCATGTCAAAACCATAAACGTGCCATAAAGCAAGTTAACTATTATGTCACACTAAAGACACACACACAACGACATTATAAAACTTTATTTTATCCCTTTCTCGCACTAAGCTTTGCGTCTTGAGTGTTGCTGTTTGTACGTGAGAATCCTTTTCCTGAACAGTTAGTTACAGTACAGCAACAACAGAGTTAAGTAGGTACGGCACGGTACCTATTCTGCTCTATAATGATGAGCGGTTGAGCCGGCTACTAGTTCAGACCACCTTCTTTTGTGTTCTGTGATCATTACACGCTAAGAGAGTGTAGGTATCTACCCTAAGTAAGAGTTATATTTAATTCCCTAGAAATAAAATTGGTAAAATGTAAAACGTAAATTTCACAAAAGTAACTAAGCTTACTTAATTAATAATACTCAATATTAAATATTTTATTGCATCCATTATGTAGGTACTTAAAATTAGAACATTATGGACCCTGTAGGGCACGGCAATTAGGAGAGAGGAGGACCACTCTAGATCAGCCGAAAAACTAGTTAGAAGTTAAAGCCTTATAATTTAAATAGGCTCACTTAAAGCATTAGTGTTTGGAGATTAAGTTCAAAAACTTTGTTCAAACATCACCTAAAGGCGCTTGGTACCGCCCGCCGCCCGCACAGCCCCTGCGTACCCCGCTACACCACCGAGTGCATGCGGCCGCCGCCCCGGAAGAGCAAGACGACTGAAATCATTCAGTCGCGTCCTCGTAAATACCTAACATAACATTTTCCTGATTTTATGGAATTTTCCGTGACAATTTAAAATATATTTTTTTGGCATCATGCATCAGTGTTATTTAAACTACCACACATGAGATGAGCGTTGTTTTACAAAACCACATCCTGTATAAGGACATATCATTAAATAATATAATTTAAATTACTTACAGCTGTCACCATGGCCAAGAACGTTGATAGAATTATGTGCCCCATGTCGAGGAAACTCATTATACGGAAATTGTCGGAAAGGTAATATAGCCCCCCAAAAACTATGAGCATAGTGTGGTAAGGTAAAGTTTCTCTGTGAATCCGAAAGAATAACGGCTGGAGCTTGTCCTCGAATATATTTGATGGCCATATTCCTGATGGGCCCAAAGCATTTTTCACTGTTATTATGTAGCTCAGAGTCGATGGGTTTTGGTGACTGAAAAAAGTGCAATTTGTGATCATAAAAGTTGTGTATTATTTATTTAGTTTTCCACATTTTAGTGCACCTTTTGGAGTCGGTTCTGTTAAAATTATTTTCACAAAACAAATAAATTATAGTAAGTAAATAAATATGATGATGATAAACTACGAGTAAATATGTATACTTAGTTATCTTTTGACAAAAAATCTTTACTTACACGGCGGGCATAATTTTAACTAAATAAAATTACAACAATACAACTGAATTTCACCCATCGCAAGGCTATGAATGACTTAGTATTTTGATGCCGAACACATAAACATTTAAAAATATTTTATATAATTATCATATTTAATGCAATAATAATTAGCTTAAATAGCACAGTAAATAGATTAAAAGTAGTCTCGCTAAAACAAATGAAGGTAATATTATCGTGAAGAGTGCTTTCTTGTTGTATTCTTTGCACACTTTTGACTTACAGGTCATCATCATTGTTATCTCAGCCATAGGACGTCCACTGCTGAACATAGCCCCCCCCCCCTCAGCAGATACCTAGTCTAGTAAAATTGTCGTCTGAAAGGGGTGGTACCTTGTGTTACTAGCATCACTTCATAAACCATATCACTTTGTCGGACCTAAGTAGGTACCTATAATTCACGTACTTAGGGTGGATCCAACCAAACGAGTAAATATTAATCCAGAATAAATCGTCAGTTTTGACATATTTCCCATACTGAAACTCAATGTGCCAGTGGAGATAATCTCGGATTAAAGTTTGGTCGAATCGGGCCTTAAACGTCTTGAGAAAGATCTAGAATACTCTAGATGTAGAGTCTAGATAATTTATGGAAATTAACTTAGAAGGTCCTTCTTTAGATTAAGTAAGAGGTGGTCAAACTTTGCAAACCTACTGTATTATGTGTGCAGTACCGAGAGACCTCTATATCTGGACAGGTGACATGTTGATAAGCGTTTAAGAAGCTATACTTAATGTATCATTATAATCACCGGTGCATTTTTTTTAATGAAATAATTACCCTAAAATAGCATAGATATTATTTAGAATACTTAAGCATGAGGGAAAATTTGCAGGTGCATTATGCCTACTTCGAAATATTGTTGGTTGCTTGTTACTCTTTCACGAAAAACTACTTAACGAGTTTTGCTGAAACTTTACATTATAAGAATAATATAGGGCACAAAATAGTCTTTAATTAAATAAAAATTCTTACAATTAATTTTATCTTCTAAGGAGGAGGTCTTTAAGGGCACTTTTATACGCAGTTACTGTATATTAAGAACGAGTATTACTTTATTATTTAAAGATTATTAGCAATTTGTATTGCACAAATTACTAATAGTTTCTTTAGCCCCTCGTGGTAAGCTAGATAAGCTTGTGTTACGAATGGGCTCACCACAATAGTCGAGCGGTGGGATTCGAACCCGCATTCCTCGGATTTCGACGAGTCGGCCAGTCCGACCACTTCATTACGCCAAAGGACAATGGGCAAAATGGTACCCGGCTCCAATAGATATGCTTCTAGTGTCGTTTGAAAGGTCTTACCAAGACGAACAACTTTTACTATGGCCACTAGCCTCAGATCTGGTTGTGTTCGAAGATAAACATACTTTTTTGCAAAATGGTATTCGGCTCCAATGGTTATGTTTGTAGTGTCATTTGATAGGTCTTACCAAGACGAACAACATTTACTATGGCCACCAGCCTCAGATATGGTTGCGTTCTGAGCTAAACTGACTTTTTGTGTAACCGAAGTATCATTCGTGTCCATCGTATGGTCTTAGGTTATGCGAGGCATGAAGGGTTTACTGTTCCAGTATCCTTCCTTAACTCTATAATTATTAATAGGGATAATTGTGAAATAAATGTTTTTATTTGAAGAACTACTAGCTACCCCCTTATTAATAAAAAGTTATGCCTAGGATGAACCTTGGATTTAAATGACATTTCCATACCAAATGACAATTTAAGCCAGAGTTCAACTAGGGTGTAACTTTTATTAATAAAGGTGTTGGAGTTTTATCACTTCTTAAAGGTTTTATTGTGGGTTGCTAAAGCGAATAAACCCACAAGACCCAATAAGTCCACCCACAAGATGGACCGACGACCTCATAAAGGGTGGCGGGAAGGCGCTGGATGCAGGCCGCCACCAACCGGCCATTGTGGAAATCCTTGGGTTAGGCCTATGTTCAACTAGACGTCCTATGGCTACAATGATCATGATGATGATGATGAAAGCGAATAAAATGCCAATGGCTTGGGTAGTTCATCGTAGGGATAATCCTTTCCTTTTCAATGTTTATTTTAGTTATATTAATAGATTCTCGTCATAGTACATACTCGTATACATGGATGATTGTGTTATACTTTCATATAATACTTATTGGAATTACTGCTTTCAAAACGTGAATTAGAACTGGCCCCATAGCAGACATTTTTCTACATCTAAAGGCCTTTTGAAATATATATTGGTTATGGCTATTGGAGCGGGTACCACTTTCCATACATTTTTGCCCATCATCCTTTAAATATATTTTTTTAATTAAAATTCAAGTGTGCGGCTTTGGTTAAACGCATGTTGGGTGGTAAAATAACATTTAATTATGTGTCATCGTGTCATGCAGAAAATTATAGCATATTGGCCTTCAGTGAATAAAATTAAATAATAATAGCCTTTTGGAACTTAGGATAATGCAATCTTTTTCTAAAATCCTACGAGTAAGAGTTCCGTAGATTTTCATTGCACCTCATAATATAAGGATTATCTATCTATCTATATATAAATAAAAATGAATTGTTGTTCGTTAGTCTGATTAAAACTCGAGAACGGCTGGGCCGATTGAGCTGATTGTGGTTTTAAAATGTTTGTCGTAGTAGTCCAGGGTAGGTCTAAACGGTGAGCAAATAAGGAAAAATTGCGATGGCTTATTTATTGCCTTTAAGGCGGAACAGAGTTCGCGGGGTCAGCTAGTTTTTAATAAACATAGGTACAAATGAAATACAAGATTACCCAGGAAATATCTCTCTCTATAATATACCTACCTAGTACCGTACCAGTATTTATCGTTAGTAACTTTCCCTATCCTAACGTTTAACGTATCCCTAGCTTAAAGTTTTCCTTGAAAGTTCATGAAAAGGAGTATTCTAGATTTTTTAAGAAAACAGTTTATTTTTTAGAAAGGACGCCTTACCTATACCCTATCAATGACACCCCGCATCAAACAAACTCAAGTCATTGCATTATCTTTGAAGTTATAAAAACAATATAAGCACTGTACGAGTATAAGTAGGTATGAGTTAATCGATCATAGGCCACATGATGGAGTTTATCTAGCATTTTACTATCATGTAAATAAGTACAACTTTTGTAAAAAAAATATTTAGCTATAAATAGGGAATAACAATATATTAATTACCTTTTTTAATTGAAATTATTGGCGAATTTATCGCGAGTTCTCAAAACAGAATTTAACAATTCTTCCGTGTTGCTAATCTATAAAAAAAAACTACCAAATTGCGTTTAGTTTTACGCAATTCGTGATTCATTTCATACGAAATGGAAGTTTCGATCAAAGTCATCCCGTGAAACAAAGTAACCCTGGTTTACGTACCTACTTACGATAAAGCTTTAGCCAAACCAACGAGAGCAGATCGCGTCGGCGATGGCGATCACTGCGCGTGCATATTGCAATGACAGGATTGACAGGACGCGCGTTCTGTCATTGGTCGCCTGTCCTAAAGGCTCCCGACGACAATGAGGCTCGTGTGGTACGGTAGAGTCGCCCTGTGAAATATCACGACCACCGAAAGCTTCTCTCCGAATATTTCCGCCGGCCATGCGCCCGGAGCGACCATAAAGGTCCTTATCATTTTGAAATAATCCAATGCTATTGGGGACTTCTCTCTGCAAAATGTTAGTCGTATGAGTCATGAGATGTACAACATTGTGGCGAATTGACTGAATACACTGGCGTTTCCTGCAAATTGTACCTTCTGAATAACATTTTTAGGAAGTAAAACTCAGAAATACGTTCAACAAAGAAGTTTATAAATACAGTGATGGTTGAGTACAAAGCTTTGAATGACGTGCGTCTTTTACAACTTTTTTATGAATATGCGAAATTAAAATCAATGAAAGCAGATTCAGTAGACTCCTGCGTGTCTTTTTGTGAAGAAGACGTTATATTGCAGTAGCTACGGAATATCGTGGTGGTACATCTCCTGTAGCATTATGCTCGTAAGTTAAACTTTTAACCTCATTGATAAATTGATGGTTTTATAAACCAAATAGCACAAGCAGGCCCACTGCGTCGTGTTATGTACCTAGTTAGACCATCGCACTCGTTGCCAATTAACACAGTAATATTCTGTATTAAATTCCTCTGTCAATGCTATCCTTGTACGTTCTGAATGTAATCACTCGTTAGAACTGACATATTATTATGAGAATATTGCACATGCAAAATGGAATTAATATCAAGTATGTACCTACCTACACTACTACTTACTCGTAAGTATGTGGTCATTACGCATTTAAACCAACTTCAAAATGCGTCTTTTGACCTCAGGAAGTAAGTAGGTAAAGGTAGGTAAGGTAGTAAGTTTTGCTAAATGTAAAATTTCGTTAATTAATAATCTTTGTGTAAATGAAACATGGCCAAACAATAATTTGGTAAATAGGCCAGTAGAATAAAACATGAAAATTTATCGAATCGGAAATAAGTCCTACAAAAGGTTTTATTGTTTTAATAGCTTCATTTGTAGCCCATTTAAGAATATTCTAGGTTTTCGATTTAGCCGGAGTTGTGCTTAAGTGGTGGGGGGCATTTTTGCGATTTTACGGTTATACCGTGTAAAGGACGTATCGAAAACTGATCTTAATGACTGTGGAAGGGCATTTAATCCTTCCTTGCATCCTGCACGACTGCGTTGCCTAACCGTATGCATGGTCCCTTTTCAAGGCTTGAGAGCCTGTGGGTAACGAGCCATTGGACGTAGAGAGGGTAATTAATTATACGTATAATTTCTACTTTGTCGAAGATAACCACGATAACAGTTTGGCCAAAACATATAAATTTGGTCATATTCAATGCAGGATTTAACTAATTCCCTTAACCGCTTGAGTCCCAGACGGCATTCATTAATGTCATAACAATTGATTTAAATCTATTGTGTCTAGATTCGCGGGCCTTGAAGGATTAAACCGTCGTGAAGATCAGTTTTTGATATTGTAAGTCCTTTACGTGGTATAACCGTAAAACCACAAAAATGTCCCTTTCAGGGGCGCACAACTCCGCTGAAGTCGAAAACAGTAGTCAATGGGCAACATAGGTATGAACACAATAAAGCTATTAAACTAATAAAAAAATGGGTAGTATTTAACTGCAAGTCAAAAAATCATCCTTTTGCATACTAAAAAATACAATGTGTTACAGTATTTGTCGAAGAGAAATACCTACTAAGGGTTCGGACAATATTTTCATTGAATAATGTTTCCGACAAAGGTTGTCAAATTGACTGACATGTTTATCGTATAGTACAGTCCACTATGAAAATTAGCTGTGATTTGTTTCAACTACCTATTTTAAAAATTTTTGTCACTTTTTAAGTGTTGAATTTTATAAAATTGGGAAAGAAGTACCGAGTTTGAAGCGTTCATGAGCAGACATTGCAGTTGAATATTCAAGTTCTGAATTTGATTATTGATGAATAATAAAATAAATCCTACTAGCTCGATTGATGGTTTCATTTAATTTATTTAAGCCAGGTTACCTATAATAATATTTTTTCGTTAATTTATGAAAATATCAAATTAGCCCGTAATCCTGAATCCTGATAATTTAACACAGGTACGACTGTACTCAGTGTTGCACTATCAAATGCAATTGACGCAGGGTTTTTATGTTCCTGGTCAGGCTATACATCATTTATTTAAAAAAATACTCTCAATTTTTCTATCTAGGCCAGTAGAATTAAACACAAAAATTGATTAAATCGGAAATAATTCCTACAAAGGATTTTTTTGCTTTAATGGCTTCATTGGTTGCCCATTAAGACTCTCCTAAGTTTTCGACTTCGACGGAGTTGTGCTTAAGTGGTGGGGGCCCTCGAAAGGGGCGTTTTTTCGGTTTTCCGGTTATACCGCGTAAAGGACTTACCCTATCGAAAAGTGGTCTTCATGACGGTTAAAGGGCACTTAATCCTGCATTGAATAAGACCAAATTCATATGTTTTGGACAAACCGTTCTCGCGCTAAAGTTCGGCAAAGTAGAAAATATACGTATAATTAATGACCCTCTCCACGTCCAATGGCTTGTTACCCACATGTTTCCAAGCCTTGTAAAGGGTCGCCTTAACCAGTGTAACCCTAACAAGGCTCACGAGTTTGATTCGCTTATCCTTGTTCGTCCCAGCCGTTCCTTAACTGCGGTTGCTGCACCTCTTCCTGGCACTCTCCTGAACGACTCTGTGTTACCTAATGTGGCTGCCCCTCTTCCTTGTACCCTCCTGTACGATTTCATTGCTTAGCCATATGCCTGGTCCAAGGTTCGACGCCACAAAATCAACTTCGTACGAGTGAAAATAGTTTAAATACTATTTCCCGTGCTTGCAACATTTTTCTTTACTGCTTCGCCTCTATTAGTCGTAGAGTGATTGTATATATCCTATAGCCTTCCTCAATGTATGAGCTATTCAACACAAAAATAATGATTTCAATCAAACTAGTAATTCTTAAGATTAGCGCGTTCAAACAAACAAACAAAAAACTCTTCAGCGTTTTAATATGAACTTGTTGTTGTTGATTTTTGGCGTCGAACCTTAGACCAGGCATACGGCTAGGCAACGTAGTCATGCAGGAGGATACAAGGAAGAGGGGCAGCCACAGTAGGTAACACAGAGTCGTTCAGGTGAGTGCCAGGAAGAGGTGCAGCAACCGCAGTTAAGGAACGGCTGGGACGAACAAGGATAGGCGCATCAAGCTCGTAAGCCTTGATAGGGTTACACTGGTTGAGGTGGCCCTTTTCAAGACTTGGAAGCCTGTGGGTAACAAACCATTGGACGTGGAGAGGGTCATTAATTAGACGTATATTTTCTACTTTGCCGAACTTTAGCGCGAGAACGGTTTGTCCAAAACATATGAATTTGGTCTTATTCAATGCAGGATTAAGTGCCCTTTAACCGTCATGAAGACCACTTTTTGATAAAGGACTTACCTTTACGCGGTATAACCGGAAAACCGAAAAAATGCCTCTTTCGGGGGCCCCCACCACTTAAGCACAACTCCGTCGAAGTCGAAAACTTAGGAGAGTCTTAATGGGCAACCAATGAAGCCATTAAAACAATAAAATCTTTTGTAGGAATTATTTCCGATTTAAAAGCTAATTCTACTGGACTAATCGTGCACTGCAGTTTATCTAAATGAAATATCATTTTATTTGTCATAATAATCGAACGTCCATGCTTGCGTTTTTGGCCAATAGGTTTTGGCCTCTGCAGGCGATGTGACATATTACTTGAGTCGAATCGCAAGCCCTATTTAAATGCTTACATAATATACTTTATTAAAAAAAAGGGGACAGTTAGGCACATTTAACATTTATCTTGCATTTTTTTAAATCCATCTCACTTGTATACAATACACCAAGTCCGGCGACTTGGTGTCGGCAGCCTTATTTCCAACGAATCATGTCACCGTTTTTGTTTGTCGGTGGATCGTCAGGACTGCATTATTGAACGGCATAAAGTGTTAGAAAAGACGCAAAATAGAATTTCAGTTCAACTTTAAGAAATAATGCTATACAAAGAACATTATTTTGCTTTAATTATTATTAAATTTGCCGAACAAGTTCTCTGAAATTTTGAGACATTATTGTTGAGCAACTTTTAAAATACATATTAAAAAACATGTTGCAAGAATAGTTATATTGATATGAGTATGAGTACCTATTACTGATGTACGTTAGGGTAAATTTGCTTTGCTTTAGTATATTTTTGCACATCAAACAACATTTTTGTTGCGCGTTTGAGAAAAAAATAGGTATAGTACACTTTTGATGTGTATTTTCCTATTATTTCTAGTAGGTACTAGTTTTGTTAAACAATTTGTTTATTTGCAATGAAATAATTTATTTGATGTAAAAGTTATTTAAATTGATGAAAATAAATTGATATAGGTGCGATAAGTTATTTGATGTGCGATTAATAATATCCCAAAAAAAATTGTTGGAGTTATTTCCGATTTCAAATCTAATTCTGCTGGCCTAAATACATATAAGTATATAATACAATAATATGCCAAAAACGAGATTTGCTAATAACTTTCCAATAAGTTGTTTTGACAAATATTTTTTTTCCACATGAAAATTTGCGAAACGTAGTTTGCTATGTGATTTTTTGGAAAAGTATTTGGCCAAATCTCGAGGGAAGCATCTATTCTAGATGCAGGTGGATTGTGGTGGAAACCGTGGAATACCTTGGGGTAGGACTAACTGCTGTCTTCACAAACGATGCTTAAGTGAAGCAGAAAATCGAACGCACAGCGTTGAATAGAGCTCTGTGATTGGTTCATGTGTCACCCTGCGCGTCCACGCGCACTGTGAGACCTCATGTTTGTGAATACGGGCGTTAGATCCTTCATTCAGCAGAGGACGTCTTGAAACGAATCACACCTGGGATAAAATCTCTTTCTTAGCTAGACCTACGAGTTATGTAAGTAAAAGGCCACTGTGAAAACCAAAGCATCCACAAGTAAAGTCTCATGGTGGAACTCTAAGCTGCAAAAGCTACGAGAAGAAACCAGGAGACTCTTTAATAGAGCTAAAAATCCCATGAATGGGACACATATAAGAAAGCTCTAACCAAATATAACACTGAGATCAGGAAAGCAAAGAGAGCATCGTGGAGGAAACTGTGCGAGGATGTCGAAAGTCTTCCTCGAGCAGCAAGACTCCAAAAAATGATCTCCAAAACTCCTGTTAGGCAGATTGGGCTTCTGAAAAGACCCGATGGAACTTTCACTTCATGTGAAAACGACACATTGGAGCTGCTGGCAGCAACCCACTTCCCTGGATCGGTGGGCAGCAATTGCTCGGCGACTACACATAGCAACCTTCGCAGGCCGAAGAATGACGACTGGCGGAGGGCTGCTATAATCATAAGACCCAACCAGGTAAAATGGGCCATCAGCTCCTTTAAACCATATAAAGCGTGTGGCGAGGACAACATATTCCCTGCTCAACTGAAGGAGGGGATGGAAATCCTCACTCCACATCTGGTCAAAATCTTCAGAGCCAGCTTGGCCTGGGGACATATACCGGAACGATGGACCACAGTAAAAGTCATATTCATTCCAAAGGCTGGCAGAAAGGACTACGCCTTGCCAAAGTCCTTTAGGCCAATAAGCCTCTCATCCTTCCTTATGAAGGTTATGGAAAAGGTAATTGACATCTATATTAGGGACGTAGCACTAAAAACGAAACCTATTCACCACACACAGCATGCCTACCGCAGAGGTAAATCTACGGAAACAGCCCTGATCAGCCTGATTGACAGGGTCGAAAAGGCACTGGAAGACAAGGAAATCGCGCTTTGCGCATTTCTAGACATAGAGGGAGCTTTTGACAACACTCCTACTACACTGCTGGTCGAAGGTCTGGTTGCAAAAAGCCTTGACCTGACGACCACGAGATGGGTGGAGTCGATGCTCTCCAACAGGAGAGCTAAGGTATCTCTGCTTCAAACCACTATGGAAGTTACAACCACCAGAGGATGCCCGCAAGGGGGCGTGCTTTCGCCCCTTCTCTGGACTCTGGCGGTTGATACACTACTGTATAAAATGGCCGACCTCAACATTGACACTCAAGGGTACGCTGACGACCTTGTTGTCATAGTAAGGGGCTTCTGCCAAAGTACAATATCTTCCATAATGCAAAGAGCGCTAAACACCATAGGTGGGTGGTGCAAAAGAAACAGTTTATCAGTTAACGCTGATAAAACTGTCATTATTCCATTTACCAGGCGTAGACAGTTGAACAAACTAGTCAAACCCTCTCTAAATGGAAAAGAGATCGAGTTTTCCACGGAAGTCAAATATCTGGGCGTCACTATCGACCAGAAACTAACATGGAATACTCACCTTAATAACATCATACAAAAGGCAAAAATTGCCTTAGGCTCCTGTAGCCGCATGATGGGCAACAATTGGGGCTTGAATCCCCGATCTGTCTTATGGCTGTATACCACTATCGTGAGGCCGACTATATCGTACGCCTCTGTAGTGTGGTATCACAAAACCAGCCAAAAGACAGTAACAGTTAAACTAGGTAGTCTGCAAAGGCTTGCCTGTCTCATGGCAACTGGGGCAATGTCAACCGCACCTGGGGCGGCCCTGAACGCACTACTGTGCCTAACGCCCCTAAGTATGCACATTGCTAAGGAGGCGGAGGCAAGTGCCTACAGGATAGACGCTCAGGGGGGCTTCCATTGCATATCCCAGAGAATGAGAACATTACTGGAGGCTATAAAGAGCACACCTACTCTTTGCATGACTTCTGACATCATGGTTCCAAGTTGTAGCTTCCAAAAGAACTACAAAGTGGAAATACCACACAGGGAGGACTGGCTGAACAAGCAAGTCACCTGTGAGAAGGGCAGCCTTATATGGTTTACTGATGGGTCAAAAATGGGCCCTAACGTAGGCTTTGGCGTGTATGGAGAGCAGCCGAAGCTTAGGCTATCTCAAAGCCTGGGCAAATTTGCCTCTATCTTTCAGGCAGAAGTCTACGCCATTATTGAATGTGCGGAAGCTAACCTGCGAAAAAATTATGCCAACCACATAATTTACATTAACTCAGACAGTCAGGCCGCGCTGCTGGCCTTAAACTCCAACTTAATCACCTCAAAGTTGGTAGAAAACTGCATGAGTCGACTAAATACTCTAGGAGAACGAAACAGAGTAACGCTGAGATGGGTTCCAGGTCATGCGGGAATCGAGGGCAATGAAAATGCCGACGAACTAGCCAGAGCGGGAGCGGAGGGAACACAATATGGTCCAGAACCCTTTTGTGGTGTTCCCAAAAGTCTCGCTCGAATGACCCTGGAGAACATCTATTTAAACAAATCCTTTATGGCATGGTCAGACACGCCAGGATTAACTCATTCCAAAGCTCTCATAAAAGCCTATGATCGAAAAAGCTCTAAGCAGATCATAGGACTGAGTAGGACCAAAATGCGCATCTTAGTTCGAGCCCTCACTGGACACTGCAGCTTAAACAAGCACTTGTCCACTATGGGACTGTCCGAAACAAGAACGTGCAGGATGTGCCAAGAGGCAGATGAAACGCCACTACACATGCTCACGGACTGCGGACCTCTGATGCGCAAGCGGAGCTTACACCTGGGCAAACACATCCTAAGCCCACAAGATGTAAAACATATCGCCCCCCAAAAGATACTGCACTTCCTAATGGATGCAGGACTCGGAGGCGAACTGTAAGGAAAACAGCGGCGATCACAATAGATCGATAACGGTCGCAGTGATACTAGGACTTTATTGAACTAGAATAGCCGCTCAACACAAATAAAAAAAAAAAAAAAGGCCACTGTTTAGAATACGTGTTTAATAAGAATAAAAACTGTGTTACGATTCAGATCGACAAAATTTCATTGCTTGCTAAGCAATTAGTAAAACTACAAAAAATCTATAAGCATGAGGATTACAAGTAAAAACATAGTTTATTGAATTAAGTCGGAGAGTGTGTGTGTAACTCCCGTAGCTTTTAAGAGTCGTTGATCTTCAAAAGGTCTTTCTAATCTCCCATTCGTCTCTCGTTTGCAGAAAAGCGTAGTATGAAAATGTCGTCTTCAATATCTGAAACATTACAATGCAATACCTATTATCACGATTACGTGCTTATAAATTGTTATTTCCTGTAAAATAGAGTTAATTAACATAATGAAGAAAGTAATATTTTATTGTATTTTACGGGGATATTTCCACATACAACATTACTCTTACATTATTTTTTCCAAAATCTTTTGGGGTTTTTAATTAGGTACAGCGTTATCACAAATGCCAATCCGTCGTAGAGGTGATTTTTTTTAAAGATTTTAGCAATTTGTATTTCACAAATTACTAATAGTCCCGTTAGCCAGTCGTGTTAAGCTAAATAAGCTTGTGTTACGAGTGGGCTCACCACAATAGTCGAGCGGCGGTGGGATTCCCGCGTTCCTCGGATCTCGAGTCGGCCACTCTGACCCTTCACCGCTCGGCTATCGTGGCTATAATCTCACCAATAAGAATAATACAAATACGTAAACCAAACAGACAAACCGCTGGGCCCTGTATTTTTTTGGAAAATAGAACTAAGACCTCAGATCATAAAAGGGCTGATCTTGTACTGCGTCTTGTGCAGCAAGATGCATGCCGTCCGCCGGTTGCTGGTGTCCATGCACTCCCACGGCAGGAAGTAAGCTGAATCTATCTCGCTATATCTACATTGAAGGACTCGTATTCCTTACCCCGGTCATGGTGCTGACGCCGACGGCCGCCAGCCCCAGCGCCTTGAGGCTGATCTTGTACTGCATCTTGTGCAGCATGATGCACGCCGTCCGCCGGTTGCTGGTGTCCATGCACTCCCACGGCAGGAAGTAAGCTGAATCTATCTCGCTATATCTACATTGAAGGACTCGTATTCCTTACCCCGGTCATGGTGCTGACGCCGACGGCCGCCAGCCCCAGCGCCTTGAGGCTGATCTTGTACTGCATCTTGTGCAGCATGATGCACGCCGTCCGCCGGTTGCTGGTGTCCATGCACTCCCACGGCAGGAAGTAAGCTGAATCTATCTCGCTATATCTACATTGAAGGACTCGTATTCCTTACCCCGGTCATGGTGCTGACGCCGACGGCCGCCAGCCCCAGCGCCTTGAGGCTGATCTTGTACTGCATCTTGTGCAGCATGATGCACGCCGTCCGCCGGTTGCTGGTGTCCATGCACTCCCACGGCAGGAAGTAAGCTGAATCTATCTCGCTATATCTACATTGAAGGACTCGTATTCCTTACCCCGGTCATGGTGCTGACGCCGACGGCCGCCAGCCCCAGCGCCTTGAGGCTGATCTTGTACTGCATCTTGTGCAGCATGATGCACGCCGTCCGCCGGTTGCTGGTGTCCATGCACTCCCACGGCAGGAAGTAAGCTGAATCTATCTCGCTATATCTACATTGAAGGACTCGTATTCCTTACCCCGGTCATGGTGCTGACGCCGACGGCCGCCAGCCCCAGCGCCTTGAGGCTGATCTTGTACTGCATCTTGTGCAGCATGATGCACGCCGTCCGCCGGTTGCTGGTGTCCATGCACTCCCACGGCAGGAAGTAAGCTGAATCTATCTCGCTATATCTACATTGAAGGACTCGTATTCCTTACCCCGGTCATGGTGCTGACGCCGACGGCCGCCAGCCCCAGCGCCTTGAGGCTGATCTTGTACTGCATCTTGTGCAGCATGATGCACGCCGTCCGCCGGTTGCTGGTGTCCATGCACTCCCACGGCAGGAAGTAAGCTGAATCTATCTCGCTATATCTACATTGAAGGACTCGTATTCCTTACCCCGGTCATGGTGCTGACGCCGACGGCCGCCAGCCCCAGCGCCTTGAGGCTGATCTTGTACTGCATCTTGTGCAGCATGATGCACGCCGTCCGCCGGTTGCTGGTGTCCATGCACTCCCACGGCAGGAAGTAAGCTGAATCTATCTCGCTATATCTACATTGAAGGACTCGTATTCCTTACCCCGGTCATGGTGCTGACGCCGACGGCCGCCAGCCCCAGCGCCTTGAGGCTGATCTTGTACTGCATCTTGTGCAGCATGATGCACGCCGTCCGCCGGTTGCTGGTGTCCATGCACTCCCACGGCAGGAAGTAAGCTGAATCTATCTCGCTATATCTACATTGAAGGACTCGTATTCCTTACCCCGGTCATGGTGCTGACGCCGACGGCCGCCAGCCCCAGCGCCTTGAGGCTGATCTTGTACTGCATCTTGTGCAGCATGATGCACGCCGTCCGCCGGTTGCTGGTGTCCATGCACTCCCACGGCAGGAAGTAAGCTGAATCTATCTCGCTATATCTACATTGAAGGACTCGTATTCCTTACCCCGGTCATGGTGCTGACGCCGACGGCCGCCAGCCCCAGCGCCTTGAGGCTGATCTTGTACTGCATCTTGTGCAGCATGATGCACGCCGTCCGCCGGTTGCTGGTGTCCATGCACTCCCACGGCAGGAAGTAAGCTGAATCTATCTCGCTATATCTACATTGAAGGACTCGTATTCCTTACCCCGGTCATGGTGCTGACGCCGACGGCCGCCAGCCCCAGCGCCTTGAGGCTGATCTTGTACTGCATCTTGTGCAGCATGATGCACGCCGTCCGCCGGTTGCTGGTGTCCATGCACTCCCACGGCAGGAAGTAAGCTGAATCTATCTCGCTATATCTACATTGAAGGACTCGTATTCCTTACCCCGGTCATGGTGCTGACGCCGACGGCCGCCAGCCCCAGCGCCTTGAGGCTGATCTTGTACTGCATCTTGTGCAGCATGATGCACGCCGTCCGCCGGTTGCTGGTGTCCATGCACTCCCACGGCAGGAAGTAAGCTGAATCTATCTCGCTATATCTACATTGAAGGACTCGTATTCCTTACCCCGGTCATGGTGCTGACGCCGACGGCCGCCAGCCCCAGCGCCTTGAGGCTGATCTTGTACTGCATCTTGTGCAGCATGATGCACGCCGTCCGCCGGTTGCTGGTGTCCATGCACTCCCACGGCAGGAAGTAAGCTGAATCTATCTCGCTATATCTACATTGAAGGACTCGTATTCCTTACCCCGGTCATGGTGCTGACGCCGACGGCCGCCAGCCCCAGCGCCTTGAGGCTGATCTTGTACTGCATCTTGTGCAGCATGATGCACGCCGTCCGCCGGTTGCTGGTGTCCATGCACTCCCACGGCAGGAAGTAAGCTGAATCTATCTCGCTATATCTACATTGAAGGACTCGTATTCCTTACCCCGGTCATGGTGCTGACGCCGACGGCCGCCAGCCCCAGCGCCTTGAGGCTGATCTTGTACTGCATCTTGTGCAGCATGATGCACGCCGTCCGCCGGTTGCTGGTGTCCATGCACTCCCACGGAAGGAAGTAAGCTGAATCTGGCAACTTTTCAGTCTGCATGTTGAACAATATTTATAAAAAAGACACGTTAAGTTTAAGATAAATTTCAAGGATAATACTCGTAGTAAGTACCTTCTTCCTCATTGTATTTCAATACCTACTAAAATATAAATTATTACTGACCTCTGAACCCAACATCTCAAAAATGACTGACATTTGAATCAGTTGGCCGTATATCACTACAGTCAAAGGTCCATAACGAATCCAAGCACCCTGCAAAACAAACGCCCATCAAAAGGTTTGTTTATATTCATCTTTATACGAATACCAGCAAAGCTAAAATAGTACGTACACCTTCTGAACATTCCAGCAGTAACAAGCTACAGCAAACCAGATGAAAAAAGTAGTTAATGGCTAAGATGGGCCCGAACAACTCCGAAAGTTCATCTGTAAAACTTTAAAGCAGTTGAAATTAATATTTTTTTCCACATTTAACACGTCTTGAGTTCGTGAAATAATGATTGGTGCTAGTAGCGGCTGGGGCGACGGAGGCATGCGAGCAGCGATCTCCGTCATCGCTCCAATAGCGGCCCGACGGAGCTCGGTGACCATAGAGACCCCTTGCACAGTCGCGGTAACCTCTGAATGAAGCATTTCTTCCGCGATAAAATAAAATGTAATTCTCGTAATCTGGCTATTTTGCTGCTGGTTCTTGGAATTAAAATTAACAATATTTTGGGTTATTTTTTAAAGAACAAAACAGAATTTTATAATTACAATTCCATTGTTTTTTTGACATTTCAAAGTGTTGGTAACCCCAGCGTCAGTAACAATAAGAATTAACAAAAGACATACTCTTAGGTACCCGCTTCTTACTGGTAAATTATTATACATAATGT
This sequence comes from Ostrinia furnacalis, assembly GCF_004193835.3. NCBI lineage: Eukaryota > Metazoa > Arthropoda > Insecta > Lepidoptera > Crambidae > Ostrinia > Ostrinia furnacalis. The sequence continues at coordinate 287,657 of NW_021136893.1, read as the reverse complement.
GTCCGTGAACATGCATGATGGTAGGCAAATTAAACGAAACAGTGCAACATTTACTTTTCAAGTTCTCTCAAGAAGTCCGCGTCAGGTTTCAGTAAAGTGTCACCACACCTTTACTGAAACTTAAGGGAAAAGGGGGGATACCTACATCACTTAATTATTATCATTGACTGAATGCTTCTTGTTGTAATTACTTGAAATATAATTTACTTGACACTGGTTAAATATTCAAACCGCACGGAGTCATAATAGTCCAGTCATTTCGTCCGAAAAAAAGGCAAATAAAAGAAAATGAATTTGCGCTTCTAATTTTTTAATATGTTGTAGGGGATACCTAGAAAAGCTTAACTTGAGATTGTCGACCAAGCTTTCCTAGGAGCTTTCGCCGCCATCTTGGAAAACGCTTAAAATTTGTTTTTCGGCAATAACTCGGCTATCCGATGAGATTCGAAAATTTTTGTAGGACACTTTTTGTAGCTTTCTTTGTGCTCTACAATAACGCCCGAACCATTTTTAGCGTATCATGCATCGTTATCGAGATATCGATCGATAAAGTCAAAAATTTTGGAAAAAGAAAATGAATTTGCGCTTCTAATTTTTTAATATGTTGTAGGGGATACCTAGAAAAGCTTAACTTGAGATTGTCGACCAAGCTTTCCTAGGAGCTTTCGCCGCCATGTTGAAAAAAGGGGTAAAATTTGTTTTTCGGCAATAACTCGGCTATCCGATGAGACTCGAAAATTTTTGTAGGACACTTTTTGTAGCTTTCTTTGTGCTCTACAATAACGCCCGAACCATTTTTAGCGTATCATGCATCGTTATCGAGATATCGATCGATAAAGTCAAAAATTTTGTCGATATCTCGATAACGATTCATGATACGCTAAAAATGGTTCGGGCGTTATTGTAGAGCACAAAGAAAGCTACAAAAAGTGTCCTACAAAAATTTTCGAGTCTCATCGGATAGCCGAGTTATTGCCGAAAAACAAATTTTACCCCTTTTTTCAACATGGCGGCGAAAGCTCCTAGGAAAGCTTGGTCGACAATCTCAAGTTAAGCTTTTCTAGGTATCCCCTACAACATATTAAAAAATTAGAAGCGCAAATTCATTTTCTTTTTTGAATGTACGTAATGACTGGACTATAATCTAAACAACAACAAAAAATTCAAAATTTGGCTTATTTGTATTACAAATAACATACCCAATTATTAGTTTATGATGTTCTATACATTCTTGTAATTTAAGGCGCACCGCTCTGTTTTCCTCTGCATCAAACATTTCTGATGAGATGTCTTCGTTTCCTTTGTGTTTTAAAATTTCCTTTAATTTGAAAACTACTTTAATTTTAGGCGACGGAAAGTTTTCAAGGTTGTATCTCAGAATGTACACGTGTCCGATTATTTGGAAAATTATCAGAAACAGTATTAAATCTATCCCGGATACCATGATACTGCAGTTGTACGATAGATATACATTATAAATGGTAGTACTCGTGAAGTAATCGAGTGGGTCAAAACCGGGATATTTGTAATATAAAGCAAATTCTAGAGTAAAGTTTTCAGTCTTGTAAATAAGAACGTTTGTAACGTTATTAAACAACGGGACAATATTAAAATTTATCATTGCAGTAGTAACTAATAATGCTACAAAAATTGTGTAATAATAGGAAATTTTGTCAACAGTTTCATTTATCTGAAAAAAGAAAAGAGAAATTATTATGATTTACGAGTACCAAATGGTACCAAATCATGACGTAGGGTAAGTGCGCTAGTTTTCGTCCAATATCGGAGTTGCCAACTTTGTGATGCGAAATTAATATCTTAAAATACCCTTACTCATATGACGTATCATATGTCGTTTTAGTCCTTATGTAGTCTACTTTACGTTAATATTATATGACAATAAGTAATGTACGCTAGTTTTCGACCACTGTGTAGAAAAAAGGGTGCAGTTGAATTATTAACTTAAAACCAATTCTACAATACAGTAACTATGGATTGTGGTATATCATTTGAAAGGTAATTTTGTTAGCTTTCAAATGATATCAAAAAGATTTAAATAAGTTTCTTACCTAAATTTAGGAATATATTGCAATAGGTCGAAGGACAAATGGACGAAAACTAATCTACAGGACTAGCTAATTTTAATTTTCGTCCACCCCAGAGCTTGTTCATGGAGTCATGGACGAAAACACAACAACGTTTAAAGCTGTTTTTTGTTTTCGTCCACATCTTTTTAACGGTTTTTATGGGTTTATCACTGTTAAAAAGTGGACGTAAACTAAAATGTTTAATGTAATAGCAATAAAGATCATATTGGAAGAAAAAAAATTGTATTTTGTAGGTCCATTGAAGTAAAATGATTATTAAAAATATTAACTAGGTGTCAGGGTTTCCGTCCACGTGGATGAAAACCAAAATCTTGCAAAATTGTCATGCTAGTATTAGTCCACTTAACTATCTAAGATTTCTATACAAAAACTTTAATAAACCTTTAAAATAGTGTTTATTATGCTAATAATTAGACATATGTGCCAAAAACATTTACATAAAGTAGCTAAAACAGAAATGAGGATCAGTACTATTGTAGAAAATACAATAAAACTAGTATCTACGTTAATCTTTAAGACATAAGAAAGGTATATCTTCTTGAATTATCCAAATCGGACCATTACTTACGAAGATATTAAGTAATAAACATAGGCCGTTTTTGCCGCTAAAAGTCAACGTACGCAGGGCCGCATGACGTCACTATATCCGAATCGAGCGCAGCCGGCGTACTATTGGGATGGAAAAATTTTTTTTCCAGCTAAACTATCAGTTTTAGAAAAAAACTTTTAATAACATTTATTCATCAAAATAAAGTAACCTATCGACCAGTAATAAGTCATACCCAGCTTATAGCCTGGGGGGAGGGGCAAGCCTTACCCGGCTTCTGGCCTTGGTGGGGAGAGGCAAGTCATACCCAGTTTCTGGCCTGGGGGGGGGGGGGGGGAATGTTACCCCCCGCTTCTGGCCGGGGGGGGTGGAGCCCATCTTCATAATTGAACATACCATGAAAGTTCCCTACCGGCACGTTTTTTACTATTGCACGTTGTTTTCCATTCACCTGTGTGCAGCAGCAACTTCCGTAGATTTTTTTTGGAGCTATTACTTGTCAAATTACATTTTCATGCAGGCAGAACTGTTACTTAGATATTATAGATTGTAACAAGTCCAAACTTGCACGAAAAGTTAGGTTTGTATTCTAATTTTCCGTATTTGTTTGTGGCAAGTCGGTCAAATGGACGAAACAGGAGCTGGACAGAAAACCGGCGCAATTACCCTAACAATATTAATAAATCCTTTGTTTAATTTTCTACTAAGCAGTAGTCAGTAGCTAAACTCTTTTTGTCACTTTTGTTCTAGCCATGAACAATCCATTGGATTTCATTTACTGGAAATCTTCATTTTTGTAGTTTTTTATGATAAAATATTCAAAATAAGCTGACGTAAAGGTAAAGGTCTGGTAAAGGTCGCGGGAAGAGCCTGGATGCGGGCAGCGCAGGACCGTTCATTGTGGAAAACCTTGGGGGAGGCCTTTGTCCAGCAGTGGACGTCATTTGGCTGAAAAGAAGAAGAAGAAGAAGAAGCTGACGTATTTATTTCTTCCCTATGTCACAGAAGTCATAATGCAGTTAGACACCCAGGTACATAGTGTTACAGTCTGTCTGTTAAAATCAATCGGGTGTTCAGCAGGGCTAGGACAAAGAATTTTAAAGAATTGATCCAAAAATGGGTGTTACCTGTCCTGTGCATTTTGCATTTTCTGTCAGTGTATGAAACTGGCAATAGAGTGACTTTGTGGCAAATTGACAATACGCATTAAATAACTTGTGTCTTGTACCTACATTATTAAAAAAAGTAAATAAGTACTTACCTGTTTGTAATAAGGTCCTTCATTTTTGAAATGCATCAAATGCATAATCTTTACGAATTTTGTAAGCAACAAATGATATTTCCGTAACTGTGGTAGGATCAGCCCCGGATCTAGGGGGGGGCAAACCGGGGCACCTGCCCCGGGCGGCAGTTTCAGAGGGCGCCAAAATCAATTTAGTACATTCTGTATTAACCTAGTTGGCAACACTGATAGCGTACGTATCTCTGCCGGGGGAATCCCCGTATGTCACATACGGGGATTCCCGGCAGAGACTCACATGTAGAACTAGAGGCTACACGAACCGAGCCGAATAAACCTGTACGTCAAGGGACTATCGTTGTTTGTTTATGTGATTGATTGCGTGTGCGAGTAATTATAATAATTATTAGCGAAACTATTGACTTAAACTACACCGTATTGAAAATAAACGCCTTACGAAATAATAGGTAAGTAATAAAAATAATATTATAAATCATATTATTTATATTATCTTTTCGATCCTATTGCTGTTCCTTAATGTATTATGTAATTGATGAAGTGTCTATAACTCATGTTTTGCTGGGCTCCGTAATTCAGTTACTTACCATAATATATATTATGAATATTTAGTAAAATATATATAAGATTTTTTTATGTTACCAAAAATAAATAAACTTTAATTTTCTGCTTAATTTAATTCCTTAAATAACTAGTAGTAGCCCTAGAATAGCTTGTGTGGCGCCCGGTCCGTCGTCAGGCGGCACTCTTGTGTTCGCGGCCAGTGGCCCAACGGCAGCACAAGCGCAATGGCGGCCATTACGTAAGCTCGTGTGCGTGCGGATTTTTGTCAGTGTAGTAGTGAATCAGCTGAACAGGGTGTTGTATTGGGTTGATAAGAAATGAAGTTGTTTCCTTAATTATCTCGGAAACTAGCCTGAATTTTTGGCTCAAACTTTGGGAACGTATTCAGTGTGACGTATACATGCTCCCATTAAACGGAACGTAGCTGATTTAGAAGGACCCTATATAAAGATGTATTTTTATTATTAGAAGTGGTTTCATTACAATAGTTCAGCGGATGACGGCAATCGGCAGTCCGATACTGGCAGCACCGGTGGGTAGGTATATTTAGCGGCTAGTCCATTATAATTTTAATTTTGAATTTGTTTTTTGGAGAAGGGACGTTATAATTATCGAACATTACCTACAGCTACGTACATTACATGTGTAGTACCTATTATAAATCATCAAACGGTTATCACATCGAAAGCGAAATCGATTGGAAGCTAAAGGTAATCGATGTTGCAGTTTTCTAAAGATAAGAATTAAACTGATTGAAATAGAAATGTAGTTGTAATTAGATACAACGTCTCTGGATCTCATTTAACAACATAAAGTAAGGTACTTGATACAAATAAGGCCTACCTAACTTTAAATGCTTATATTTCAATAAATATTAACGCCAGTCAACAAAAACAAGGATAATTAACTTCTTCCATCCTTTAATTTTAGCAATATTACAAAAAATAACACAATTTTTAACTAAATCTATTCAAAATAAGCAAATTACGAAACCACTGATTTTGGCTTTATTAAATCACCTACACGGAATAAGGCCTATATGATTCAAAAGCCTGTAGACCTTAAAATTGAGGTTGTATTAAACAAAATGCGGTCTTATAACATTAAACACGTCGGCTTGTTTGCGTTATCAAAATTTTACATACCAAGTAAACAGAAATATACTGTATATCTCTAGATAAACTTAAATTCCACTTATTAAGAATAATACATAAATTATAGTTAAAATTAAATATTCATAGTAACAAAGTAATGATTCCTTACTTAAATTATCAAAAAAAATATCAAAAACAAACAATATTATTTTTTTGTATAGGGCTTATTAAAACACCGTGTTCGAATAAGGCCTACACATAAAACCTTTTAAATAAATCAGTTTAGGAAAATCATTTAGTCTTGATTTTTTGTAAACAAAATGAGATCTCAATTTTCGTTAGAACCAGGGCATAAAAAGGCTTCTGAATCATCTTTACGAACTCCTACACAATCTTTATGATACCACCAAAAGCAGTCCTTTATGGTAGCATATCTGCTACATTGTCTTCGGGACAGGCATGATAATATCAGCTTTAATCCTTTAGAATTATACATACGGCTTTTTTTCTTATTTTTTATTGGTTTTGTATTTTGTTTCTTTTTTTTTACAGGTTTAGTATTTATTTTTTGCTCTGTTTTCTTTTTATTTTCTGTGCTGTTAGTAACATTCTTATTAAATAAATATTTAGTTACTCTTTGCCTCATTTAGTTTAATGAATTTGTCCGTAATCAGGTGTTGACATAAGTATCCAATATGGCCTACCATGCTGAAATAAGGCCTGGGCCTTATTAGATATCTCGCTCTTGTTGTCTTTAAAAATTTACAAATAATGCATCTATAGCCAGTAGTACAAATTAAGGTAATTATTAGCTAGTAAGAAATATTTAGAAACGATTACTAAGAAAAGCTTAATCTAAAACAGCGTTATTTTACCGAAAATTTAAGATGAAATCGCCAGATTTTTATAAGAGAGCACGAAATCACCCACCACCTTAGAAGAACGCGTGCCAATTGGTGCTGGGATCGTGGATCGGGACGCTCTTGCACTCTACCGGGTTGTAGGGCATATGAGTACGTGTCCTTGAAGTATTATCCCGGTTGGATTTGTTTATCTGTGTTTTCTGATGTATAGGCCTTATTAGAACGTAGGCCTTATTTGTATCAAGTACCTTATTAAATAATCTGATGCATTTAGAGAGGCCTATCACGGAATACCAGTAAGTGGTGTCCGTCTGCCTGGGTAAAAGATACTTACAGCTATTAGTACTGCTAAAAACGTGAATATAATCATGTGTCCCATATTAAGAAAGTCTAACTCCTCCTTGTGAATATACAGGTAATAAAGTTCACCAATAACGATGACGCTCGTGTGGTACGGCATCAACGCTCTGTGAACTCTTACGAGCAGTGACAGCTTCTCTCCGAATACATCCGCCGGCCATGCGCCCGGGGCCACCATGAAGATTCTTATGATTTTGAAATAATTCAGTGCTAAAGGGTCTCCTTCCCTGAAAAAACTTAATTCGTATGAGTTGCGTGTGTTAAAATATTTTAAAATGTTGCTCATTTTACCTATTTCAATTTTACAAATAATTTATTTTGTTGAACTGAATTTGGGTTGTTGTTAATTTGCCTCAAATTATACTCGTCACAGGAAAATATACGAGTAAAGTCACACTTCGTTGATTACTCATTTATTTTATTATGTAATGACGAAGAAAAACAAACAAAACCACTGTAAACATTGGCGGACGCTTTCTACAAAAAAAATACCTTTTGAATAACATTTCCGGAAAGTAGCAACTAGAAAAGAAGTTTAAAAATCGTCCAGTGCTATGAACACCAAGCTTTGAATGACGTGCTTCTGTGTAATTAAGCAATATTGTCAATATCGTTCTTAATCAAAATTAATTGTGATCATTATATTAACGATGAAAACAGGTTCAGTAACTCACTCCTTCACAACATAATCTTGATCAAAACATTTTAAATTCAATCTAGTAAGTACCTACCTTTTTTCAAAATCTCAGAGAATTATAGAGATTTTGGTCTATCTCTCAAAGATAGTAGTAATACCGCTTTTAAAGCCAAATAGAAAGAGATCCACTGCGTATTATTAAGATAATTCATTATTCTGAATTAAACCCTGTCAATGCTATCCGTATCTTATAATACAACTAACTAACTTATTACAAATGCCTAAGATGTAACTGTCTGTCTGCCTTGTTATCAAATGTAAATGGTATGAGGATAAGTACGTAGTTCATTTGGGAATAACAAAGGATAGTTTTTATTTATAATTCTGTAAATAGTCGGTCGTCAGTGTGGGTTTTAACTTTTACAGCGACCTTTCGTTAGTCATTACTTTAGTTAACTTTAAGGCGTGTCTTAAGCAGAACTGCAGCCGGGTGGTACTTAGTACTTTAAACAGAAATTTGTATGGGAAATCGATGATTTTACATTTTGGCCGTACGAAAAGTCATTAGGTATTAGCTACTATGCTTTGGTACGTTTTTCTGATTAATATTTTTTATGACAGATGACACGCGAATGAGTATAAAAAATGAAATAACTTTGATATTATGAGAAAATTGCACGTGTACAATCGCAAATTAAATTCGTATCCAATTAAATGTGTTATTACCAAGATAATAAGTCTGCATTTGACCTTGAGAACTCAGTACTACTTATGGTAAATAAGGATATTTTCTATGGTTTCTATAATGGTGCACCAGTTTTCTTTGACAGACCTTTAGTCTAGTCATTTGGTAGTTTTACCTGGAATGTTTTCCGGGAGTATCTAATGAAAATTGGTGTTTATATTATGTTTCCGATTTTCAACTTTGCGACCTCGTATGGTTGCCGCTCGCGCCGCCATATTGAAAAAATGCTGCCTAGTAGCAGTTTTTTTAATAGGGTAAACCATATAGCTGTTACGGTTAAAGTGATAAATTGAAAATTATGAATAATAACCGGTTATTATGAATAATTCCCGACAGTCGCGGTAAAAGTGATAAATTAATCACATTTAACAGTGATTATTTAATAATTCAACCTTAGTACTAACCAATTTCATAAAAGAGAACAACATCTTGTGTAGGTAGGGTAAGTGTGCTAGTTTTCGTCCAATTATCGGAGTTGCCAACTTTGTGATGCGAAATGAATATCTTAAAATACCCTTACTCATATGTATCATATGTCATTTTAGTCCTTATATAGTCTACTTTACGTTAATATTATATGACAATAAGTAAATACCACGGGTTTTTTTATAAAAAATATTTTATGCAAAAGAGGCGATTTCACTAGTTTTCGTCCTAGTGTACGCTAGTTTTCGACCACTGTGTAGAAAAAAGGGTGCAGTTGAATTATTAACTTAAAACCAATTCTACAATACAGTAACTATGGATTGGAGATGGGTTATACTAGGTAAATTTGATACTAGGTGCACCTATTCCTAGTATTTATTAATACTCGATCCAAATACCTATTCCACCTAGTACGTAGTAATTTAGCATACTTGACGCGACTAGTGCGGACTAATCCACGTAATATGACTTTAAAATACATTTTTTTTGAAAAGAGACAACCGTAGTATGAATAATGCAATTTGAAATTGAATAATAATTCCTCCCTTCATACTTCAACAGGCTTAGGATTGTCAACTTAAAAGTTGGCGTATTTAAAAAATATCAATTTCATAAAAATATTTACATATTTTTTCTTATTATTTACATGAATATGGTTTGACTACGTTTGTGTGCGTTTGCTTCGTCGCGCTCAATTTGTTTGGTCAGACAGAGACAGAGTGAATTTATACGTTCGCACATAAACTTAGCGAGAAATACTAGGTGCGCGTAATACACGACTACGGATTACGCAATAATAACCTCTATTACTTTGATGATAGGGTCGGAAATCGTGTAATTTATAAAATACTAGGTGGATCAAGTATTTAAAAAATTGGAATAGGTGCTGCCTAGTACTGTAAAATACCTAGTGTGTGGATCTGTTCTAGTAAAAACGTCTCATCTCTACTATGGATTGTGGTATATCATTTGAAAGGTAATTTTGTTAGCTTTCAAATGATATCAAAAAGAGTTCAATAAGTTTCTTACCTAAATTTAGGAAAATATTTCAATAGGTCGAAGGACAAATGGACGAAAACGAATCTACAGGAATAGCTAATTTTGGTTTTCGTCCACCCTAGTGCTTGCTCATGACGTCATGGACGAAAACACAACAACGTTTAAAGCTGTTTTTTGTTTTCGTCCACATCTTTTTAACGTTTTTATGTGTTTATCACTGTTAAAAAGTGGACGTAAACTAAAATGTTTAATGTAATAGCAATAAAGATAATATTGGAAGAAAAAACATTGTATTTTGTAGGTCCATTGAAGTAAAATAATTATTAAAAATATTAACTGGGTGTCAGGGTTTCCGTCCACATGGACGAAAACCAATATCTTGCAAAATTGTTATGCTAGTATTAGTCTACTTAATTATCTAAGATTTCTATACAAAAACTTTAATAAACCCTTAAAATAGTGTTTATTATGCTAATAATAAGACATACGTGCCAAAAACATAACGTAAAGTAGCTAAAACAGTAATTAAACATACCATGTAAGTTCCCTACCGGCACGTTTTTTTTCTAACTTGACGACGTTTTCCATTCACCTGTGTGCAGCAGCAACTTCCGTAGATTTTTTTGGAGTTATTACTTGTCAAATTACATTTTCATGCAGGCAGAACTGTTACCTAGATATTATAGATTATAACAAGTCCAAACTTGCACGGAAACTTAGGTTTGTATTCTAATTTTCCGTATTTGTTTGTGGCAAGTCGGTCAAATGGACGAAAACAGGAGCTGGACGGAAAACCGGCGCAATTACCCTACGTGTTCGTGTACAGCCAAACTTTTGAACGTTTTGATTCATAGGTATATTAATATAATTTGGCATAATGAGTTTGGAAATTTGGAATGTTTCTTGCATAATATTACTTTTCCATGATGCCTATAACATAATTTTTTAATTTAAAGTGAAAAATAGGTTAAGGTGCGGCGGGGGTGGCCCTTGGGCCACCCCTAAGCCGCCTATTTAGTTTTATACACACATAAATGACCTCATATTAATCACATTTACCAAATCATGCGGTAATTATTCACAATAACCGGCGATTATTAATAATTTTCACATTTATCACTTTGACCGTAACATAGCTATTGCCCACATAAGGATTTCAAACACATTGACATGAAAAATTCAAGAAAGTATTTTCATTATCTGGTCGATTATGACTTTTTTCTTAAAACTCAATAAACTGTTAAACAGAATATTAACAGCTTTTAGTTAAAACTTACATAACTTAGAAAATAATGAAATAAAATCCTCTAAAAAGTACAGTCATTGCCCATTACTATACTAATTGCCCACATCACAGCACAGTAATTGCCCAGTATCTTAAAGCAAAATAGACTTTAAACTTTTCGGTTTTATTAAACTTCTTCAAAGTAATATTAATCAACATTCTTTAAATTACAATACAATTTAGCACCAAAGTGCTCGAAAAGACAAATCCAGCAAACCCAAACTCGATAAGTTTCCACCGTTTCGTTTAGGAATTCTTATGGCTACCTCCTGACTCCATCATCAGGACCCTGGACATCATCTAGTACTAAAGTGCTCGAAAAGACAAATCCAACGAACCCAAATTCGATGCGATGCCGCCGTTTCATTTAGGAGTTTCTATGGCCACCTCCTGACTCCATCATCAGACCAGCTCAATTATGGTACCATAACATTGCATTGTCATCGTACTTACATAAGTATACCAAATTTCAGCTCAATCGGTTCAGGAAAACTGGTCTTAAATTCAGTTGCAAGAGTTGTCCCACACATACCTACAAAAAAGTGTCGTTAGTGATCTGGTTATAAAAACTGTTGTTCTGGGTTCTGGAAGTTCTGGAAGCCCGAAAATCTTTTTGGTAAACAGTATGTACTGGATTAACGATTAACGGACTCAGGATACCTAATTTAACGGAAGTTAACGAGTCCGTTAACATTTTTTAAAGTTAACTTAAAAGTTAATCCGTTAGTAGAAATGTTAACTTCGTTAATTAACGATTAACGGATTAATGAGTTAATGCCCAGCCATGCCTTTGACGATTGCATAAGATACCGTAGTGGTTACTGATTGTGTTGTTTTGATAACTTTTCTTTGATGTGCATTGTGGTGGACAGCCGCTCGGACGGGCAAAAATAACAAAATCCTTTGGTGAAATAAAGGTATATTTTTGCTTAAAAATGTCCAGACGGCTATCTAAATATACAGGGTGTTTCTTGTAAGGTGTCAAGCCAAAGGCAGGTGATAGGTGAGGACTAGACCTATCGATTTCACCCCCATGTATGTTCTACGATTTTTCGTAATTTAGAAGTGATCGTTAATTTTGTGATTTTTTTAAATTGTATGACCTAGTAGGCTTTAAATTTTTTTATCTTTTTTTTAGGTTAACTTTTCTCAGATTTCTTTTTTTTGACAGATTCCCTAGTAATTGCAGATGTTTGAAAAAAATATCACCTTCCTATCTTTGATGCAAGATACAAATTTTTTGCTAGAAAAATAAAAAATATGCTTTTTTTTAGCAGAACATTCTAAAATTTTCAACTTAAAAGTTTGAAAAAAAAAAAAAGAAATTCCATAGGTCCAAAATAATTTTAAAAACTGCGCAGTTTTCTAAACTTTCATAACAACACAAAAAAACATGTACTTAATAGGCCATTATTTTCTGTAATCGCTCTACTAAAGTAGTAAGTCGGAGATTCCGTTACATGTTTTTGACTTTCTTAGAACTAACTAATGTTTGCAATCCACTAAGTTTACGTTACGTAGAACACGTTTAGAGAAACTGAACAGAACATTTTTCATCCACAACGGTTCCACAAGAGCTTCCTGCTCTTGCCCTTCATCTGACCTGATGGAAAGTTGGAAACTGATGGATGATTAGCGAGCTTCACCCGGAATCCTAAACCACAGAGGAATTGGCTGTCCTAAATAGGTACTCTTACCACTAGACCACAGTGGTGATTGTTACTTTACGATTAAATTTGATATACCTACCTATTAGAGTGTGAGAGAAAAGGAAAGAGTTTNGTGGAGCGATTACAGAAAATAATGGCCTATTAAGTACATGTTTTTTTGTGTTATTATGAAAGTTTAGAAAACTGCGCAGTTTTTAAAATTATTTTGGACCTATGAAAATTCTTTTTTTTTCTCATACATTTTAGTTGAAAATTTTAGAATGTTCTGCTAAAATCATATTTTTTATGTTTCTAGCAAAAATTTTGTATCTTGCATTAAAGATAGGAAGGTGATTATTTTTTTCTAATATCTGCAACTAATAGGGAATCTGTCAAAAAAAAGATATCTGAGAAAAGTGAACCAAAAAAAAGATTAAAAAAAAATTAAGCCACTAGTTCATAAAATTTGAAAAAAAAAAACACAAAATTAACGATAACTTCTAAACTACGAAAAATCGTAGAACATACATGGGGGTGAAATCGATAGGTCTAGTCCTCACCTATCACCTGCCTTCGGCTTGACACCTTACAAGAAACACCCTGTATACAAGGTGACTGACTGACATAGTGATCTATCGACGCACAGCCCAAACCACTGGACGGATCGGGCTGAAATTTGGCATGCAGGTACATGTTATGACATAGGCATCCGCTAAGAAAGGATTTTACGAAACTCCACCCCTAAGGACGTAAAACGGGACCCACGCGTACGAAGTCGCGGGCGGCCGCTAGTTTAAATATAAACACAGAAAATATATACAGGGTGGAATTTTGTAATGCCACCTGGAGGGAAAGTACCTACTCTTAATACTGTAGATAGAAAATTTAACTGAAAGGAAACATTACTTAATTTAGGAAAAGAAATAGAAATAGATTAAGAGTACTTTCCCTCCAGGTGGCATTACAAAATTCCACCCTGTATATTGTTTCACTCTCAGACTAAAGAACTATTGAGCTTGCATGTGCAGAGCTAGAGCAGCCTATTATTATGTACAAGCCCCCACCTGCAAATTACCAATTATTCGAATACACTATGGAGGATGTCTTGAAAAATGTATTTAAATGTTACGGTTAATGTGATAAACTGAAAATTATTAATAATAACCGGTTATTATGAATATTTACCGACAGTCGCGGNAATCATCCGGTCAACACACTGTTTTTCAAAAGTCATAATAAATCATCGCTCTTGAATTTTCTCGAGTCAATTCCATTTTCTCAACGACTAAACAAGATTGACAAGACCTTGTGATACGACCGAGAATCTTTTTTTAAATAAATAAATGGTATACGATTTTTAAAACCCTGGACTTTGCAATTAAATAGATTTTAATATGACTGGAACAGTGGAAATATTCCATTCCCGATACTTTTAGTGCAGCCCTCGTACCATATTTCATATTACTGATATGTATTACCAGAGATATTATAGAGTTGCACTTGTGCCTCTTTTGGAAAGTGTTTAAAATCAAAGTCAGGTATTCGGATCTTGAGCGCTCGGCCAATGAGTTGGGTTTGCTTTGAGAAACGTTAATTTAAAATGTAAAGTGTTGTAATTTGTCGCTACTGGGACTACCTTTGCAAATATTCCTAAACATAATCAAAACATTCCCTCTGCGCTCAAGATCTGTGCCGGAGACTTTATCTCAGGCAACATTCGTTGTGGTGTGAATTCATTTCGGTGTGAATCCCCATAAAGGGTTATTCCAACATTAATAACAACAACATACCCAATTATTTCTTTATGATGTTCAATGCATTCTGCCAATTTAAAACGCACTTCTTCGTTTTCTTCAGCGTCAAACATTTCGGAAGTGATGCTCTCGTTCATTTTGTATTTTAAAATATCCCCTAGTTTGAAAACCACTTTATTTTTTGGCCACCGAAAGTTCTCAAGGTTGTATCTCAGGATGTACACGTGCCCGATTATTTGGAAAATTATTAAAAACAATATTAAATCTAGTCCAAACACCATAATAGCGCAATTGTACGACAGATAGACATTGTATATCGATGTAATCGTGAAGTAATCGCTCGGGTCAATTCCGGGATATTGGTAATATAAAGCAAATTCCAAAGTGTAGTTTTCAGTTTTAAAAATAAATACGTTTGTAACATTATTATAGAATGGTATAAAGTTAAACATCAAGCAAGAAAAAAAAGTTATTACTAACGAAAATTTTGTATAATAAGAACAAACTTTGTCGACAGTATCGTTCATCTGAAAAAAACATAATAATGTGACTGACTATTATATGGATGATTTTACATTAATTACTTAGTTAGATAATTATCGTTAAATACTGCAACTTCTTGTAAGCTACTGATCAATTAAAATAATCGGAATCAACTTCAAGAAAAATACATATTTTATAAATTCATATTCAATGCAAGTTTTATTCTGTTCAAAACACTTTTTTTATGTGACAGGAGGCAAACGAGCAGACGGATCACCTGATGGTAAGTGATTACCGTCGCCCATAGACACCCGCAGACCCAGGGGCGTTACAGGTGCATTGCCGGTCTTTAAGGTGAAGATACGCTCTCCTCTTGAAAGCTTGCAGGTCGTATCCGTCCGGAAACACCGCAGGCGACAGTCCATTCCACAGTTTGGTTGTACGGGGCAGGAAGGTTCTAGAGAAACGTACTGTTGTGGACTGCCAACCATCTAAGTGATGGGGGTGGAAGTGCTGTCAAGCCGATCCGAAATGTCCTGGCAGTCAACGATTCGAGCTGCTCTCCGTTCAATGCAGTCCATAGGGAGAAGCTGGTACTGGGGCGCATCTGCCCAAAGATGAGAACAGTATTCCATATGTGGCCGAACCTGCGCCTTGTGAAGTTGCAGACGATGGGCTGGAGTGAAATACCGTCTCGATCTATTGAGCACACCAAGCTTCTTCGAGGCTAATTTAGCCTTACCGTAGAATGGGGTTACTTTGTTTCACGGGATGACTTTGATCGAAACTTCCATTTTGTATAAAATCACGAATTGCGTAAAACGAAACGCATTTGGTAGTTTTTTTTAGATTAGTAACACTGAAGAACTATCAGTTCCTTTTTTAGAACACGCGGGAAATTCGTCTATAATTTTAATTAAAAAAGGTTAATATAATGTTTTTATTTATTTATAGCTAAATAATTGTGTTGCAAAACTTCATTTGTGTACTTATTTAAGTGATAGTAAAATGAAATTTCTAGATATACTCCATCATGTGGCCTATGATCGATTATCCCATACAGTGCTTAATGTTTTTCTAACTTCAAAGATAATGGAATGACTTGAGTTTGTTTGATGCGGGGTGTCATTGATAGGGTATATGGTGCGAGATTGATCAAAAATGATCAAATTATCCCCAGAGACTATACTCCTCTTTAAATGGTAATATCCACTGGTAGTCGAAGGTTTCAAATTTTTGGAATATAAAAAAGAATTCAAATTAGATCGCGATGATATATCTGAAATTAGGAGAAGTTAAATAATTAATCTACCTGCCAAAACCAAAGCCTTTAGCAATTCTGGATAGTCGTTGAATGTGTCCAATTTTTTTTATATTGATATTGCAGAACTTGTATGACTTAAGTGAATTTATATGATTTTTCTTATTGTTTTGATGCATAAATTCAATATTATTTATTTTTTTAAGACAAATTATTTTTATAATTATTTTTTAAATTTTATTTTGTAAAGTTTAATTATTTCTAAGTTCTTTTCGTTCGTAAAATCAATAAATAATACTGATTGAATGCTAAAATTTTAATACCAACATTTTAGTAACGAAATACAGTTAATTATTTGATGACTTTTACTAGATCAAAGTTATCCCATATGACAAAAATGTCAATAACTATTTATCCCGTTGGCAGATTTTGATTTTTTTAAATCTATTGGTATTATAATTGTGGTTACTTTCTATTTACGCAATAAAATCTGGGGATATCAAAGTAACCCCATTCTTCTTTTAGCTTTGATCACATACTTACTTTTTATTTTTTTCTCAAAATTGAGCTATATTTTTTCATTTTTTATTACACGAATCGAGAGTACTATAAAAACCGATTACTTATTAGACTTTTTTTGTATTTTTTTACACCCACAGATTTAAAAGATATGGACCTTCAAAGTTCAAAATTGGCCAAAGTAGCCCCATTCTACGGTACCTTCTAAGTGACCACGGAACTGGACTTCGCTCGATATGTCGACACCAAGGATTTCGATATTGGCTGAGGCAGTTAGGGGAGTGCTCTCGAAACAGCGGGATACGACAAACGGCAACTTTTTGGCGGTGAACGCGCAAACTTGTGTCTTTGTAGGGTTAAATTGGACCAAATTGCGATCACTCTTGATTTGTTCCGATTCCGATAAGTACCAAATTATTTACCTGATTGTAATACCGTCCTTTATTTGTGGAATGCATCAAATGCATCACATTTATAAATTTTAACAGCAACATATGATAGTTCTGCAACGGTGGTAGTATACTTCGGACCTGTAAACGTAATATTTTTAGGTTGGCTCTCCACACATTAAACCAATATTAGGTAATATACAGTGTGTCCGGGAATATAGTGATCAAACTTTAAGGGCGCGGCTAGTCATGTAGTCGTAATAGGTTGTGTGATTCTTTCAGGCAGTCCATTTTCGCATGTTAACAGCGCTATGGAACGGCTGGGAAGGGGTATCTTTGTTCAACAATAATGTCGAAACTAATAGACAATGTACGTCTATAAAAGACAATGCCGGAAATTGGCGTCTTTTTTTTTTCGCGCGGCCATCGACCAAACTTTGTTTTTTTTATTACAAAATAGTGTAATAAACCAAACTTACTATGACATGTATACCTCTAAACTCAGTCTGAACTGAGTTACGAGCATTAGAAGTTTGATGATTTTCATACTAGATTTGCTTTTTGCGCGCAACAAACTTTGTTTTTTGATTACAAAATAGTGTAATAAACCAAACTTACTATGACATGTATACCTCTAAACTCAGTCTGAACTGAGTTACGAGCATTAGAAGTTTGATGATTTTCATACTAGATTTGCTTTTTGCGCGCAAAGTTTTGTAAGAAATTGCAACAAAATAGTGAGACTGTATGTGTAAACAAACAACACCATCCATTAAAGGCTCCAGACATCAGTATGGAGCAGAATCAGCGCAATAAAAAAATAGCGCAATATTTTGTTGCAATTTCTTACAAAACTTGCGCACAAAAAGCAAATCTTGTATGAAAATCATCAAACTTCTAATGCTCGTAACTCAGTTCAGACTGAGTTTAGAGGTATACATGCCATAGTAAGTTTGGTTTATTACACTAATTTGTAATCAAAAAACAAAGTTTGGTCGATGGCCGCGCGAAAAAAAAAGACGCCACTTTCCATACAAAATCTGGCACTGCCATTTACATTCGTTTTGTAGAATAGCTCAAATACTAATAATACAATGTAAATAAAACATACTTTAACGACCTGGTTTTTCTTGTGTTGGAAAATAACTGAAAAAGAAGTGAAAAAAGTCATGTATTTTTCTAATTAAATCCATTCTTATTCCAATAAAATGTATGAAACTTGTGTCTGTTTCTACTTCTACTAATAGATAATTTTATTGGCTATCACATGATATAAAATATAAATTTGCTTATTAATGTTAAGCTACCCAGGCTTTAACTTGTTTTTGAAGGAAGAGGTGAAAACTAAAAATGAAAAACGTAAATCCTTGTAATTTTGCGGTAAAATTGGTCAAGCCCCAAATTTAAAGTATTTTTATCGATAAAATTGTCCCTAGATCTCGCCCTTAAAGTTTGATCACTACATGCCCGGACACATTATATATCAACCATTCTCTATCCGAGAACAAAGACACTCACCGCTGTTAGTGTTCCTAAAAGCGCTGTTATAATCATATGTCCCAAATCGAGAAAACTTAACTCATCCATGTGCATCCATATGTAGTAAAATTTTCCGACGACAATGAGGCTCGTGTGGTACGGTAGAGTCGCCCTGTGAAATATCACGAGCACCGAAATCTTCTCTCCGAATATTTCCGCCGGCCATGCGCCTGGGGCGACCATAAAGGTTCTTATACTTTTAAAGTATTTCAGTGCTAACGGACTTTTTGTTCTGCAAAAATTTGCTGTGTAAAGGTTTTTAATATTTATTATACTACTAAATACGCAGAATCAAAGTCGATTAATAAAAGACACAACAAATAGGTAGGTGAGGTGATTTCATTTCTTTTTCTAACTAAATTCCTCCACTGCTAGACAAAGATCCTTTCCAGGAGTAACCACGCCCACGGTCCTACGATAGCTGCATTCAGGCGCTTCCCGCATCCTTCCCATTGGTCCACCAGGGGGAAGATCTGCCTAAATATGTCTTCCTAGCTCGCAGACCGGGTGGCCGTTCAGGTATAAACGACTAGATGTACGTACATACGAGTAGAAATACTTCACCAATGTTTACTGCTATACATACCTTGTGAATAACATTGCAAAGAATTGCCTACAGGGATTCAACAAAGAAATTTAAAAATTCCATAAACTACCACAACAACTGAATAAAGAGCTATGAATGGCGTGCTTGTTTGTCAATTTTAATTAAGTCAGTTGTATTATCTTTATTGCAGTTCATGGAATTGATGAAGAACGATTCAGTAGATTTTTGCAAAATAATTATAACGTAAAAATATTAAGCACAATGAAAAAGCAAAAAAAGCCCTCTGAACATGTTTCGCTCGTTCGTACTTTTATGTCAAACTAGCGGCCGCCCGCGACTTCGTACGCGTGGATCCCGTTTTACCCCGGTGTTTAGATTTTTTCATACAAAAGTTTTTTCCCGCTAACTCCCGTTCCCGTGGGAATTTTGCAATATCCTGTTGTAACTAAACTTTAAGTTTACTAAGATACCTGCTGCATGTCAAATTTCAAGCGTCTAACTTAAGCGGTTTAGATTTTTCATACAAAAGGATTTTCCCGCTAATTCCAGTTCCCGTGGGAATTCCTAAGTATACTATAACCTGTCCAGGAGTATGAAAAATAATTGTACCAAGTTTCGTTAAAATCCGTCGAGTAGTTTTTGTTTCTATAAGAACATAGGTACAGACAGACAAAAATTTTACTGATTGCATTTTTGGCATCAGTAGGTATCGATCACTAATCACCCCCTGATAGTTATTTTGAAAATATATTTCATGTACAGAATTGACCTCTCTACTGATTTATCTACACTAATATAATATAATATAATATAATATAATATAATATAATATAATATAATATAATATAATATAATATAATATAATATAATATAATATAATATAATATAATATAATATAATATAATATAATATAATATAATATAATATAATATAATATAATATAATATAATATAATATAATATAATATAATATAATATAATATAATATAATATAATATAATATAATATAATANGTTCACCGTATAAAAAAATTTTTGAAGCAAAATTTGTAGAGAATTTAGTATTCCACAATATTGATAATAAATACAAATAGCAAAAAACCCATAGGAAATGAGATATTTCTAAAAAACGCGCAAAATACCGATTTTTGTGACCGTTGACCTTGAAATTTAATAGTTGCTTACACCCTACCATATGTAGGTTTTGAGACAACTTTTAGGGTGTCAATATACCTACACGTATTTACAGACTTACAGCTGGGTATCTCGAATTCCGAGGTGAACTTACTATAATGACTGGACTACGGTGAGTAAATACGATATTGTTTTTCTGTGACAGACAAAATTCTACGCGGGCGAAGCCGCGGGCGGAAAGCTAGTCACCAGCTATAAATAAATCATAGGTACCTCTGAATGGTCACATACATGTCCAATTTTTTTATTGCGGTTTTTAAAAAAATATCAAAAATGTTACAAAACAAAATATGTAGTACAACAATTGGACATGTGACTATTCAGAGGAGGTGTGATTGATTTGTTTGTAGGTGATCAAAGGACACTAAAATAATAATTTAACTAGAGTCCACTTGGATCACCCAGGACATCGTATCCGTGGGTGATCAAAGGCACAGAATAAATAAGGACACTTAATTGTCGCTGGAAGTTCACTTTGATCACCTGGGTGATCAAAGCCAGGTGATCAAAGTGGAATAGACCTCCTTTTAGAACGTAGGTGGTCACTAAGACGAAATTTTGCAAAATTCAACCCTTATGGGAGTTAAAAAAGGGGTTGGAAGTTTGTATTGCAGTCCTCGGTTTTTAAGGTAAGAGACTTGAAAGTTAAAATGTATGCTCACTAAGATTTCTACATATTGTGGAGGTGTACATATACTAAAAATGTATCATTAGAAATCAACTACGGGGGCTAAGGAGATAAAAGGAGGGTTGGAAGTTTATGTTATGAAAGTCCTATGTTTTTAAAGTAAGAGAGTTGAAATTTAAAATGTATGCGCTATATATTATTATGCTAAGAGCGGATTTTACGAAACTCCATCCGTAATGGAGTAAAACGAGGTCCGAAATATATTTTCAAAATAACTATCAGGGGGTGATTAGTGATCGACACTGATGCCAAAAATGCAATCAGTAAAATTTTTGTCTGTCTGTCTGTATGTTCCTTATAGAAACAAAAACTCTCGACGGATTTTAACGAAACTTGGTACAATTATTATTCTTCATACTTCTGAGCAGGTAGTATGTATACTTAGGAATTCCCACGGGAACAGGAATTACCGGAAAAAACCTTTTGTGCCTATAAAAAAGCTTGAGGCATGCATGGACCTTAGTAAACTTAAAGCTTAGTTACAACAGGATATTGCAAATTTGCCACGGGAACGGGAGTTAGCGGGAAAAAACAGTTGTATGAAAAAATCTAAACCGCGTAAGTAAGATGAAGGGGGTAAAACGGGATCCACGCGTACGAAGTCGCGGGCGGCCGCTAGTTATAAGTAAAGATAGATGACGTCCAGCAGTGACTGGACAAAGGCCTCGGGCCTCGCCCAAGGATTTCCACAAAGACCGATGCCGCGCTGCTCGCATCCTGGTTCTTCCAGCCTTCACTAGATCGTCAGTCCACCTAGTGGGGGGCCTATACCCACGTCTTCCGGCCCGTGGTCGCCACTCGAGAACTTTTCTGCCCCAATGACCATCATCTCTACGAGCTATGTGCCCCGACCACTGCCACTTGATTTTAGCAATTGAACATTGTATTAAGTAATAATGATTCAGTATCACACTCGCTTTTTGGCCAGACTTCACCTAATTAGACATTCAGTGAGGACTCTCCTTGACGGTAAAATAACTGAACTAGAAACTTTAGGGACAAGTCGCACGCTTGCTCTAAGGATTGTACAAGCAAACCCACTGTTCATCATTTTAATGCGGATATAACCCGCACGAGTAGGTAATATTCTCAATTTAATAATAATTGTCCTGTCAAATCATAAATGTAATCATTTTAATAGAATCATCGTATTATGAGAAAATTGCACATGCAAATTAAATTCACAGCAAGTTGTGTTTATTATTAACGGTTGGATATTTTCACGTAGGTACAGTCAACAGCGAATCAGATACACATTAATTAATTGTTGCAAAGTAGCACCTATGACCATAGCTGGGCACCGTTAATCAAATAGTTAACTTCGTTAATCGTAAAACCGTTAATAAAAAAATTAACTTCGTTAAACGTTAAAACGTTACATTTTGCAAGATTTAACGCAAGTTAACGTTAATCGTTAATCCAAACACATGATAATAAAACGAAAAAAATAATCGTATGCAAGGTTCAAATAATTTTGAAAGCGTATCGCGCATGGAATTTATTCCTCTTTTATGTTTTCGCTACAAGCTTTCGAAATTATTCGAACCTTGCATAAGTACAATTATTTTTTTCGTTTTAGTACAACTGCAATTCAGAATAAAAGCTTGTTTTTAAAAAAGTTTAAAACACTTTTTAGTAGCAGGGGAGAGAGGAAGGCAAAGCGGACCACTTAACAAAAAAAACTATAAAAATTATAATAAAAAGAAACTTTTTTAAAAACAAGCTTTATTCTGAAGTGCAGTTGTACTAAAACGAAACAAATAATTGTATGCAATGTTCAAATAATTTCGAAAGCTTGTATCGCGCATGGAATTTATTCTTCTTTTTTCTGTTTGCGCTACAAGCTTTCGAAATTATTTGAACATTGCATACAATTATTTGTTTCGTTTTAGTACAACTGCACTTCAGAATAAAGCTTGTTTTTAAAAAAGTTTTTTTTAATCATAATTTTATTTTACACTTTTTAGTTGTCAATCTGGGCCCTGGTCATCATTTAGCACCAAAGTGCTCGGGAAGACGAATCCCGAATCAAGATTTGTCACACGGATTACTAATGTTTGGCCAAAAAACGTTTCCCAAATTATCACATCGCAAACAACGTATGGCAAATTTTTATTTGGCAAATTCTCACTTGACAAAACAACTTATTGCAAACTTTTAATTCGCAAATGTCGTTTTTGGCATATTATGGTTTGGCAAAGTATGTTTTGCCAAATGTTTCATTTGGCAAAAATATTTCACGATAAACTATTTACAAAACAATATTTTGGCATAAAATTTTAAATAAATAAATAAATAAATTGGTGCATTGAATGGAATAAAAATTAGTTTGTGGTTATTATTTTGTTTAGTGGGATTAATTTTCATATTTCATTATTTTCCAAATGATTAATTAACAATAGAGGTGATTCTAGCGCTTGGCGGCCGCTGCTGCGGCACGCTTCGCTCGCCTTCGCGCGTTAAAAGGGTTACTGTTCTAACCTAACCTAACCTACTATTTTCTACAATACCTACTTTCTGCAATCATACTATTTTCTGCAATCTCTTTGTTTTACACAAAATTCTTGTGAAACCACGATCATGACATGACAATTTCAGGAGTAGTTCAGAGAGTCAAGAGAAACCTTCATCTCAATTCATGATTTGATTAGTAGAAATAGGGATATCTACCTCTCGATGTGATCCCGCTGTCACCAAGTCAGGGTCTGATGTTCGGATCCTAGGGAAATCGCGGCAAACCCTCAAATTTTATGGGCACGTATTACCTACGTTTTTCCTATTTTTTTTCTTAAATTCAAGCATCTGAAATTCATCATTTCATGTTGAGCTGATGATGGGAGGTAAAACTCCATAACGTTTACGAGTTGGAGGATAATTCTTTAAATATTACAGGTACGAATAGAGCGACATTTGTATCCTTTCGGGTTATTAAGGTTGGCTGATGATGGAAGGCTGACATTTTAGGTTGCCAATTTACAAACTTGTAACTTACTAACCTGTAATTTGTAGGGAAGATGTTTTTTACACCTAACATGGGAAGAATATTGCGCGGCGCAGCACGGTGTAGGTGGGGAAATTCATATGCCTGAGTGTTCTTACTCTAAACTTCTAAAGGTTCGACCAAAGCAACGCGCCCGCGCCATCGCTCTTTTGACAGGGCGCGGTACAGAGCACCACTCGCGGCGTTCATCGTCCGCGCATAGCCCGACACAACACCATGTATTTATATTAAGATGCGTATATTTCATATCTTAAGATAACATATTATGACCCGAAATTATTTGCAATATCGCTCAGTATCTTAAGATGCTTAAGATAAAATATATATTAAGTTCGTCGTGACGTGTGATGGTTCATAGGATTTCTATGGTGAGCGATATTCTAAAATATGCTCTAAGATAATATATATTTTATATTATCTCGCCGTGTGTGACGCGCTTAAAAAGGGCTACTATAAAGTCGATGATTATTTATAAGATTTTAAATGTTTAGGATTCTTAACAGCAGCTTAGCTCGCATAAATATTTATAACTATGTAGGTAAACTAAAAGTCTGTCTGAATGAGTTTCTTGCGCTGCTTCTTCTCAGCACTGCAGCACTGGCGCCCATTTATTGTCCTGAAGCAGTGGTAGGGTTAATACTGGGATGAGTTTTATGTGCGGAGCCAGTGGCGGTTGAAAGGACCAGGAAATGTCGGAGTTGGCTCTAGCTTCTGCCATGGACTTCAATATTATTATGTTGGAAGCGCCGACGAAAGCTGTCCCATCTGAAAACTTCGATGGAGTGCCGCGTCGTGCAATAAACTCAACGCCATGAGCGAAACCATAATAGTAAGCTTTAATAGTTGTTATTTTCATTTTTATTACAACTTAATAGTTGTTTCTTTCATTTTTATTTAACCTTCAAGATTTTTGTATTTTATACGTTCACAAACATTTAGTAAATAACGTTAAAGACCATTTAAAACTACTATGAGAACGTTTTCGACTTCTACGTGTACGAAGTCGCGGGTAAAAGCTAGTGCTAGGTAATATAAAAATGTAATAACTTTGATATTATGAGAAAATAGCACGTGTACGCAAATAAAATTCATATTAAATTAAATGTTTTATTACCAACTCGCGAACAATAATTCTGCAATTGACCTTGGAAACTCAGTACTACATAAGGTAGATAAAGGTATTTTGTATGGTTTCTATAATATGGAGCACCAGTTTTCTTTGACAGACCTTTTACTACATAGTCCAGTCAATAAAGAACTCAATTTCTAACTTCGGGACTTTATTTATAGTCCGATTTTTAATTCGGCGGAATTCTGACAGCTGTCATTTTTTGACAATTCAGATGTAATAAGCATTTTTTGCTTTGAATTATTAATAGGTAAATAATATGAAATGAAATTATGTCAATTACAACTTACAAGAATTTTATTAATAACACTATTGTTTGTTTTGTGAATTCAATGTACACTAATTATTATGTACAGACGACGGCACGTCAAGGTAACCACTGCGGGTTCCTGTGCAGTAGTAATAGGGGCGAATTTATGTGCTGTCGTGTGTACATTTTAGAATTAAATAGAAAAAAACGCATAGAATAGCATTTCAAAGGCTCATATAAACAACAGTTTTAAATTTCATAAATATTCCTCAAACGGTACTTTCAAACTCCCCTCTTCCCACCGGCTCAAAGGCTAAGGGCGGGGACTTTTGTCGTCATGTTCACCTCCTTACTAGTCTAATAAAGTATAGAAGTCAGAAATTGTGTTCCACGCATTTCTCTCTATACCGTCGTTTAGGTATTCATTGATTGGACTTACAGGAGCCACTCGTGTTATGTTTTTATTGGTGGTCAGCTTTAGGTCATGGCGTTGGCTGGGGCAGTATGAATTGGGGGTGGGATATCCTCGTAAATCATTTATAAATATTAAATATTCGAGTATGGGCATTTCTACGGGGACGACCGATCGACGTACTGGGGCGAAAAAAGTACTTTTAAAATTGAAACGACTTGAGAAAAATCACACGTGTTTATGAGGACTCTTGACTTGATGGAGAGCATATTTAAAAGACCGCCAGGTTTCACATCTCGCCTTGAAAAAATCCGAAAGTTCAAAAACGGGCGAAATTTGGCCTAAAATGGTGTGTCCGGTTTCCAGAATTTACTCGTTTTTGCTTCATAACTTTTGAAATAATAACTTCCCCATTATGATACCCACATTCACAGAACAAGGGATAGTTAATAAAGCCATATAAATGAGTTTCTTTATTGTAAGTCAGTCTTTCCCAAAGTGGGCGATAACGCCCCCTTGTGGGCGCTGCAGGCTTAAAGGGGGGCGGTAAGAGACTCAGAAAAAAAATCGGGATGTTGTGTAGAGGTTTGGGAGGCGTCATCTACTTACTAGGAGGACTCTTAGACATCGACTGAGCTCGACTCTTGACGACAAAAATGGGGGGCGCTAAAAAATAATTTATTCTCAAAGTGGGCAGTAGACTAAATAAGTTTGGGAACCACTGTTGTAAGTCCTTGGATTTTAATACAGTAACACATTTAGGTAAATGTTGTCCGACGTGTTTGTCTCAATTCCGTTATTTTTACTTTTGTGCTCCTATATCACTAACTACGCACAGTAAGAACACCCACGACTGATTCCCATAAACTAGCAGTAGCACTCGAGTGGTCGAGCAGTATAAAAGTGGGATCTGTCGCTTTGAGGAGCATTTTTCAGAGGTTTGAAATCACTCAGAATTTTTGGTCACTGGTCATTGCTCAAACCGGTGTGCGACATTAATAATGTTCATGAAGTATTTAATAAGATTACTGCTGAATTAATTAAGTATTTAACTGATATCTGCCATTACGTTTGGTAGAAATTGTTGTAATTTATAATATTTTCGAGTAATTTGATGAAATGTGATTTTTCCTCAATTCCGTGGATCTCAATTCCGCGGAATATGGGGCATCGAATTGAGAAAACACGTACACCGAATTGATATTAAATGAAAATAGATACCTACTTTTATTGTGCTATAAATTGTTTGTGTATCTTAAAATAATAATGAAATCAATAGAGCATAAAAATAGGGTGAACCAATCATTGGACCGTACCAGTCATTGGACAGAAGACAATAAAACTAATTTTTTTGAGGTTTCATTAAAAATAATACACTGCTATTGCTACTTATCAAAATAATTCTTCCAGGTTCTTCCCTCGACCTTCACCAGATCGTCGGTCTACCTAGTAGGGGGCCTGCTCACTGTTCCGTGGTTTCCACTCGACAACTTTTCAGTCCCAACAGCCATTATCTGTACGAGCTATGTGCCCCGCCCACTGCTACTTGATTTATGCAATTCTGCGGGCTATGCCGGTCACTTTGGTTCTTTTGCCGATATTTTCATTTCTGATTCTTATTAGGCTCATAGTAAGCGACCACGTTTCACATCCATACACCATCAGTGGCAACACACACTGGTCGAAGACTTTTGTCTTAAGACACTGCGATATTTCAGACGTAATAGCGAAGCTTCCCGATCGATGCTTAGCTATGTTGAATTCAGCGATAGACCTCTTTCTCAAAGTTGGACCTAACTATCTGGACTCTTGTCCCAGGTAAACACAATTGTCAAAAACTTCGAGTGTAGTCTCCAACCTTCAGAGGAGTGGGTGCAACACGGACATTTGACATGATTTTTGTCTTGTCCATGTTCATTTTGTGACCCACTTGTTGAGAGGCTCTGCGGAGGCCATCGAGCATTGTGCTTAGATCTTCCAAGGTCTCAGCCATGACTCCGATATCGTCCGCGATATCGCGACTCCTTGGTCTTCTGTATAATCTGCCGTAGCGTACCTGTGTGTGTACCATAATACTAAAGCCTTTTCGGAAACAAGCTTGTTCGGAAGACTGGAAGTCGTCGAGTCTGCGAGCAAGATGATTCGTAAGGACTCTCGAAAACAGCTTGTAAACAGGATTACTAATGTTTGGCCAAAAAACGTTTCCCAAATTATCACATCGCAAACAACGTTTCGCAAATTTTCATTTGGCAAATTTTTATTTGGCAAAACAACTTATTGCAAATTTTTAATTCGCAAATGTCGTTTTTGGCATATTATTGTTTACCAAATTATTGTTTAAAACTTACGTTTCCCAAAATATTTCACGATAAAAAAATTACAAAATAATTTGATTGGTGCATAGAATGGAATACAAATTAGCTTGTGGTTATTATTTTGTTTAGTGGGTAGTTAATATTTTGTTCTAAATTAATTTTCATATTTTATTCTTTTTATTGAAATTTCCAAATGATTCATTAACAATAGAGGTGATTCTACTGTTCTAACCTAACCTAACCCACTATTTTCTACAATACTTACTTTCTGCAACCATACTATTTTCAGCAATCTCTTTGTTTTACATATTTTTTTTGTGAAAACCATGATCATGAGCTTTGATTTGTGGGTAATGGTGGGTAAGTATGTGAAGTGTCAATTTGACCAAACAAATTATTTGGAATATGATATTTGGCAAAATAAAACATTTGCTATACAGGGTGTCCCGTAATGTAACGTCAAGCCGGAACTGGGTGTTGAGGCAAGTTATGCTGGTTATCAGAAAAATATAAAAAAAAATCTATGTAGCATATTTTCAAAATAATGGGCATTTAAAAAAAAAACAAAAATTTCTACTCCAGCTGACGGTCTTTTTACTCGTGTTGCCACAAATCTTCACTTTTTCCAAATTTTTTTTTTGTTATGTAACCCTGAATAATGCTTCTCTAAATTGTTATCAAAATTACAAAACTAGCTGCTTCAGCTTGGATAAAAAAATACATTATTTCCAAAAAAATTTTCAAAATAAAAATTTTGTCTCGTTTAAACTGACTGTACTGAAAAAAAAAAGTACTACGCAAGTGTGGCATGTGACGTCATAATTTGGCGCATTTAGTAAGGATTCCAAAATGGTATAACACTTGGTAAATTCTTGCATTAATTGTCGATCATTTTTGGTTTTTTGGAAATAANATTTATATTTTTTATTTATTTATATTATTTTATTTACTTTTATTGGTTACTCTGCAATGCCAAACAACATAACATGTAAAAATATCAAATCATTTTAGACAAATATATTTTCAACTTAGACTCGTCATATCTCAGAATTCCCATATCTCACAACATAGCTCTTTAAGTGAATATACCTACAAATATAAAGCTTTGAAATAAAATACGTTTCATTTTTGTCCGCCCTGGGGCATTTTCTCATATTAAAGTTCCCAATGTCCTTTTGGCTATAAGTTGTTTGCGAAGTGAAATTTGGCGAAAAGTAATTTGGCCAAACGGAAGGATACCTTGTAAACACGCCTTATAAGTGAGATGAGTCTATAATGCTATCACTACACTTCTAGGCCATACCGAAGGCGTTTTTTCTTCGAGAATGACGAATTGAACTTCTGTAGAGCCTTTAGTACCGGCGATGCTCAGCCATGATGCCGTAACACCCGGTGCCTTGTTGTATTTCAGCTATTTGAGAGCCATTTTAATCGTGTACAAACTGACGTTCGATATATCTTCGGTATAGTGTCAGGTCAATGTAGCTCTTGGGTCTTGCAATATTTGTTTTATGTTTAAGGTTAAGAATAAATAAACAATGAGACCCTGTGTTATGTATTTATTTATTTTATTTAAATAAAATTAAAATAATATAAAAATAATAAGAATTAATTATAGTTCTTTATAAAAAAATAAACATTTTGATTAGGATTTTTGTTATATTCCATTGGTATTTCAGACACATAAACCTAAAATGAACCATCTAACTAATAGACCAGCAGTCAGATATCAAAACGTTTTAAGTATTTATTATATCGATTATTGAAATACATTAGGTATTTCTTCATAATGTCATCAATTCTAAGTTTGTGGAGCAATTTTTTATATTTGGAGATTCATTTCTCAATTCAGTAATTCATTTTCTCAATTCGGTGCTCTCTCAATTCGGTGCTTAACTTTTCTCATAAACCACTTCACAATATTTAGTGAAAATGCTATTTTTACATTCAGAATGGAGTAAAATTTATTTTTTTGTATTGAAACTACTTAAAAAACTAAATATAAATTTTAGCACCGAATTGAGAAAAAATACACCATGCAGTAGAAATGCCCATCGAATGCGAGACAAAGGTCGTCCCCATGAGCTAATGCACCACGGGCCCATTAGGTCGTCGTAAATTTTCATTCATTCATATGAATTTTACTTGAATAGGTGCAATTTACCCGAGATAAACATAGGTACTATCGGCCACACTTCGCTCACATCAAATGGTGATTCTTTGCAATAGAACGAGATGACATGACCGGAAATGGGTAGCTGGATGACCGATAGTACTAGTACTCTACTCATTGATGTTACTCGTACTGTCCAGTATACTGAGTTATTTATTATTTATTTTATGAGGATAGTTAGTTAATTTACAGATTATGGCTCATGAAATTATACCCCGAGGTGACGCAATCTTCATCTTAGTAACAGTTGTGCTTAATAGGTGCTAAGTTGGCAAAATAAATGTAGTAGTAGGTTGTCTAATACCTAATACATAGTAAGTGCCTAAAGTAAAAGACAATTATTTAGAATACGTGTATGTAATTTAATTGAAAAAGTTGTTACAATTCAGATGGAACTAAGTAATATTTTCATTATCTACTATTGCAAGTTATCATTGTTTATTCTGAGAAGCCACAAATATAATAGATAGAAACATGACAATTACAAGACAAAATCTTTTTTAAGCAAATTAAATTAAAGTCGAGTTCTATTTTGCTACTCTCCCATTGTTTGCAGAAATGCGTAGTATGAAAATGTTGTCTTCAATATCTGAAACAATAATACCATAAATAATTAACATTTTCCCTGAAATACAGTAAGACAATCGTAGAAACAACTTAGTATTTGAAAGTTGCGTTTCGAAAACTAATTTAGGTGCGCTGCATCAGGTGCGCTTCAAAATGGGTGCACTTTTAAGAATAGGTAACTCTGTCCTGCCATATCTACATTGAAGGACTCGTATTCCTTACCCCGGTCATGGTGCTGACGCCGACGGCCGCCAGCCCCAGCGCCTTGAGGCTGATCTTGTACTGCATCTTGTGCAGCATGATGCACGCCGTCCGCCGGTTGCTGGTGTCCATGCACTCCCACGGCAGGAAGTAAGCTGAATCTATCTCGCTATATCTACATTGAAGGACTCGTATTCCTTACCCCGGTCATGGTGCTGACGCCGACGGCCGCCAGCCCCAGCGCCTTGAGGCTGATCTTGTACTGCATCTTGTGCAGCATGATGCACGCCGTCCGCCGGTTGCTGGTGTCCATGCACTCCCACGGCAGGAAGTAAGCTGAATCTATCTCGCTATATCTACATTGAAGGACTCGTATTCCTTACCCCGGTCATGGTGCTGACGCCGACGGCCGCCAGCCCCAGCGCCTTGAGGCTGATCTTGTACTGCATCTTGTGCAGCATGATGCACGCCGTCCGCCGGTTGCTGGTGTCCATGCACTCCCACGGCAGGAAGTAAGCTGAATCTATCTCGCTATATCTACATTGAAGGACTCGTATTCCTTACCCCGGTCATGGTGCTGACGCCGACGGCCGCCAGCCCCAGCGCCTTGAGGCTGATCTTGTACTGCATCTTGTGCAGCATGATGCACGCCGTCCGCCGGTTGCTGGTGTCCATGCACTCCCACGGCAGGAAGTAAGCTGAATCTATCTCGCTATATCTACATTGAAGGACTCGTATTCCTTACCCCGGTCATGGTGCTGACGCCGACGGCCGCCAGCCCCAGCGCCTTGAGGCTGATCTTGTACTGCATCTTGTGCAGCATGATGCACGCCGTCCGCCGGTTGCTGGTGTCCATGCACTCCCACGGCAGGAAGTAAGCTGAATCTATCTCGCTATATCTACATTGAAGGACTCGTATTCCTTACCCCGGTCATGGTGCTGACGCCGACGGCCGCCAGCCCCAGCGCCTTGAGGCTGATCTTGTACTGCATCTTGTGCAGCATGATGCACGCCGTCCGCCGGTTGCTGGTGTCCATGCACTCCCACGGCAGGAAGTAAGCTGAATCTATCTCGCTATATCTACATTGAAGGACTCGTATTCCTTACCCCGGTCATGGTGCTGACGCCGACGGCCGCCAGCCCCAGCGCCTTGAGGCTGATCTTGTACTGCATCTTGTGCAGCATGATGCACGCCGTCCGCCGGTTGCTGGTGTCCATGCACTCCCACGGCAGGAAGTAAGCTGAATCTATCTCGCTATATCTACATTGAAGGACTCGTATTCCTTACCCCGGTCATGGTGCTGACGCCGACGGCCGCCAGCCCCAGCGCCTTGAGGCTGATCTTGTACTGCATCTTGTGCAGCATGATGCACGCCGTCCGCCGGTTGCTGGTGTCCATGCACTCCCACGGCAGGAAGTAAGCTGAATCTATCTCGCTATATCTACATTGAAGGACTCGTATTCCTTACCCCGGTCATGGTGCTGACGCCGACGGCCGCCAGCCCCAGCGCCTTGAGGCTGATCTTGTACTGCATCTTGTGCAGCATGATGCACGCCGTCCGCCGGTTGCTGGTGTCCATGCACTCCCACGGCAGGAAGTAAGCTGAATCTATCTCGCTATATCTACATTGAAGGACTCGTATTCCTTACCCCGGTCATGGTGCTGACGCCGACGGCCGCCAGCCCCAGCGCCTTGAGGCTGATCTTGTACTGCATCTTGTGCAGCATGATGCACGCCGTCCGCCGGTTGCTGGTGTCCATGCACTCCCACGGCAGGAAGTAAGCTGAATCTATCTCGCTATATCTACATTGAAGGACTCGTATTCCTTACCCCGGTCATGGTGCTGACGCCGACGGCCGCCAGCCCCAGCGCCTTGAGGCTGATCTTGTACTGCATCTTGTGCAGCATGATGCACGCCGTCCGCCGGTTGCTGGTGTCCATGCACTCCCACGGCAGGAAGTAAGCTGAATCTATCTCGCTATATCTACATTGAAGGACTCGTATTCCTTACCCCGGTCATGGTGCTGACGCCGACGGCCGCCAGCCCCAGCGCCTTGNTGCGTTATGATTAAAATATTGCGGTTTGCGGGCGATAAAAGCAATGGATAAAAGTGCAGTTTTTCACTCGCGAGACTGCGAAGATTGTTTTTACGGTGAAGTGTGTCAAAGCTTGGCGTTCAGAAACGCCAAGAATGACCACAGAGATGTGGAAACCAAACAGTTTTCTTGTTCGAGGAGTGTGCCTCTCCACACAACTCCTGGGAGGTTATTCAATCATAATAACGCCACTTCAATACTCACACACACTTTATTATTAAAATATTATCAAAATCTATTACATATTAAATATTAAAACATTTACAACTAAATCTATCGAACTTCAATAATACAATGATACAATGTCACATTTTCTCGCTTGTCTACACCTGTCATTATTTTCAAACTTTATTCTAATGCTGTTTACTTTTAAAGTAAAACCTGCCAGCAACATGTCATCTCATGATAAAATTCTATATCCTAACATTTCTACCTGCAGACAAAACTATTTGGGAATTAAAAATAAAAATAAAACTGCGTACATCTGCGTAGGTATACAGGGTGACTGGAACTGAACCCGTCATAGCTAATACGCGTATAGGATCATTTGCTAATTATTGAACCTATGCGAGAAAAAAATTTAAGCAGTTTTTAGGTAAAATTTCTGAAAAATCTAAAAAAAGTATAAAAATTGACATATCTCCTAAACTATAAAACTTCATAGAAAGTAGGGTTCAATAATTAGCAAATGACCTCCTCTATACGCGTATTAGCTATGGCGGGTTCAGTTCCAGTCACCCTTTATAACCACATTACAATGTGATTGAATAGTGCATGAATTTAATAAGTCTCANTACTTTACGATTTTTAATCGTTGCTGATCATCCAGCAGTTTCCAACTTTCCATCAGGTCAGATGAAGGGCAAGAGCTTGCTCGTTGTGGATAAAAAATGTTCTGTTCAGTTATTGTCTCTAAACGTGTTCTACGTAACGTACACTTAATAGATTGGAAACATTAGTTAGTCCTAAGAAAGTCAAAAACATGTAACGGAATCTCCGACTTACTACTTTAGTAGAGCGATTACAGAAAATAATGGCCTATTAAGTACATGTTTTTTTGTGTTATTATGAAAGTTTTGAAANCGCGCAACGGACCATCCGTGCAAGACAAGGACAAAAATATTGCTATCTCACGCTCTAGAATGTTCGAAGCGAGAGGTCCGATATTTCCGTCTCGTTTCTTCTCTATTTTTTCCTGAACATTCCAGATTTTCCAGAAAAGTGTGAAAGAGAAGCTATTTTGTGGAAGTGAGAGATCAGACAATGCAAGAAAGAGGCCTACCGAGTGAGTAAGCGAGAGAGCCTGATGGTTTTCGCTACGGTATTGCCTTTTTGGCGAAAATTTCATGTTCATTTTCTTAATTACGAAACAGATTAATTAGAAACAGATAATTTAATATTTTGAACTAATTGACATGATGTTGCTAACATTAATTCTGACTATTCTTGACGTCGCTAACAATAATAAAGATTTATTAGATAATCGACGCGATTTCGTACGCGTGGATCCCGTTTTACCCCTTTCATCTATCTTACGCGGTTTAGATTTTTTCGTTGATAACAACTAACCGAATTGAATGAAAAATATTAGGGATGGTACACAATTCACTTGTGGCGACATCTACGATACACCACTACAAACGTGTACCAACAGATGGTGCTGTTACGACTTCAACCTGGGCACACTCCACCGCTCATACAAACCTGCATCGCGGTGACGACGGAGTTTTCTACCCTGCCAAGTATACATATACAGGGTGTTAGGTAAATGGGTATATTATTATGAGCCGACACTAGCCCATGTTAACATGGTCATATAAATGGTATGGTGAAGTTAGAAATTTAATATCATCATTTTATTTTTTTTAATTTTCATACAAAATAAATTTTATAAAATCCGATGTGTATGAAAATTAAAATAATTAAAATGAAGATGTCAACTTTCGGACTTCACTATACCATTTATATGACCATGTTAACATGGGCTAGTGTCGGCTCATATACCCATTTATCTAATACCCTGTTTATGAAAACCAAGATGGTAGAAATTGGACCTTGGTCCCCGAGCACAACACCCGCTCGGAAGGAAGCACTCAACACCTTAGCTTCCTTATTGTGGTTGAGCATCATATCCCACACACATAATATAAATGACAGTAATGTTGATCAAATGAGGATCTATTCAGTGTAGTGAGTGATGAATTAAAAACCACATTTCCACAGAGAAAGATCCGAATAAATTCTGTAAAATGTAAATTTGACGACTGAGCTACAACCGGCATTCACAAGAGTAGAAATAAATGTATGAATTATATGAATGTAATAGTCTTAAAGCCGATACGCAAGATTTTAATGTTATAGAATACGTTAAAAATTACTCAAAAATATTAAAAAAGGTTTGTGTGGCTGCTAAATCGACATGATTTTAAAATCTATACTAATATTATAAAGCTGAAGAGTTTGTTTGTTTGGTAGTTCCTGAATCCTGTTTGTTTGGTTGAATTAGCGCGTTCAACCAAACAAACAGGATTCAGGAACTATGGGACCGATTTGGAATATTCTTTTTGCGTTGGATAGCCCGTTAATCCCTGAAGGCTTTAGGCTATACACCACTACATTTTTTATCACCGAAAAAATTTTAACAGGTTATGTAGAAATGTGTGCGGCGAATTCAACCTTTATGAAGATCTGTCAACGAAAAAATTTCAGGAGTATTTTAGAGAGGCAAGAGAAAACTACATCTCAATTCATGATTTGATTAGTAGAAATAGGGATATCTACCTCTCGATGTGATCCCGCTGTCACCAAGTCAACTATGCGTCCTAGTGATATGACTAATTGACTACTATGAACCACAAAACGCTTATTAAATTTGCTACAGGTGAGATAGTCAACTACTCCAGAAGTCTGTAATATAATAAATACAAATATTATAATATTCCCATCATGAGGAAATCAACTACATCAACATTGAGCAATCATTCTAGACATGCGGGAGCATGTTAAGCCTAGTTCCAGGCCCTCCCTGGACTACACCGTGCGTAGGTACTATATTTAGACGAACCACTTGGAGCCACTTTTGACCCCTCACTACTCATAAATTACTGTGCATTAACATTTCAAAGGCTCATATAAACAACAGTTTTAAAAAGAGCGTTGTCACATTTTTCATGCAGAAATCGAGAATTTGGCAGATTTCGAAATGATTTTAGTCATATAATTTATTGTTATAGCTTCTTTTGACTTATATCATCGTAATTATCATACGTTTTTACGGAATGTCTATTGACAAAATCTCGTTCAAATTGGATTTTTGCCGACGAAAACAGCGAATTTCGAAAGCCCGATTTCCAGGTAACTCGCGAAGGCACAACTTTGAACTAATATTACAACAAATTTATTTCAAAGTAAGAAGATAAAATGCATTCATTAGAATAAGCATACCCTGAATGTGGAAATGTATTGAAAAAATTTTGATGTTTAATTCATTAAAATGCATTTTTATCATGTCTAAGATAGTCAAAATTCGAGAAAATTACTGCAAGAAAACAGGTCACATCTCATAATCTAAAAGTCATTTGGCAACATAAACTACTTTATACTTAAGAAGAAAGATAGTACTATTAATGTGTGAAAAAGAAAAAATATCTATCTTCAATCTTCAAATGAAAAA
Source organism: Ostrinia furnacalis (assembly GCF_004193835.3). Lineage (NCBI taxonomy): Eukaryota > Metazoa > Arthropoda > Insecta > Lepidoptera > Crambidae > Ostrinia > Ostrinia furnacalis. The sequence continues at coordinate 250,931 of NW_021136893.1, read as the reverse complement.
TTAATTTGAAAATACTATAAAATCGGGTGCATCAAATGGCATAAATCAGTCGTGCTTTGGCACTCGTAGACGCCGGGCCTATTTCAGTTGACTGCCCACTGACGTATATGCATCACGCGTGATTTTTTCGTAAATTGTAGTATGATTGAGTACATTTGATCCGCAAGTATTTTTAATTTATTTGTTTAGGTAAATCGGACTTGTAATTTCTTTCTTTTCAAACTTTTTATTATTTTACTTACAGAATATGGGTAGAATAGACAAAAGATATTATTATGGTATCTGTTTGGTCAGGAAAAAATAAATGACTAATAAAAATTTTAACAGGGTGTCAAAACATTNGTCATGGTGCTGACGCCGACGGCCGCCAGCCCCAGCGCCTTGAGGCTGATCTTGTACTGCATCTTGTGCAGCATGATGCACGCCGTCCGCCGGTTGCTGGTGTCCATGCACTCCCACGGCAGGAAGTAAGCTGAATCTATCTCGCTATATCTACATTGAAGGACTCGTATTCCTTACCCCGGTCATGGTGCTGACGCCGACGGCCGCCAGCCCCAGCGCCTTGAGGCTGATCTTGTACTGCATCTTGTGCAGCATGATGCACGCCGTCCGCCGGTTGCTGGTGTCCATGCACTCCCACGGCAGGAAGTAAGCTGAATCTATCTCGCTATATCTACATTGAAGGACTCGTATTCCTTACCCCGGTCATGGTGCTGACGCCGACGGCCGCCAGCCCCAGCGCCTTGAGGCTGATCTTGTACTGCATCTTGTGCAGCATGATGCACGCCGTCCGCCGGTTGCTGGTGTCCATGCACTCCCACGGCAGGAAGTAAGCTGAATCTATCTCGCTATATCTACATTGAAGGACTCGTATTCCTTACCCCGGTCATGGTGCTGACGCCGACGGCCGCCAGCCCCAGCGCCTTGAGGCTGATCTTGTACTGCATCTTGTGCAGCATGATGCACGCCGTCCGCCGGTTGCTGGTGTCCATGCACTCCCACGGCAGGAAGTAAGCTGAATCTATCTCGCTATATCTACATTGAAGGACTCGTATTCCTTACCCCGGTCATGGTGCTGACGCCGACGGCCGCCAGCCCCAGCGCCTTGAGGCTGATCTTGTACTGCATCTTGTGCAGCATGATGCACGCCGTCCGCCGGTTGCTGGTGTCCATGCACTCCCACGGCAGGAAGTAAGCTGAATCTATCTCGCTATATCTACATTGAAGGACTCGTATTCCTTACCCCGGTCATGGTGCTGACGCCGACGGCCGCCAGCCCCAGCGCCTTGAGGCTGATCTTGTACTGCATCTTGTGCAGCATGATGCACGCCGTCCGCCGGTTGCTGGTGTCCATGCACTCCCACGGCAGGAAGTAAGCTGAATCTATCTCGCTATATCTACATTGAAGGACTCGTATTCCTTACCCCGGTCATGGTGCTGACGCCGACGGCCGCCAGCCCCAGCGCCTTGAGGCTGATCTTGTACTGCATCTTGTGCAGCATGATGCACGCCGTCCGCCGGTTGCTGTTGTCCATGCACTCCCACGGCAGGAAGTAAGCTGAATCTGGCAACTTTTCAGTCTGCAATCAATATTTATAATGTACTTAGTTATAAAGTAATGGGCTAATAATATACAGGGTGTTAGGTAAATGGGTAAACTAATCGCGCCACCAAAAAAGGGCCTAAGCACAGAAATTTAAAACAATCATATCTCGAAAACTATCAAAAATCGCGGAACATACATGGGGGTGGTTCGGGTAGCCCTAGTCATGCTCTACCTTTTGGGCTTCGGCTTGACACTACTTTTTGGGACATCCTGTATAATCTTTTGTGCCGGCTCCTACGTTCCTACGCCACTCATCCATCGTGTGGATCTAGTAGATAGATATTATTGGCACCAACGTTGGAGAAATATCTTACTGACCTCTGAACCCAACATCTCAAAAATGACTGACATTTGAATCAGTTGACCGTATATGAGTAAAGTCAGTGGCCCATAACGTAACATTGCACCATATCCACCTGCAATTCAAAACACGCATTTTTGTAATTAAATGTTAATCCCTTAACGTTAACTATGTTAGTGAGTATAAAAATATGTACCTTCCGAACATTCCAGTAGTAACAAGCTACAGCCAACAAGATGAAACAAATAGGTACAGGCTAAAATGGGCCCGAACAATGCCGAAAGTTCATCCGTAAATCTAAAGCAGATTCTCAATTATTTTCTATCTACCACCAATCTAAATCACCGCTTTAAACTAGGTATATTATGTAGCCATACTGGTGTGGCGTGTAAATAGCCACACCAGGCGGGATCTTAATCGGAAGTCCAAATTACGTTTCCCAAATAATTTTGCTTGCAGAGGAGAAATAGTTGGTCCCACTAACCTCTGAGCCAATTTCGGGTCCCCTTCCGTCAGCTCGACCACCGCTGGCACCGGGACACTCCGGAATGAAGATGGATCGGCTTCGTTTCCCCTGCAGGGGGTTCGGGTCACGAGCAATTTGGGCTTTGACTGCGTAGGTGGTTTGATGCGAATGCGTTGTGCGTTATGATTAAAATATTGCGGTTTGCGGGCGATAAAAGCAATGGATAAAAGTGCAGTTTTTCACTCGCGAGACTGCGAAGATTGTTTTTACGGTGAAGTGTGTCAAAGCTTGGCGTTCAGAAACGCCAAGAATGACCACAGAGATGTGGNAATAGAAATTGTAATAAAAATCGCTATGTCCATAAATCGCAATTTCGATCCATAGTGCGCCGGCTCAAGGGCTAAGGGCGGGGACTTTTGCTATGTTCACCTCCTAACTAGTCTAAATAAAGTCCTGAAGTCAGAAATTGTGTTCTACAGTTTTCCATCTATAATGCTTTATTGACTGGACTATGCTATTTAATTTTAAAATTGTAACGCTTTAAAATACGTTCCAAAATGTTCTTCCAAATAGAAACTCCTTCGAAAGTGTAAGAAACCCCCAAGTAACAATAGTGTCAAGCAATCAAAACAAACGTCGCGGCGGTGTCGCGGCGATAACGCAGCGATCACGTTACGCTATCGTCGTGTCACATTGTTCGATATCGAGACGTGCACTTTCGCTCGATATGTAGGGCTGTTACTGTATTATTTGAAAAGCTAATTTAATTAAAAATAAATCAACGGTCACAGAGTGATATACGGTGAAAAGTTTTTATATTTCTTAATCATCTACTTAAATAGCTTGTCCTAGATACCGTGTTTATGATAATACTGTATAACACTTTGTGGATATTTTTGTGAATACATATTTTGTGAACATTATAATAATACAACTGCATCTTGAATCGGTTTACGTTATTATATTTTTGAAGAATGCTGTATGGAAGCGGGCTTATTTATGGGCCCTTGCTCTTAACTAATGAATATAACTTAAGTTTAAGTAGTCCTGAACTTCTATGAAGGGCCTATTTGGTGAGTAATGATTAATTTTTAGAACCATCATAGTGTTTTCTATGTTTTTCAATGGTGTCAAATGTAGGAGGGCATTATGGGAGTCACCACAAGATACCCTAAATTATAGACAAATGGCAAAACATGACAGTTGTAATTTTATAATGCCTGCGCTCTATGTGCTTACGTTAAGTATGCTCGCTACCGACTGCGTAAAAAATGACATTAAATATGTGACAATTTACAGCGCCCTTAGCGGCTACTTTCAAGAACTAATTTTGACGCACTGGCTAGCGAGCACACCTAAGGTGAACTCATGGTAAGCAAGCACACTGACACGTTTTTCCATTTTTTTGATGGGCAGATTGCGTTGTCTCACACATTCGCCCACCTTGCAGCCCTACACGATGTAGTTGTCGATGCAAGTTGCACCCGATAGAGCATTGTCCTCGATAAACTTGTTATTGCGATCGAGAAAGCGGCTATCACCTCGGTTATTTGTAAATACATCGCTCGTTTAATTGCTCAGATAGGTAAGGTGACTTTTCCGAATCTATTGTAGGTGAGTTTTCTTCGCTAGTTCTAGATAAGCGGTTACCTATGAGCTTCTTTGTCTACATCTACGAGTACACTAATATTATAAAGAGGAAAACTTTGTTTGTTTGTTTGTTTGGTTGTAATGAATAGGCTCAAAAACTACTGGACCGTTTTTAAAAATTCTTTCACCATTCGAAAGCTACATTATCCACGAGTAACATAGGCTAAATTTTATTTTGGAAAACATAGGGTTCCGTAAAATATGTAGATAATGTAGTCCACGCGCGCGAAGCCGCGGGCGGTAAGCTAGTTTACTATATTTTGACGTTCATAATTGCCAACAGTAGTCTAAATTGAATAAAATATTTTTAATTTAGATTTTTTTTGATTCAATCATAGATTCAGAGCTGTTGTTGAATTTGCACGGCCTAAAATCTTCTAGTGTATGTAGGGTAGGTACTTGAACTTGAGTGTTACCTATCTAAAAAATAAAGCTCAATTTATTTAATTATTGTGAAAATAATAAAACTTTCAACATAACGAAGTCGCATAAATCGACAGTTGCAGATAGCAGTTTGTTTTGGCTACGTGCAACGAAGAAATCACGATCTTGTATTCGACACCGGTATCAAATAACTGCCTTATAGGGTGATAGTATGATAGTTATCCAAGCCTTATTGTTGGAAAATCAGCTTTTGGTTTAAAGAATTCATATACTCATTATACAGGGTGTTTCTTGTAAGGTGTCAAGCCGAAGGCAGGTGATAGGCGAGGACTAGACCTATCGATTTCACCCCCATGTATGTTCTACGATTTTTCGTAGTTTAGAAGTTATCGTTAATTTTGTGATTTTTTCAAATTTCATGACCTAGTGGCTTAATTTTTTTTTTATCTTTTTTTTGGGTTGACTTTTCTCAGATTTCTTTTTTTTTGACAGATTCCCTATTAGTTGCAGATATTTGAAAAAAATAATCACCTTCCTATCTTTGATGCAAGATACAAAATTTTTGCTAGAAACATAAAAAATATGCTTTTAGTTTTTTTTCTCATACATTTCAGTTAAAAATTTTAGAATGTTCTGCTAAAAGCATATTTTTTATGTTTCTAGCAAAAATTTTGTATCTTGCATCAAAGATAGGAAGGTGATTATTTTTTTCAAATATCTGCAACTAATAGGGAATCTGTCAAAAAAAAAGAAATCTGAGAAAATTCAACCCAAAAAAAAGATAAAAAAAAAATTAAGCCACTAGGTCATGAAATTTGAAAAAATCACAAAATTAACGATAACTTCTAAACTACGAAAAATCGTAGAACATACATGGGGGTGAAATCGATAGGTCTAGTCCTCACCTATCACCTGCCTTCGGCTTGACACCTTACAAGAAACACCCTGTATATACTCATTTGAATGAAAATTCCATGTCAATCTCGTATTTTTCGACTTTATGTGAGTTAGTTCCTATTTACCGCGAGAAAAATTCGGTTAATTTTCGAGAAAACCCTAAAACAGCCCTTTTTTACGCGGGCGAAGCCGCGGTCGGAAAGCTAGTAACTTATAAAAAAATGTTTAAGATGCAACTCTTAACGTAAAATTTAATAACCATGAAGCGTAATATGTCAGTATTAAGAAGGCTCAAGGTCACCGGGCGAAGGAGGGTGCTATGCTCGGAGTTTACCTGCTTGATCGAATCAGAAATGAGGAGATCCGTAAGAGAACCAGAGTGACTGACATTGCCCGCAGAATCGCTAAAGTCAAGTGGCAGTGGGCGGGGCACATAACTCGTAGAGCTGATGGCCGCTGGGGCAGGAAAGTTCTTGAGTGGCGACCACGAGCCGGAAGACGTAGCGTGGGCAGGCCTCCCACTAGGTGGACCGACGATCTGGTGAGGGTCGCGGGAGGTGCCTGGATGCGAGCGGCGCAGGACCGGTCTTTGTGGAAATCCTTGGGGGAGGCCTTTGTCCAGCAGTGGACGTCTTTCGGCTGAAACGAACGAACGAACAAACGTAATCTGTCCAAGTGTAGAACGTGTCAAAGCTTCGACGTTATTGCTACGACCTAGACGGTCAGTTTCTCGGTAGAGAGAGTGTCTAGGGCCCGATAAGGTGCATTGTTATCAGTCCTTGTGCAACGATTGCATACATTGCGACTGCACTCGTCCGATAACCGAGAAAAATACAAATCGATCGGTTTTGAGTCAAAGGTCAAATTAATATAGACGACAGCACGTCAAGACTACACTTTTTTGTTGCAAACTCAACTCTATTACAAGTAATTAAGACCTCACTTGATGTCTGTATTTTAGTTGTGATTTTTTAAACCTGTATCTTAATTCTTTAATAATCCGATGTGACTTTGTGTTGCAAATTTGATATTTATAAACAATTTGATATTGCTAATTGATATTGCAGACAGAGTGTACTCAGTTAATTTGCGCCACAAGTTGCAATGCTAAGACAGTCTCAACACAAGTGACGTTTTTTCATTTGTGTTGTCGTAGGTTCTTATTATTTTAATTCATTTAGATTTTTAGTCGTTCATAACTCTACGTGACAGAATAAATTGTGGAAATACAGAAAGAAAATGGCTCATCACTCACCCATCATCATATAAATCAAATTTTAATTACAAGTTATAATTAACTGACTAGCGGCCGTCCGCGACTTCGTACGCGTGGATCCCGTTTTACCCCCTTAGGGGTGGAGTTTCGTAAAATCTTTTCTTAGCGGATGTCTACGTCATAACATCTACCTGCATGCCAAATTTCAGCCCGATCCATCCTGTGGTTTGGGCTGTGCGTTGATAGATCACTATGTAAGTCAGTCAGTCAGTCAGCTTTGAGTTATATGTATTTAGATACCTAGTGTCTGGTCTGCTTTCATCATTTCCTATGAAATCGCTATCCCAGGAAAAAGGCACTAAGGCAGCTTTTTTGAACAATAAAAGAATGGTTCATCATATTTGTTCTTCCCAGCAGGCGATTACAGGCGTTATAAAGATCCCGATACAATAAATCAGGGGGCCATTTTAGGGGGTCGTTAGCGATTTAAAATTTCAATATCGCAGCCGATCAGTTAAGGCGAATGAGTGTAATGGCATATAAATCAGTCGGTATCAATGTAGCCTCTGTCAATAGGTGTGAGGTGCGCGCGCGAGGATAGTGTGGGTGCGCCTTTAGCGAATTTATGTAGTTTGAAAATGAATCGCCCATTTTCGTTTTAACTCCAGCAATGGCCGTTTGAATATTTAAATTACTAACATGTAATATTGTTAATAATTATTGTGTACTTATGTTGTTAACATGACAGATTATTAATAATACTCGTGGAAATAAATAACATTCTAACATTCTAATAATTAACATCGAAACGCAATTAAATGTAATTTTTTTAGAATGTCAGAAACGGAAATATTTCAGTATCCTACATAAGCGAGCCTTTAGGATTAAAAAAACAATACTATTTTTCTATAAAATTGGTCTTAATCAATTAGATTCCTTCATCATTCATTATCATTATGTGCCACATTAACCGCAATAAAGTAATTCTTATTCAAACGAAAATTACTCAATTTAGGGTGGATTCGACGAAACAAGAGTAAATATGAATCTCAGAATAAATCATCAGTTTTGAGATATTTCCCATACTGAAACTGTCAATGTGCCAGTTATACCAGGAGTTATTCTCGAATAAAAGTTTGGTCGAATCGGTCCTAAACCTATCGAGGGTTAAAGTATAAATAATTTTTCGTCATGTCCACGCTATTCCTTCGCCCCAGCGAAGTCCATTATCGAGAGGTGGCGATGGCGTCGATAGCGGCATAATTTGCAATAAATATAAGGAGGTGCCCGTTCGACTCTCGGCCGAGACAAATTCCCCGTTTGTTACGCTCACAATTTGTTTGGATTATGTTGTAAAAGTTTTGGATAACAATTTGTTTTTAAACAAGTAAGAATTACGGTTTGTATGTTAGTAGACATTTTATAAAAGTACCTAACTTTTAAAAATCTACATAGAAAAATTTGTTCTTTCCTCTAGCCCTTTTTCCCATTATCTGCACGGCATAAAAAACTATTTTTTTAAAATTAAAATTGTTTAATGCAATAAATAGGTATAGGCTGATAAAAAATTACCGTAAAAATAACATTCATTTTCCTAACAAAAAATAGTATTACATTTCCAATTTTTAAGTATTTTTTCTTCCGGCAATCTTCAATGTTTTATTAATAAATTTAACACCAAATGAACAAAAATCTACTCAAGAATATTAGAACGGGCCCAGTAGCCGAAAAAATAAATATTTAAAAAATTAACTTAAGCGACTTGGCCCGTGGACCAAGCTAAAAGTGGGCCAAGTCGCTGAAAGACTGCTGTGTGCTTACCATGAGTTTACGTTAGGTGTGCGAGTAGGTACGTCAAAAATCTATGAAGATTTTATTTCTTGAAAGTAAGGGGCGCTGCACAATATGTCATACATTAAGGCCCAGAACACACGGTGAAACGCAACTGCAACGAAACTGCAACTTTGTGATGATTCTGATGAATGAAACTGAAACTGAAAGTTTCAAACTTGTCGCGTCATGTGTGGTCTCTCAACGGACGCTATGGCAGAAACTTAGATGCAACTCAAAAGTAACTAGCAGTTGCACTTGCGTTTCACTGTCTGTTCTGGGCCTTAATGTAATTTTTTTACGCAGTTGCTAGCGAGCACACCTAACGTAAACTCATGGTAAGCACACTGTAGTCTGTACCATTTCAATAACACGTTGGAAGAACTTGTATACTTACAAGTTTGTATCACTTTACAAGTCTAAACTTTTATTTAAGCACTTCTACATGAAATATCGTCGATAAAATTGCATCAACTCAATGTAACCGGAGCTGAAATGCGTTTTATCGCTCGATACTTTTAGTTTTATCGATTTTAATGCTGAACTGATATCGACAATGTTGCGCGCGTCATCGGGCGACCTAATGTACGCCCACGCGGCTCAAAAGTACTGATGCTTTAGGGTCTCTTCACACGATGATAATAGGTACATACATATTTTTGGATACATACTTATATGCATTATTTCATAGAGACTATGTAGGTACTCGTAGGTAAGTGTTACTTACATGATGTAGGTTCAGAACATTAATTACCTGCCTAGTTTAGTTAGTGAAAAGACAATTTGCATTTTAACACGTTTCACGGCGCAAGGAAAGATAAGCTTAGGTTTATCTCAGTTACCTATAGACTATTTAGCACCTATTCATAGTAAAAGAAGACAATAAAAATACAAAAATCTAGTGTTTCGTTCGTTTCAGCCAAATGACGTCCAGTGCTGGACAAAAACCTGCCCTAAGGATTTCCAGAGTGCAGCAAATTTTTTATAAATATTGTTAAAAATTTTTGCTATTCGTGGACAAATTAATACGCAACAAAAGCTATTCATGTATTTGATTCCGGGATAGAACGACTTTCAAAAAAAAATTTGCCAGGGTAATGTTTGAAACGCTACCGCAGCGATCTGTTTTTTCCTAATAACTTTAAAACTATAATTTTAACGAATTTTGCTATTAGTGGACAAATTTCTGCTCACGATGGACTAATTATCTGATATACTCTCGACTCTCTAAAGCACAACATTTATAAAAAAATTGCTGGGGTAATGCACTCGGATTTCCATGAATATCAACTGAAAAACGCAAACAAAGTCGTTCAGAACAACAAAACTTTACAATACAACCGCACGTTTATCTACGCGCCGATATCTGCAAAAGTAAGGTGAGCTCAACAAAACGAGTACTTCGCTTGCTTAAACTCGGTTTATCTAACGATGTGTTACATGCTTGTTCGCGATAGAGCAATCGCCGATGACCGGGCGATTGGGCACGACCGCGACAGGTTAGCAAACCGACTGTTAGATTAGTATTGTTTTAATTGGCCGTAATTATCAATTAGTACTGAATCTTGGCCTGTTATGGAAGCACATGGACGCGTAGGCGAGCCTATGTTTAATAATATAAAGATTTTGAACTTTATGTTGACTAAGATTAATAAAAAGTACCAGGGCAACATAAAATAGGTGCGTTCCGAGGTTTAGGTGCACTTCATTAGGTGCGCCTCTAAATGAGTTACTGGAAGTAAAAATATTTAAAAAGTCAATCCAGTGACTTGACCCGTGGCCCAAGCTAAAATGGCCCAAGTTATTGGGAGACTTCTAGCACTCTACATGAAGTGTCAAAAAATTACAATCAAAAGACTAAAAAATGTGTTGTCTATTTATTACAAATCTTGCGTTAATTTTGGGACACTCTTTCCTTAACCCTAAAGACTACAAACACCAAATATAATATCTCCGTGACGCAACACTAAAACGACACTTTCCTCCGCTTTGATTACCTGTATCACATCACCTAGCACTCTACATGAAGTGTCACTGTATCGCAAGGGTTAATGGTGTGAGAATCGCTGATAACGGCCCACCCCACCCTACCCCCGGTGGGGTATCACGGGATCGGTGTAATTGGCCGGTGATAGATAATGGGCCGTGAAACTTCGAGTTTTAGATGCGGTGGATCAGATCGGATTTGCGAAGATAAAAGTTTGAGTTTTGGTTAGTGATTTGGTCGTGGAAAGTTGTTGGGTAGACATGGTTTTAAATAACTGGGATGGGTAGAACTTCAGTTTTAAGCGATTTATAGGTTAGAATCTACTTTTCAGTGTTAGAATAGAGAGCACGCAATGATTTATTGACTGTAATGCATTGTACAGACATTTTATGTGAAAATATTGCAATGTTATCTTTATGATTCAATCAATAATTGATTATTTTTTAGAAATGTGTAACAACTGTAATACCTACTACAAAAAAACAATATTAAGTTAAATTTGGTAATATTTTATTACAAAACCATTATCACGTAAAATATAGTAACATTACTTACAACGAAATCATTACAAAACTAAAATACGATTTTAAACTTAATATCTTCTCACGTCAAAACCACAATAACACTTGACGTTAATACCCATGTTTATCCAGGTATACTTTAGTTATTAATAAATGCGATGATCCCTCCACCGGGCAGGGGGGAGGGGGGCTATCAGTAACACAATGTATCACATTTTCATAAGAGATTCATTTAGTTCGCGTTTTGCCCGCCCCCACCAAAATTGCGCGTTTCCACTCCTCTGAAGGTTAAAATGTTGAGGTAAGACGTTCAAGCAACGATACGTGGACCAAGTTGTTGCTGCAGTATTGATTACCTTTCAATGAATAACAAGATGTTCATATCATCACCGACATAATGTACTTGGAATTATGTGATACTAGCTTTCCGCCCGCGGCTTCGCCCGCGTGGAATTTTGTCTGTCACAGAAAAACTTTATCGCGCGCGTCCCTGTTTCAAAAACCGGGATAAAAACTATCCTATGTTCTTTCCCGGGACTCAAACTATCTCTATGCCAAATTTCATCAAAATCGGTTGCGAGGTTTAAGCGGGAAAGCGTAACAGACAGACAGACAGACAGACAGACAGAGTTACTTTCGCATTTATAATATTAGTTGGGAAGTTGGGATTTCCAGAAAAAAAATCGTAGCAAATCGTATTCAGGGGACAAAATGTTGTCAATTCTTTTTCTTTGACAGTTTTATTGTACCAATAGAAACCATGTAGTATTAAATACTGTAGACATGAATAGTAAGTTAGGAATTAGGTTTAGAATGTGAACATGAGAACGCACAAATGTAAATCTGGGTTATTTGACGTTTTAGAACCAACTAAAAATGTTTTTTTTTTTAAATTAACGAACCTAAGAGATTTTTATTTTACACTACGCTAACTTTTACCAAACTATTGCTTAGTTGATCTTTGAATACTAGACGGATGAAAACATACTTAAGTATCTTTTAAATACATCAAAAACACCTAAATATATGCGTTTGTCATCTGTCTCAATGGAGACATTTTTTATGAGTTCGGTTTGACACGACACTTATAATATTTTTTGATTAACGGTTTTTCATCCGACATTTTCCCGTGCCGTCCGCCGCTACGGAGCCGGACCCCGGCGTCGAGGGCGGCTGCTCGCTGCGATAGCGCTCACGTGCCTTTGTTCTGATCGGATATCGCTCGGATCATCTATTATTTATCCTTTTTCCGCGCAAGGAAGCGCGGGACGTGGAGGAGGCAAATATTTTGTGGGGTAGTTGAAGATTTTGGGTTTGATGAGTTTGAGATTCTCGAAGGTTCAATAATAATATTTCAATATGTCATGCCCTGCGTGCCCAAACAACTGCACGTAGATTTAATGAATGCTACTGACAACGCCACTCTTGTAGCGGAGTTTTGGGCTGACACTGTATAAGTTTGTTGTCGACACGACAAGAAGAGTGTGCGGGTCATTTGTTGTTAAATAAACGTGCTTAGATTTTGACTGGTAATTTCTTGATGGTTTCAAATTCAGCTCTAAGTTAGCCTGACTCTTAAACCAAAGGTAGCGGAGCACATCCGATCAACTATCATTTCATTGAGGTGGAAATGGACATAATATTTTATACTTATAGTCTTTGACATTCTACTAGATTTTTAATCACTTTGAAGTCGCTTATCTCTTCGCTAGTTTATCTACATTTAGCGCGATTCAAAAACGAATTTATAAACTTATGACCAGCATAAAATAATTATTTTGAGCACATACCGAAGCTTCGTAGCTCCTCTATTCGTACCTGCGCGATATATGTCGAGCGAGATTACGCTGAAAAGGGCCGAGATGGATCATGCGAGCGGTGACGTTATCGGACCCATACGCGGACGTCGATTCCAGGATTGGTGCCTAAAGATTTTTGTAAGAAGTTGTCTGGGGAAAAAGGTAATAATTTACGCGATTTTCAATATAAATATGTTTTACAGGTGAAAAACAAAAAAAGCTAAATTGATGGATAAATTCCATGCATATTCCAGCCTCATAGAAAAACAGTTCAATAAAAAGGTTAAAGTAAGTAACATATTGCTGCTAAAGGTTTCAGAGAGGTAGAGATCATGGAGGTTTTGAAAATATATTTGGACTAGCTGATCCGGCGAACTTCGTACCGCAATCATACCGTACATTAGGGATAATGTAGGATTTTAATTGTGAAATAATTTTTCATATCGGTCCAGTAGTTTCGGAGCTAATTCAATAGAAATAATCAAATCTTACCACTTTTTATTATTAGTGTAGATAAGTAACGATATGATAGGAAACACAACATTTTAGAAAACACGATACTGGTTGCATTACAATAGTGACTGAGCTTCTTGTGCTACTTCTTCTCAGCACTGGCCCATTTGTTGTCTCGAATTCCCGAAGCAGTGGAAGGGTTAATACTGGGACGTGGAAAAGTGCTTTTTGAAAGCCTACTTACAGAAACAAATAAGTTTTATGAGTTTTTTAGTAAACTCACTTTTCATTAATTTTCTCTAAAAGACTTGGCTTTCAAACTCGCTGTGATCGAGCCCCCACTCGTCGCGTCGCCGCTTCCTGAAACCCAATTGTGTGTGCTGATAACGTTTATCAGACTGACACTTAGGTGCCTCAAAAATAACGCTTCACGATCTGCTTGTTTGTTTTTTGTGCGCGCAGTCAATAAACCCCCTGACTTGGATATCAGGATTAAAATGATGTGTTCTTAGTTTTCGTGTAGGTACACATTTTTGAGCAGGTCGTTAGGGGTAGTTGTTTTTTTGGTCTACTGTTTTTTTAAATGTCCGATAGACAGAAAAAACTTTGGTTTTTAAAAGCAATTGCTATGGTCCAATGTGAGAGTCAACATGTGCTCCGAAGTACAACATCATATTTTTTGTACTATCAGGCTAATTTACTCTGCAATATTGTAACGAAATACGAAATAAATAAGTACAGAGAAAATGAAAGCTGAAAGCCTAGTGTCAGTCGTGTCTCCCACCTAGGAATCTAAGAGTACCTAGCTAGAGTTAATTTAATTTAATGCCTTGTTATAAAAAAAAATCTCACTAACTTAACACTGTATCATACACGGGTGCTTTGAAATAAGAGGCGTAACGCAGTTGCAGTGTCACTACAGTGACAATCACGAATGGTAGGATAACGCTTCCTCACGCCTCTAATTGGAAGGCGTCATAACCAGAAATGTTTTGAAAAACTATGGTTTTCCGCTGCTGTCGACGACTCAGTCTTTTCCCGCGGAGGCAATGGCGCGGACGCCGTAACGACGCCGCACCTGAGCCGTGCTCGAGTGGTTTGGCGGTTGTTTTTTTTGGGCGAGCTCTAACACACAATACGGGTAATAACGCGTCTATGAAGTGACCTGGGAACAGAACCCTACACCTAGAGTCCGGTGAATCTCATCTGAAACACTAAAGGGCTACCTACTTTCAGAAGGCAATGTTAGAAACGCTGCTGTCGACGACTCAAGTCTTTTCCCGCGGAGGCAATGGCGCAGACGCCGTATCGACGTCGCACCTCAGCCGTGCTCGAGTGGTTTAGCGGCTGTCTTCTTTGGGCGAGCTCTAACACATAATAATAAGGACCGACAAAAAAGTGACATAGGACATGAAAGGGCTACCTACTTCCAGAAGGAAATGTTAGAAACGCTGCTGTCGACGATGCAGTCTTTTTCCCGCGGAGGCAATGACGCGCACGCCGTAACGACTGCACCTCAGCCGTGCTCGAGTGGTTTAGCGGTTGTCTTCGTTAGGAGAGCTCTAACACAGAATACAAGTAATAAGGCGTCAATAGGAAAACACATTGACACGAATATTAATTATACGCATATCTTTAGTGACGGCATTTATAAATATTTTCCATTGCAAACTGAAAATATCGTGAGATCTAAAGAATTTATCTTTTTGCCAAAATCTATTGGCGTTTTTGCAGTATTTTGGTGTGGTTGGGCTTTCAAAGCCTACCAAGTAGATATACCATACTCTACTACATAATATGTGTACGATATAAATACTTGTACCTACATATTAAAATATCTACTCCAGACAACCGTATTTGACTATGCTGGTAGGTACGAAATATGGTATTTTTTCAAGAAATTTCCAAACGTTCTTGTCAACCTAACTAGAATTCGAATCTGGGTCCGTCTACGTGCCAAACTCTGCTCCAACGGGTTACTAGGATTAGAAGCAATGGTGTGACGCTAACGACGTCGTACCCCCGTGCTATCTGATGCTTAACTGGAGTAGCTTAGTGGTTGCTACTTCATTAAGTGATGACAGACAGGATTTAAAATGATTTTGTTCCTTAGTGCCTTGTCAGATTCTGTTGATAGAAATATGATCGAATATGTAATCAGATCCTAAACTTCTTAACTTACTATTATTTCTGCTAATTGTATAGTTAGGAACAACCTTAGCAAACAGGGTATAATAATATTAGTACTCTAGGTACCCACTGTTTTAATTGTAATTCGTAACAAAGATAAACAAAAATGTACTCAGCCGTTCGCTTTTGTTTTTATTAAAATATAATATTTCACCACTTTTAATTTATTATTACTTTATTTAATTTATTAATATTTCACCACTTTTCTTTTGCAAAAATTTACTAGATTTACGTTCGGAAATTAAATTCTAGTTAAGCTAAAATAAAACCAAATACATAAGTAATGCTCGCATGCAATTTTTGTTCGTGCGACGAGGAAGTTTAACAATATGCAAAATATTCAAATTGACTCACTATCAGATGAATTCTAACTTAATTGCAGAACTACATACTATTCCTATCGAGACAGCCTATTTTACTGCCATCTAAAAACATAATTAACTTACGTACTTAATTAACAATTCAATTTTTTGAATTTATTTTAGGCCGTCACTTCCTTTTTCTCCTGAAAATTTTGTTCAGGTTCGTCTTAAACCTTTAAACCTTTGGTTGAGACACGTATTTTTATTGTATTCTCTCGCATATAAACCTAGCCAGTAAAAAATAGGTAAGTAATATTGCGGAAAAGAGTATGTATTACTGAATTGTCTATATACCATGCTGTAAATATCATCTTGCATTGCAACGAACTGTATAAATCACTGAATCATATGTCTGTGAAAAATATTTTAATATTTCTTAGTTTAAAAATTGATGACGTCTATTAGCCGAATATAAATATCCAAATGAAAGTTATTTTAAGTCAAATAAATAAATAATGGCAAATAAATTATTGAATTTGAATTTGAATTTCAATACGACTGCAGAATTTCCCGTAAACTCAGAATTTTTCTTCACACAATACATTTTAAGGCACACAAGACGTCTACACTCGCCTCTTTGTTAACCGATACCGACATCGCACATATAAACAGATCCTTACCACAAATTACCCTTATCACTCCCTCTTACCAATTTGCACTTTAACTCAAAATAGCAAAGTCCGTTTCAGCTTGGCGAAGGTTAGTTTTCAGCCGTAACTTTGTACAAGTGAATTTGTACTTAAGTGTCTGGGGTCTAGGTCGAGTTTGGATTGCAGGGTAGATACAGCCTGTTGCTACCGGATATTGCCGCGTTCCATCAACTCGGTTGCCGGGAATCACCTTGTAATTCGCCAAATTACCCCCAAATCTTTGTGTAATTAAATACTTTTCAGCGATCGCCGTTTTTGAGGTTTTCGCGGGAGAGACGAGAATTGACCGAATGTGGTGTTGATTTCGATCACTTGACCTCTTTTTGATGATGTATTTCTTTAAAAAAATAAAGTAAGTATGTATTTAAAACCATAACAGGTAATTGATTCGAGGGGTATTTTGGTGTCAACCAACCACTGAACATACCCCTACTAAAAAGATTAGGGTTACATGGAGGGATTCTAGAATACAGTACTTAATTTTAAAATCACTTTATATCATTAAAATACTATCAGGGATAAATACTATGATTAACTGGGAATCTTCATGGCAAACGAATTCAATTCTTGTACAAAACATACCTACTCAATAATGTTGTTTAATTGTCACATAAGTAATTTGTGTATGTTTTGCAGTTACACTTTTAAAAGTAATTTATTATTTCTAAGCTTGTCTGTCTCAATAGTATGTAATAACGGAAGAAAAAAAATATTTTTTCCAAGAATTTATTTTGGAAAAATGTGTATTTTATTTTGCATGTCAATTTAGTTATTTTCCTCATTAGATCCAGTGTTTTAGAGCAAACAGAGCCCGATCACAATAGAATTAGGTGAAATAGTCCCATCTCTATATGAAATGTTTATTAATGAAACAATTAATTCTTCCCGATGATCTGCTCCTATATTACCTAGTCTTAGCGTGATGGTATACAGGGTGGAATTTTGAAATGCCATCTGGAGGGAAAGTACTGTTAATACTGTAGATAGAAAGTTTTATTGAAATAAAACATTCCTTTATTTTTTAAAAGAAATAGAACTGCCTTCAAAGATTTCCAAAAATCAAATCTCTCTAACAAACTTGATGAATCTAGTGAAAGGAAAACCATGAAATCTTACATTATTTTAATTATTTACATAAAAATGTATGGTATGGTGGTGAATTTTCAAAAAAATTACAAAATTCTTTGAATGCAGTTCTCTTTCTTTTAAAAAATAAAGGAATGTTTTCTTTGAGTAAAATTTTCTGTCCCTCCAGGTGGCATTACAAAATTCCACCCTGTATAGCCTAAGCCTTCCTCGATGAACACATATTTTTTCAAATCGGAACAGTAGTTCCTGAGATAAGCTCGTTCAACCAAACGAACTAACTCTTCACGTGTTAGTAAGTGAGAAATGAGTATGGTCCTTGAACGCATACCTTTATGTGAGGACCGAGGATGGTCCCTAAAGGCATGCCTACTCTCCTCGCCCCAGCTGTAGCGCTATCAGGTCCGCGCAGGCGCCTTAGATCATATCTGCTTAATTAATTTGCGCGCAAACAAACGGGTAAAAATGTGTGTTTTTCATAAACCCCCGTCAAGATGACAGCCAGTTCCATCTGTGGCTAATGTTATTCATGCACGACAGCCTTATAAAGATTCTAATAGATTGATTCTAATAGGTGTGACTGCGACACCCGAGTTGCAAAATGATTGACAGCCATAAGCCATGAACTGCACCTGACGACTGATATTTCTCTGATTCAGTACGTACTATTGGCAACAGTGCTAACTACCCATTGCCCGTCATGTCATCTCGTTCTATCGCAAAGAATCACCATTTGATGAGAGCGAGAGCAAAAACGGAAATGGATAGTTAACAGTGTGGCCGTGTGTACCTAATCACCTTTATCATTATAAGACACGTCACACGTCAAATTGTGTGACCGCATCTAAGGTGACAACGTATTAAATTATAATCAATTCAGTACTTCACTGCTGTATCTACTAAGACTCCCCAAGGTAGGGCCACAGAGCATTTTATCTCCCTCTTTTTTCATCCAGATTCTGCTGATTAACTGTTACGAGTAGGTCAAGCTCTATTTGCCATCAATCCACGATTTTGAATTTGAAAAATTTCTTTTCTTTGTATTATACTATGCCGTCCTAATTACAATAATGCCTCCACATTAAAAAACACATGCAAGTTCCATGGCGTTTCATGTTTAAAATTATCGCGGCTAAATTATAGCAAACGAGTTTCTTTCGTGAGCTTATCGCTGCTATCTGGTGATCTGTGAAACTTTCTGAATCTAAGCATGGAACGTGCTTCGGTCTTGACCTAATGCTACTTTGGATATTATGTACAGTCAGCGTCAATTAGTTCGTGACACTTAAAGTGACCATAAAGTTCACAACACGTCTTTGGCTTTGTTACCATTGGACCTTTACATTGGATTTAACCGCCTCTGTGGTCCAGTGGTAAGACCACCTGCTTCAGACGCAGAGGTCTCCGGTTCGATTCCCAGTGGGGGCAGATTTTTCTGTTCGGTTTGGTTGGTGGTAGGGCTTGTTCTAAGTCCGCCTGGCTAGCTACCACCATCTTATCTAAGTCTGTCGCCATAACAACAATGTTAACAGCATTATTGTGTTTCGGCAGTAAATGTTAGAGGTAAGAAGCCAGTTCCTCCGTTGTTGAGGATTCCGGGTGAAGCTCGCTTCCACCTTCGGCCTGATCGTCACTTACCATCAGGTGAGATACAGGCCAAGAGCTTACTCGTTGTGGATAATAAAAAAGAATAAGGTTTTGAACATTTTGGCCACTTTGGGTGTCGCGAACTATTTGACGCTAACAGCACTGCAGCGCATCAAGTTAAACCAGTTATAGAGTAATAGTGAAGTAAAGCTTATGTAGTTGTGATAGTGGCTACGTTCCAATAAAAATGTGCAGCTTGATGTGCTGTTGACTGTACTTTCTTGTTGCGATAATCTGGAGGTTTATCATGGCAGTTTTTTCCAGTTTTTGTTGAAGTCAAGTACGGGCGAATTATGGCAAATGTCGGACTGTACAGCATAATAATAATGCAAACTTTTCGTTGCCCAATGGGCCTGACTTTGACAAGACTTAATGACAGTTTTGTAATATTTTCCTGAAATATCCTGGGTTCGATTCCCACATGACATATATTAATTGCTTCATGTAACTATTCGAACTTTTATAATAAGCCTCTAATAGGTAATCACTTTGCATGACTCCTTTTATTTTTATTTTAAGGTCCTATATCTCTATTTTGGGATACCCTATAAAATAGGTCAATCTTATAAGTGCTATTTTTTTTTGTTTGGAGTGCTATGGTGGAAATTGAATAACAATAACTTTATTTCATTTCTCTCCAACCAATGTCGTTACTCACTTGTATCTTTACTCAAGGTGCCATATTATAGTAGGTAGACTACTTTTAAATGTCTATCTTCACGAAACAAAACTTGTGCCAATCGTTATCAGTCGGCTGTTGAAGCCTACGTCGCGATTCTACCTATCGCACGTTCATAATCAAACTGTCACTATACAAAAAAGTCGATTTTTCAGGAAAAGCATTTGAAATACTCAAATTTTAAAACCTTTGCAAAGTGTGCTAAATGTTCTTAAATGTTTTGTTTTTTGTTAAATACCAGTAGTGGCTTGTTTGGCTTTTACGGGAATATAATTATCTTTCAAATTATCATAATGGTTTATTTAATATTTAATTTTTTCCCTAAAAATAGTGTCACCATCTTTCTTTAACTTTAACAAACGTCAAAAGCCTGACAAACTCCAGACAAAAACCACCAATTACTTTCAAAGGAAGGTAGTGAAATTCAGCCAAAACTCGTTTTAAATACGATCTATCTTCGCGAAACAAAACTGGTGCCAATCGTTATCACCAGTCGGCCGTCGAAGCCTACGCCGCGATTCTACCCATGATTTTACATCATCATCATCATCATTTCAGCCACAAGACGTCCACTGCTGAACATAGGCATCTTCCAATGTGTGTCTACTAGCGTGGGACGTTCACCCACAAGGTGGACCGATGACCTGATAAAGGTAGCAGGAAGGCGTTGGATGCAGGCCGTTATCAACAGCGCGATATGGAAATCATTGGGGGAGGCCTATATTTTTACTTACTTATTTAACTATTCTCACTCAAGGTTAGACTCGTTTTAAATACGATTATCTATCTTCGCGAAACAAAACTGGTGCCAATCGTTATCAGCAGTCGGCCGTCGAAGCCTACGCTAGAAGGTTATGTTATCAGGAAGAGACCTCCATGAGGAATCGGCGAGGATGCTAAGGATATGATTAAAATGCTAAGTTATGTGTTTCATTAACAAACGGGCTTAAATTAAACCGTCTATTGCTATATTTGTGAAACTTGTCAAACTCTAGGTTGATTTTTTTTCTGTGGGTATGCGTAACTATTAGACGTAAAGACTAGACTTTTTAGAAAGCTAATCTCCAACATGGATGGACTAAGTAATAAGATTTGGAAAAGCATTTTTACAAAAAATGGAACTCTATTAAAAACATATCATTGCAAATATAATCAATAAAAAAAGAGGTGCTATATTTTCAGGAAAGTTTTCACTCACAAAGGTTTCAGGTATGAAAAGTTTTGATATGTTATCAATGATGACAGCGAGAAAAATATCTACTATTCATACATCATTAAGGTAATAAATCCATAAGAACTTTTTATATGGAGAGCTTTTGCTGAAAAATCGTCAAATATTTTCAATAAAACTCTGTATACACTTATGACTTAAGCTCTCATAAGCACACCACACCAGTTATTTTTAAAAGTAACTTTCATAAGGCAGTTTATTTTCAAAAGTGTGTTACTTTCGTACAATATTTTCTTTTTATTGCCCTTTGATTCCCTTCATGTCCGTGTGTGTTTGTGCGCCTGTGTGCGTGCGCCGCGTCGCGATGATAAGGATGTATTAGCACATTCCGCCGGCGAGCGCCACTGTATTTATTCTTATCCGGAATAAGTCAGGTTACACCCCTAGTGATGTGGGGAAGATATCGATAAACTAGATCATTTTATGAACTTCGAAGATAGAAAAAATTATTAAGTACGTACAGAAAGTAGGTACTGTTGACTTAAAAAGTTAGTATGAGAAGCAATTTTCTAGTGTGAAGTTTGATTGAAGTGTAATTAGGTGACCATGAAGAAATCGTAATAAAATTGTCTAAAAATATTATTTCAACCTTATTTATTTATGTCTTTCAATTTGTTCTTATGTTTTATTGTTAACTTTAATAATTATGTAATGGTTTAATGGACGCCATAACTTTTTGTACTACAACAGAGAAGCTCTTGGCTCTCACCTGATGAAAAGTGAAACTAGTAGAACTAGGTTGAGAATTGGAATGGAATTTCAACCCACATTTTTCCACTACATTCCTATGTAGTGGAAAAATGTGAAATCTCGCCTCAAAAATTTATGCACTTGGAATCTATCTGATAATTTACTCACCTAAATCAGCAATAAGGGTTAAATAATATTTTAAACTCCCAATCTGAACAGATAAAGATAACCATCTATCGATAACTCTATCGACACACGCCACCCCTACGAAGGGGGTGAAGCGACGCTGGCGCGGCGAGATAGCGGCGATGCCATCGCGGGTGGCGGCCCTGATAGTACGAATAATAATAATTTTATTATCGCCATCTAGGGCTGCCACCCTCCAGATATTGTTTCGCTATTAATGATTGGATGAGACGTTTTTGTATGAGATATCTACTGAGTTAAAAATGACATGTTAAGATTTTAGGAGTATCGATGAAAAATATAAATACATGCACCATCTTACTTTAACTTTAACAAACGTCAAAAATCTGTCAAACTCCATACTAAAAACACCGGTTATTGTCATAGTTACGGTTGAAGTAAGTTGGTGCAACTCAGCCTTAATGTCTTGCTAATCTAGGCAATGAAATGTACCTATTGAAATTATCAATTTATCTATGCACCTAATAAGACGGTTTTTGACATTGATAGGTCACCTTTTAAAAGGTAACCTTCAATAATAGTGTGTAGGTTATATTGCAAAACTAGAAGTCTTTATCATTTTGGGTAAGAGTTTTCAGACGTAGATAATTTTCCTTTCAATCAAAGTTGTAATCGAGATTCGCAAGTAAGAAGCTAGCAAGTAACACACAGAAAAACCTTGGAAGAAAGAGAAAAAATAAATTAAACATTTGAATATGGAATGAGAAAGAAACAAAACTGTTCGAAAACAAAAAAAAAATGTCGAACGTGAAAAAAACAAAACTATTCGAATTCAGAATCCACCTTTCCATAAAGTAAAGATTTTAAAGCGTAGTGGCCGTCAAAAATGGGCCGGGCTTAGGGGGCTCCCCCGAGGCCTTATCTGCCCGGTGCAGATTGAATATATTTCATGTGTGCCGAGATCCGCGCGAGAAACAGTTTTACAGTTAGCGTACTTTGAGAGAATGGTTCCCGTACTTTGTTAAGGGAAGATTCGCGTACTTTACAATGTTAGAATGAGAACGTTTAAGAGACAATGTTGTGGTTATGAGAAAAATGTATTCATGAATATTATCTTGGTAAAAAGAATATTAGCAATTATAAATGCGAAAGTTTGGATGTCTGGATGTTTGTTACTCTTTCACGCAAAAACTACTGAATGGATTTTGATGAACCTTTACAGTATTATTGTTTATAACCCATATTAACATATAGGCTATAATTTATAACGATATGTGACAAACAAAATTTCACGCTGGTGATGCCGCGTGCAAAAGCTAGTTACTAATAATCCCTTTAACATCAAAACTTAAATATCTTTTTGTTACGAGTGGTTTCACCACAATAGTTGAGCAATAATATTAAGTATGTTTATTTTAAATTAAGACAATATTTAACTTTATCCCAACGGGATTTGAACCCTCAATCGTTTATTCCCGATGTCCCCCAGTAGGGCCCAACGGGAAGATTTCAGTAGCGCTGTCCCCCACTGGTGGACATTGCAACTTTTTTTCTCGATGTCCACCAGTGGTGGACAAATAGTGGGGGACATCGGGAATAAACGATTTATTTTTTATCCCTACCTTACCTACACCGGATAAATATTCTTAAAGTGGTAACTTAGATATTTACATCATGCGAGTGGAAAAATTACACGTTCGTGGTTAAATTAGCGATTAAAGTGAACTTGTTTGGAGATATCGGACTTTATCGGGCGTAGACGGCATTGTTAAAAGGCTGAATAGCTATCTGCTAATGAGCAGATACCCGGGACTCGAACCCGCACCGCCGTAGGGCTGCCAGGGACCACAAGTCATCTATCTAATCCTTCGAATAATATTTAAATTACCGTTGTTGTACCGC
The DNA here is from genome assembly GCF_004193835.3 of Ostrinia furnacalis. NCBI lineage: Eukaryota > Metazoa > Arthropoda > Insecta > Lepidoptera > Crambidae > Ostrinia > Ostrinia furnacalis. The sequence goes on along the minus strand of NW_021136893.1, from coordinate 227,237 downwards.
TATTTATTTTGTGTGTGTAATCATCAACAGCCCTTTACAGTCCACTGCTGGACTATGAGCCTCCTCCACTATAGTGGAGGGTTTTGCCATAATCTCCACGCTTGGCAGGCGGGTTGGAGATCGCAGTTTAAAAGATTGATGTTTTTCAGAGAGCGCTGCTGCCCATTCTCTGTTTGATGTGTAGTCCCTAAGTCGCCTCTTACGACACCCGCGGGAAGAGTAGGGGTTGGTGACAAATGTATTCTACTCTGCCGTCACCACACGGCTTGTGTGTGTAATAAAGATTTGAAATAAATAAATAAATGTTTTTTTTGAGGATAATTATTAGAGATGAAACGGATAGTTGTTTGGCCGGATACCGGATACCGGATATCCGGCGAGCTGCTAGGCCGGATAGCCGGATATCCGGCGGCCGGATAGTTGTCCCATTGTCATGTTGCATGTCGTAACGAGTTTAGCGCTGCACAGGTGCTTCGAACGCGATCAGTAGGTCTAGTAGACTAGACAAGTCACACTTTTCGAAAATCGAATTCGTTCGAATAGAATGTCAGATTTTGCCACTCGTCTAAGGGGCAGATCAATTCGGGCGATTTCGGTTGCCATCGTGAGTATGTGATTGAATAGCGAAAATTCAATTAGTTTACTTGCTGCGTAATCTGAATGAACTGCATTATACAGGGTGACTTTGAAATCGTTGGCATTCTTTTTAAAATAAGACTCTACTCATGATTCCCCAAATATGAGTCATATCAAATGAATTAAAATTTAAATATTTGAATTTGAATCAATCTTCATATTGTGGCATCTTATTTCAATGTATTAAGTGTTATTTTGCAACAAAATGTATAGGATGATGTGCTGTTGACTGTACAATAGTTTTAGACTCTTTTTAAGAGCACACTAATACGAGGGTGGTCTGAAAAGTTTCCGACCTCAACGTGAAGATGGCAGCACACATCAATTAAAGTCAGGGAATGTAATTGTGCATCTTTTTACAGCAACACTTCAAAGTTTCAGCCATTTTTGACGCGCGGATTTTATTTGAAAGTCGTTTGAGTGAGTCGATGTGAGTATTTTTGTGAAAATGGAAAAAATCGAGTATCGAGCTGTCATAAAATATTTGTTTTTGAAAGGGAATACCCCTACGCAAATCAAAGATGAGTTAGATTCTGTGTACGGGGGCTCTTCACCGTCATTTACCACAGTAAAATTTTGGGCAGCCGAATTTAAACGTGGCCGTAAGAACTTGGGAGATGATGAACGTTCGGGACGTCCAAAAACTGTAACTACTGACGATAACATCGCTAAAATTCACCAAATGGTGTTCGACGACCGCCGAATTAAAGTGAGAGAGATAGCAGAGGCAATGAAAATGTCCAAAGAACGTGTTTGTCACATATTAAATCATGATTTAGGCATGAGAAAGCTGTCCGCGCGTTGGCTGCCGCGTTTGCTAACGCCAACGACGTGTTCGAATGAACATTTCCAATGCTCTGTTGGCGCAGTTTAGGCGCAATAAATCCGAGTTTTGGCGCCGAATAATTACTGTAGATGAGACTATGTAGAAAAATAAAAATAAATTTTAAGAAAAAAAAACTTGTATCTATGTATGTTAGGTCGGAAACTTTTCAGACCACCCTCGTACAAATACATAGTTAAAATAATGACAAAAAATCTCATTAGAGTTGTCTCATATTTGGGGAATGCACCATGTATCATGAGTAGTCTTATATTAAAAGGATGCCAACGATTTCAAAGTCTCCCTGTATGTCATCAGACAATCAGTGAAAAAAAAGATCGCCTATTTTATTTGGCAATATTTCGACATTAAAATATATTTACTATTTATGTTCGTCATTAGAGTGAATAGCCCAGAAAATAAATTAGTTTTTTGAAAGGCCCTAATATGGCTTTTTTGTAACTTTTTGGACTTTAGATAAAAACCGTCATTATTTTAAGCCATTTTATTGATATTTGACTCAAAGATTAATGGGTTTCATTTTATTATAGGAAATTTTCGTAGTTTTTTTAATATCCGGTATCCGGCCGGATAGTGAGCTACTATCCGGTATCCGGCCGGATAGTAAATTTAGGCCGGATATCCGGCCTACCGGATAGTTGCCGGATATCCGTTTCATCTCTAATAATTATTACTTTTTCACGCAAAGTACTGAACGGATTGATTTAACGATCCTTGACAATTTTTATCTTTGAAAAAGCTAGAATGTTGGATGTGTGAAAGTATGATAGGATGAATGGATGTTTGTTACTCTTTTACCCAAAAACTACTGTACGGTATTATTTGTTCATTCCTATATCAGAATAACGTATAGTTAGTTATGCTACAATTTATAACTGTGACAAAATTAATTTCACGCGAGCGAAGTCGCTGGAAAAAGCTTGTTGCAGTTTTTAAAGATACGTATTTTTTTTTAATTTTACAAGACGTCTAGATTGGACGTATGTCCACGGATATTTATGATTAATTTTATTTAATAAGTATGTAATTTATCCGGTATCCGGGTGGTAAGAGTTATCCGTTTGAAACCGGACAGGTGACAACCCTAAGCACCTGTAGTAATTAAAGTTGTTGTTATCTTCTAAATATATTGTGTGTGTGTTACTAGCATGGACAACAGTAATGTTATCGTAGAAACTTCTTTCCAATAAGAATATTCACTTACTTGGTGCCAGACATAGAGTTGATAAGGAAAAGTTAAGCTTAACTACTTGGGATTCCCACAAAAATTTAATGGAATTCAAATTAATCATGGGACATGATTAGGAAAACAACTTTATACGATGTATCTCAAATTCTCAACAATGCCGGTTAATAAGGCCCAGTTTTTTGATCCGTAGTAAAATAACAAATTGTATTATCAACAATGTTGGTTATAAACGTTTATGGTGAACACACTTCTGACACAAGCATTTTATATCAAGCTTCAAACTGGAGTGGTAAACGTGAATATTAGTATTATGTGCAATAAAAAATTGCTAAGACTGTAATTAAAATAAAACGCTTCGATTATTTAATGCTTGTAGATGCAGTTGTCCTTCAGAATCGATTACAATGTTTTATATCGATACAGTGACACGTGTGCAATATTGCTAAATACGCACGTCTGTAAAAGATGCCTAAATATAAATAATTAAACCATAAAATCATCTCCAGTAAAACTCATTAAAACTCATTTATTTCTGTAAATAGGCTTAAAAAAAGCACTTTTAAAACCTAAATGTATCAAAATGGCTGATTCTGGTGGTGCCTACGTTAGGCCTTCACAGTATGTCATAATCAAACAAGTATTATATAATTTTACCTTCATTTAAATTAATAAATTAACTTACCTAATTATTTATTTATTTATTTAAAATCTTTATTGCACACATAAAAAAACAGTGGTACAACTGGCGAGCTTAATGCCATGTGGCATTCTCTTCCAGCTAACCAGAAAATTAGACAAAACAGAGAATTTAAGTAGGCGGTTATTATTCAAAATTAATCTCTATAAAATCACCAATAAACCCAAAACATCTCAAAATAGTTGACACACACATTGCCCTTAACGGGTGAATGGCCCCTCGCTGGACCTATTCAGGGGTGGGGAGGGCAGGAAAGGGGGGGGGGGGTCTGAAAAACGTGAAAAGTGACCGCGATAAGGTATGTTTGGCCTGGCCGATACGATACCGGTGCAGTTATTTCAAATTTCGCAGGAGATAAGCTGAAAGTTTCACAGCGGTGCACACGTGGTTCGTAGAGGGCCATTCGTTCGTTAGCATGGTCACAGCTTGAGTATGTTTCGTAATACTCATTAAATTTGGTGGTTTCAATTCAGAATACTTCTTAAGAAGAATTAAAGATTTTTGCCAGTGGGCGGGGAATATAGCGTAGAGACGATGGCCGTTGGGGCAGAAAAGTTCTCGAGTGGCGACCACGGGCTGGAAGACGTAGCGTAGGCAGGCCTCCTACTAGGTGGACCGAAGATCTGGTAAAGGTTGCGTGAAGAACCTGGATGCGGGCAGCGTAGGACCGTTTATTATGGAAAGTCTTGAGAGAGGCCTTTGTCCAGCAGTGGACGTCATTTGGCTGAAACGAGACAAGAAAGATTTTTGTGACTTTGTAAAGGAATATCTATGGAAGTACTGAAAAGATTTTCAGCAGTAGAAAGCTGCATTATTTCTGAGTGACAAAAGCTAATAATTTATAATGATTTAATTGACCAAATTACAGCACTGAGTGAAGAGTGAGTCGGTTTTTCTGTGATAAACTGAATTTTGCTCGGGAGACACCGCGGGCAATAGCTAGCATTATACACATTATGAATATACTCGAGTGTGTTTTTAAGTAAACTACAATATTGTAATCAATATTGAAAAGTTTATACTCGTAGTTTATCGCTCGGAACACGCGAAACATACAAACTGCAGTACGCGAAAACGTTTATGTCAAAAAATACCTCACTTTAGATTCAAATGAGGCGAGCCACCTATTTCCGTGAGGGCTGACCGTGTGATATACAGGGTGAAGCACTATGAATCAATACTATTTGAATTTGTACGTTGTGTAAATAATTTTATGATTAACTAGCTGACCCGGCGAACTTTGTTCCGCCTTAATGGCAATAAATAAGCAAGCAGGCTTTTTTTTTAATTTCGAACGGGATAAAAAGTATCCTATGTCCTTCTACTGGCTCTAAACTACCTCCCTGACAATTTTCAGCTAAATCGGTTCAGCCGTTCTTGAGTTATAAGTGGTGTAACTAACACGACTTTCTTTTATATATATAGATTACTTTTTTCAGCTAAGTACATTTTTATTGAGTACCATAGTAAATCGAATCGAGTGTCTTAAAATTTACAGACGTAGTATGTTTATACTGTCGCAGTTGTATTACACACTACACATTCCAATTTTATTATTACAAAGAAAAAGTAATAAAAAAAATACCAACTAAGTATTGTGCACTTTATACTTTTACAGCTTTGCAACACAATTTCATAAACCTAGCAATAATAAGTTAATAATGATTTTATTAGTGTAACATCTGTGACTTTTTTATTCGATCTAAAAATCGCTTGTCATCGCTTGCCCTTTTTACTTCTGCATAAAGTTGAAAATGCAACAGTTACTGGTGATTGAGTTATTGCCATAGATCAACATCAAAAGATAAATGGTCATAAACCACCCTGTATAGTCCAATGCGCAACATGCCACTGCGCGCGTGCCCAGCCTAACTCTAGATGCGCCGATAGCAGCTCATTTGCATAATACTGCAGATTTTTTCAAGAAAACATATACAAACTTCATAACACACTAATGTTATGGGGTGGACCAAGGGATGAATGAGAGCGAATAGTATTTGTGGAAACCACAAAACAACGACTTCGCCCATTTTCAAATAAATCTCTCTTCTAAGATGAACTACACGCAAATGATAAGATTTTTTTTTTTAGATTTTTATTAAAAGCACTGACACGTCAAACGATTCATTTTGAAATAATCTTTTTAAGACGCCTTAGCGACTGCGCACACTGGGCGATAATCGCGGCGACTAGACGCGTGCGCGCGTCATTTCATATATTTATTAGCTGTCGTGTCGTGTCGAGACTCCGCGACTCTAATATGAAATTGACAAGAAAAGGCGTCTAGTCGCCGCGATTGTCGCCCAGTGTGCCCAGTGAAATTAACGTTTTTTTTCAGTCTTCCTTTTTTGAGTCACTCAGGCTGGGTTGCACCATCTTACTTAAACATCTTACTTATCGCATTGTGTGTATGTACAGTAATGTACAACTTAGTTTTATTCACAGTAATGTCAACCTAGAAAACTGAGTAAACGTATGTACAACAAAGTTCACGTAAGTACAGGTTTGTTAGGACGGTTCCCGCAGAAGTACATCTGCTTGTTCTGGCTATTGGACAACTTGTAAATTATCTACCTACATAAAATTTGTTAATTTCTCATGTAAGTGACTGCAATGTTTTTAATGAGAAATAAATGTTCTTTAAACCTAAACTTTTACGAACGTCAAAAATATGTCAAAATCCATACAAAATGCACCGGTTATCGTTATAGTTACTGTCAAAGTTAGGTGGTGCAACTCAGCCTAAGTACCTAAATTACGTCATTTTGTTACATCTAAAGACTCAAGTGTTTCTGAAAAAAATACTCTCATTTTATTTTTTCTATGACAAACTGGCCATTGGCATTTGCAAGTTTTCCATAGCACGTGTGGAACCCTAGAACTCTAATCTCAATTCCACGTATTGGAACAGGAAAAAATACCACATCTGACCTTATAATTATTATAATTAGTCGCTCATAACTTGAACTGCATCACAGGTCAAAGCGGGTCGCGACCTGTTTGTGTGATATTATTTTATTATAATTACTTTTCGTTGTTTGCAGGTAAGTGGGACAATCACGTGGAGCTGGTAAGATATGCCTTGATCACACGTGCCGAGCAAACGGGCGAGACAGTGCTCTCGGCCGAGTACTCGGTGTGTATGAACATTACGCCGAGTGCTCGGCCGAGCGCTCGAGTATGTGACTCACCCAACTGTCTCGACCGAGTAAATATTTTGACAGTCTCGCCCGCTTACTCGGTACGTGTGATCAAGGCTATAGAGGTGGATGATGAGGAAAGTGAAAATGCCGCGAGGAAAAGAACATCTAATGCTGAGATGCGCCATCTTACTTTAACTTTGACAAACGTCAAAAATTTGTCAAACTAAATACAAAAAGCACCGGTTAATGTTAATGTTATAGTTAAAATAAGGCGGTGCAACTCAGCCTAAGTAACTACAAAGAATGCGTGAATTGTGATAGTGCAGGGGTGGCCAAAGTTTTGACTTGTGAGGTCTACTTATGCTCGAAAATATTTCTTGTGGTCGACTGCAAGGTAGAGTTTAGAAGAGTGAAATAAAACATTTTAGCAGCAACAATACTACCACGTTACGACCCACCGACGCGTGTGAGTACCCATATTTACAGGTAGATAGATAGATAGTCAGTGTTCTTGGCGCGAATAGCTACATTTTAAAATAAGTTCAGTTTACTTAACTCTCGCGGGTATTGATGTGCCGTTCCCGAGAACGCTCTCCCAACTGAGAATATTCTCGGGAGCGCTCCCGGGAGCGTTCTCCTAAGTGAGAAAGGTTGAGAATCATGTTTATCAAATGGAAATAAACAAACTTTCTTAAGTAAATTAGTATTAAATTAAGTCGACAGATAAGTGTATATTAAACAATACACTCTATTTGCAGTGAAAGGCTATATTCCCAGTGTTCCCGAGAATATTCTCGGGAACTTTCCCGGCAATATTCTCGGCAACTGCACCTTTATTATATTTAATTTTTTTCGTCGTGAAATTTCGTTTTAATTATATGTAAGATGACAGAAATTTCTTTTTACACGTAATTAAATAATGTAACTGTCAATTTTTTCGTTTTTAACACGCTTTTATTAGGTCGTCGTGTATGTAACTAACTATGTAATGGAATCTTAGAATCTGAATTACACGTACTTCTATGTCTTGTATCATCATGAAACTTGGCAATTATAATGTAGATTAGATGACAATACAATATTGTGGTACCAGCTGATCTGATGATGGGACTGGAAGGTGGCCAAAGGAATTCCTAAACGAAACGGCGGAATCACATCGAGTTTGGGGTCATTGGATTTGTCTTTTCGAGATCTTTAAGTGCTAGATAATGTCCAGGGTCTTAATGATGGAGTCAGGAGGTGGCCATAGAAACTCCTAAACGAAACGGTGGAAACTCATTGAGTTGGGTTCGTTGGATTTGTCTTTTTGAGCACTTTAATGCTAGATGATGTCCAGGATCCTGATGATTTTTGGCCTTTTAGTGCTAAAAAGTTTTTTAAACTATTCTTATTTGACATTAAGGACATATTTCACAATCGCTTAGTAAGGGCCTGTTTCGCCACTTCTGGATAAGTTGTGGATAGCTTGTCTCGACGGATCATTTGACACATTTTTATAGAAAATACGTGCTAGCTAGATTGATCCGACACTTACCGAATATATCCCGGACATTAGTCTGTACGAGATTAGAATGGTTCTCAAACAGCTGTAAAACAGCAAGGCACCGTAATCACGGCTGAGCTTCTGAAAGCAGGCGGAATGTCGGCACTAAAGGCTTTTCAGAAGCTGCTCGATTCTGTCATGCTCGAGGGCATAACGCCTACGGCATGGCAAAGAAGTATGGTGATACTCATCTTCAAAAAAGGCGACAAGACCTTGTTGAAGAATTATAGACCCATTTCGCTTCTGAGCCATGTCTACAAGCTGTTTTCGATAGTCATTACGAATTGTCACGTTAGCAGACTCGACGACTTTCAGCCCCCCGAAAAGGCTTTAGTACCATAGATAGACCATAACAATATACGCTACGGCAGATTATATGGAAGATCAAGGAGTATAATCAGCTGCTTTGCGTTTGTGAACTATGAAAAAGCCTTCGATTCGATTGAGACATGGGCAGTGCTGCAGTCTCTCCAACTGTGCCAAATTGACTATCGATACATTAAAGTGTTGAGGCTTGTTCAAATACGCCACAATGACAGTCCGTTTCAAAACCAGGACCCGAAACCTATCCAGTTGCAGCGAGGGGTGAGACAGGGAGACGTCATCACCATCGCCCTGGAAGATGTTTTTAAGCTTCTGGGCTAGAGCGCATTCAGCATAAATATCAACGGCGAGCACATCACCCAGACAACAGACGATATCGTAGTCATGGCCGAGATCGTGGACGATCTAGGCACAATGCTCGATGGCCTCAATAGAGTCTCTCAACGAGTGGGTCTCGAAATGAACATGGACAACATTTAAAAATCATGTCTAAAGACCGTGTTGCACCCACTCCTCTAAAAGCTGGAGACTCTACACTCGAAGTTGTTGACAATAATGTATACCTGGGACAAACAGTCCAGTTAAGTAGGTTCAACTTCGAAAAAAGGTCAATCATCGAATCCAGCTCGGCTGGGCAGCCTTCGGAAAGCTTCACGATATTTTCGCGCGGCGTCTCCGTCGCGTTGCCACTCCGCTTGCAATCCGCTAGGGTGGCAAGGGCCTTAAAACTCAGAGGTACACTGATGTTCAAATACCGTAGCCGAGTCCTAAAGCCGCGGTACGCGTTCGCCACGAAAAGAGTGAGCAAGACAGCAATATCTCACTCACACATGTCATGCCTTGTTTATAACGACTAGTCTTAACGCCCAGTTTCGAAACATTACAAATAATATCACATAAACAACAAAATTAAAATTAAAACTAAATGTATTCTATCGAGAACACTGAGAATATTCCCGGGAGCGTTCTCGGTTCTCGAGAATATTCTCACTGGGAATATTGCCGGGAACGAGAACTTTCTCAGCGGCACATCTCTACTCGCGGGCTACCAAAATCGTCTTCGCGGTCGAACTCTTGGCCATCACTGTGATAGTGTGTTATTAAGGAACTACATAACATATTAGTAGATAGAATTAACTGACAATCTTTTTCTGTTCCGTATTTTTAGAAACTCTAACCATAGTTCGACTGAACCGAACCACCAGAGTACAGGTGGTTCAAGTGCTAGACTACTAGAGTCAATAGTAACTAAAATAGTACACAGAAAAATACTAATGAACCTAGGTATAAAATAATATGTAGGTACAAAGTACCTTAGTGAGTGTGTTTGTAACCGCTGTCCAGTACCTACAATTACTAATAGCATAAAAGTTATAACTTTGTAAATAAGTCTGTCCAAGAATTATAAATAACTTGAAAAAATCGAACTGCCTAAAGCGGGAATTGAACCCACGACCTTTCGCTTGCCGAAGACTGCTCTTCCATTTGAGCTACTTAGACACTGAATGAACCAGTGGACAGTCGATGATGTCAAAGAACAATTTGCATTCAATTTCTTCAACTGTCGTTTACTAACAAAAGGCTTTCATACTTCTATCTACAAGTAAGGCTATGAAAGCAGCCGAACGAGCCCTAACATTAAGTACCCAGTATTTCGCCTCAAGGCTCCTTGTATCGTATCATACCTAATTAAAATGACAAAAACTCCCGCACCTACTTCATCTATCACGCTGCCTGTGTGTGTGTACAGACGGGGGTGACGAGGGGTGGGGGGCAGGGGGTGGGGGTTACAAACAGCAAAAGTTCACGTCCGCCTTATCTCATCTGTTTGACGGATTCCTACCGACAACGCGGCGTATTCATATTTCGCGCAGATTAGGCAAGCGCAGAGGTAGCTGTTGTTTGGAAACTGAGGGCTGAGTGTGAGTTTTTTTCAAACGTACTCAATGTCATTAAATGTATGACGGATTGTACAGCGCCCCTATCCGGAAACTTTCAAAAACTAAAATTTTCATACATTTTTTAAGCTCGCACTCAGCCCACTGATAGAGAAAACAGACACTGACGTTAAGGGCCCGGTATAGTCTGACAAAACTGTGTAACAGCTTTTCACATAAATTATGGATATTGTGGTATTGGTTAATGAAATTAAGAGATTCGGTACTTAACTCACCCTAAAATACAACACATAAATGGTGAAGACTGTCAAAAAATTGCTGACTTTTTCAAAATTTTAATCGAATTTACCATGAAAGATTTTTTGCAACGCAATAAGTACAAAATACCTATATCGCGAGACACGTGGCGATCTTACCAAGTGACGAATTTTCTTGTTATGTGACTTTTTTGATCACATTGACTGGTCACCATTTCAATATTGCGTTATTTCAGGGAAAAGGCTTTGTTCTTATAACAATGTGAACACCTATGACAGAAATTTATCGATCGGGGCCTGACCAAGGCGAGTTTATTACTCAATATTAGTAAACAACAAAACAATATTTCTCTGCATTTCACTGCTCTGTGCAGCCAAGATCCTGGCGGCCCGACTCTGATAGCGAGCGCTATTTAATCACAGATACGATCGAGGGCGGGCGGCTTATCGCGCGCCTTATCGCCGCCCCCGACTTTCTTATCGCGCGTATAAATTCTGGGCGATTCTTATCCTGCCTTTCAAGGGCGCTAGATGTTTCGGTACGTGTGATAAGTAAGTAATTATAAACGCTCGCTTGAGGGTGTGATGCATCGCGCTTTGTTCGCGTTGGAGTGACGGATTATTTAAATTAGTTCAAGTAAGAATCCCTAAATATGTTCGCGATAGTCTTTTGTTTTAGTTTAATAATAAGTAACAATATATTGTTCTAAACTCATATTTGATATTAATATTAGGAAAACTGATATTACTCATCGATTACCGTGTACCTATGTTTCCATTAATGAATATTTAACTCAAGTAAATAAGAAGGCCTCAAATAGAGTAGGCAACATACTTAGTTGGCTATATTTTATACACATCTAAAAAATTATGGCCATTCAGACGAAACGTAAAATTGTATAAGACTAATGCCCGTATTCACAAACATCTGTACCTCTAGTAGGAAAAACTTTCGAGTTCGTTTCGTTGCGCCTAGGGGGCGCTGTTTAATTTTTCATACAAAATTTTTCGATGACACTTTGAATACGCAACGAAACGAACTCGAAAGTTTTTCCTACTAGAGGTACTGAGGTCTCACAGTGCGCGTGGACGCACAGGGTGGCACACGAACCAATCACAGAGGTCTATTCAACGCTATGTGTCCGATTTGCTGCTTCACATAAGCAAGCATCGTGTGTGAATACGGGCGTAAATTATACTTACTTAGGTACCTTATTAGTGGATAAAACATACATTGGACTAATTACCAACAATACAGCTCCTCTTTAGTGAGTGTCACATGTCGCGAAAATTATGATAAACGTAGTTTTGTGTATTAGGTTAGAGCTAACGATACGAGTTGCGTAGAGCTAGGGGGTGACAATGCCAACCACCCTCTCACCCCGCCTTATCACCCAGTCTTATCGGGTTCTATAAAATCAAGATAAGAATCGGGGTTTCTACGACCTGCTTTTGTTTGCTTGAGCACCATGATCTGTGATAATAAACGTTTTCTATAACCTTGATAAAATTCAGGTTTTTTTACCCAATTACAAAAACCTGGCTACGGACAGTAGATCAAATCATTCATTTGCCTGAGGTAAATTAGTGAGGATCGTACGTGGAGACTTAATGATGTCATAGACTAGGGGCCGTCCATAAATTACGTCATCGATTTTTTCAGATTTTAGCCCCCCCCCCCCTACAATCATCCTATCGTCATTTCTTAATGACCCCCCCCCCATCATTTACCGTCATCCGCAGACCAACCCCCCCCCCCTAATTTAGAATGACGTAATATATGGACGGCCCCTAAGAGCTGGTGAACGCCAGACCTACGTCATTTTATAAAAGCTGAAAGTTTGTCAGCGTATGCTCCCAATATAGGATACAATGTTGGTGAATCATGAAGTTTGGGACGCTGACAAACTTTCAGCTTTTATAAAATGACGTAGGTCTGGCGTTCACCAGCTCTTAGTCTATCATGATAATATTGGTAATGACAGCAAATAGGCCTACAATTTACAATCAAACCGAAAAAATAACAATAATAATGGTTTTTAATGGTGGAAATTTAACCGGTAACCGTAGAATCTATAGAAGTTCTCCATCACTGAACCACAAGTAGGTAAACCTCGTAACTTCTTTTCTTTTTTCAATACTCAAATCGTTAATGCATCCATAATGTTACAGTTTTGCACAAAACAGTTTAAAATGTACCAAAAAGGTTTTTGACTAACAGCTAACCAGTTGAAATATAAAAACACGTGTACTAAGCATTGGAAAACACTGAATATTGCTACTAAATATTTGTGGAATCATTGGAAATTCCAGAGCCTGACAGACGGTCGGGCAGGGCGGGCGGCACCGCTGGGCGGGCGGTATCGGCCGCCTTATCGCGCTATAAACTCCAGATGGCTATCGGCCTATTGTGACTCGCTTTTGTGTTATTTTTGTAGATATACGGGAATAAGTCAAAACGTGACTTTATCTGAAGCATTTTTGGGAAGGATTTATTATAGTACTGTAAAAGGTATAGTAACGCGTTTCCCGTATGATTTTTTACATACTTATGCATATCTTTACAGTTTTCTAGTAGGCTTATGTTTTTCAGAACTTACACCAAAGCTTTTTCAGTATTTTAATCGATCTACATTACCTCTTACATATAGTTTTCAAAATTATTGGTACAGTCAGCGTGAAATAGTTATTAAAAAACGATGCTTGCTTAAGTAAACCAGCAAATGATGCGTTGAATAGAGCTCTGTGATTGGTTTGTGTGTCACCCTGTGCGTCCACGCGCACTGTGAGACCTCATAGTAATGTTTGTGAATAGGGGCATTAGATCTCTAGATTTTTTGGATGTAACGCCATGTTGTCGTTCCATCTGTTTGTCAGAACTCGGTCATAAACCGAATCTTATATCTCTCGACTATAAATACTTTTTATCTCCACTCTGAAGCGTGTTCTTTGATGTTTCTATTCAGCTTTGGATTTTGATAGATAAGTTCGCAGACAAGATATATTTTGTATCTATGAATTAATATAATCATCAATATAATCCGGGCCCTTTCCAAGGCGAGAGTGAATAGGCACTTACAGGGCAGATATGTACCATCTTAGACTGCATCTCACTTAACACCAGGTGCGATTGCGGTCAAATACCTGCCTTGTCTTGCATAAAAACATTTGTCGAGAATAAACCTGTAAGTACCTATGCTGATAAATTTTAAGCCCAGGACTTTAGTAGATTATCCTGTCAACTTATGTCTATGGCATTCTATTGTATGCAATTCACATTAAGTCACGCCGACTTGGAATTTTGTCTGTCATTGAAAAACTTTATCGCGGCGTCCCCGTTTCAAAGACCGGGACAAAAACTATCCTATGTCCTTTCCCGGGACTCAAACTATATCTATGCCAAATTTCATCAAAATCGGTTCAGTGGTTTAGGCATGAAAGCGAGACAGACAGACAGACAGAGTTACTTTAGCATTTATAATATTAGTATAGATTAATTGAACATAAAAAGTACTTTATCGTCTTACTTATTTCATGAACGCTGCACAGGTTATAAATCAAACCACGTGACCCCCTGACACACGCGTCGCCAGGTCGGCCAGCATTATTAATAAAAAATAATTATTCCTCGTATCTAACTTCCGCTCGAGATACGCGATTACATCGGCCTGCTAATTAGAGTTATCGTAGACCAATTATTTATAAGCTTATCGAACTTGCGCCATTGTTCAGTTAAGTTTGCGGTGGTGCGTGTAATACGGTTGTGTAGGACGGCGAACATACTATCTAATTCCTATAAGAAAGGTGTATTAATCATTAATCGTTGATCCTATATAATTTTACTCAAGTCTAGATTGATTTTTGTGGTAATGACTAACGGAACTTGTATTACTTATACCTGAAAGGCTTTTCAGTACACTTCCGGTGACATTTGGTCGTGATAAAAATGTGTTTTTCTTTGAATGGTTTAAACTTAGTAATTAGAAGTTATTAATAAGTAGAAGTTAGTGTTCATAACAAGCACTTTGTATTTAAGTTTTTTTTTCGTTCGGTCGTTGGTTTCATCCAAATGACGTCCACTGCTGGACAAAGGCCTCTCCTAAAGATTTATATTATGACCGGTCCTGAGCCGCTCGCATCTAGGTTCTTCCAGCGATCTTCACTAGTTCGTCGGTCTACCTAGTGAGGGGCCTGCCCACGCTACGTCATCCAGCCCGTGGGCGCCACTCGAGAACTTTTCTGCTCCAACGGCCATCGGCTCTACGAGCTATGTGCCCCGCCCACTGCCACTTTATTTTAGCAATTCTGCGGTTTTTTTATGTAATTATATGCATTTCCAGACGAGTTTAAGCTCTGAATAGTTTTAGCTGGACGATTCGAGCTATGTCCGTGTGTCACCCACCTACATATATAGGTGACTATAAGTTTTCGCTGTACGCAATTGTAGTAGATTAGCACAATGTGAAGCAATGTTTTCCTTGATATAATCCTGTTTTATCATATTGCCTACTACCAGTAGTAGTTACTTGTTATTTGATAACAAATAATACTGTAAATATAATATTAAGTATCATATTATTATTTTCAGTGCAAAATAGGATAAGAAGTCTTTGCATTATAAAGAGTGAACTAATGCATTTACAAGTACCTTATCCATGTTTCAATCGTTACTTAATGAGTATCCTTTAAAAATATTTGATAATAATAAAAAACACTCTAAAATACATTAATAGGTACTTTATGTTCTAAGCAAAAGCTTACAAAAAGTTTAAATATAAATAATCACTTAAGAATTGCGACTGTGATTTGTCCATTCTTGAATTTAAATGGCTTTTTGAGCATTTTTGTTTCAGAATACGAAAAATAGACAGTTATAAAAATTTTTAAAAGTCTAAATTATCTCGCTAATAAAAACCCAAGCTTGCTGATCATAAACATTTTGATCCCAGATCGCCCAAGAATTTCTTTCTTTGCACCATAAATACAAAAACAAAATCCAATTGGTTTAATTTAAACCAATAAATTAAGCAACGACACATCCAATACGAAAATCGCTGTATCACAGTAATTACCAGTTTAGGCTATGCCAAAAGAAAACCATAAAATCCCCATTGCGAACGCCCATCAATTGCCCAGGCCAACGGTTAAAAGAATGTATGGCCCATAAAAATGTTAATACACTAATGCAATTGCGCATTTCTTGCAAGCGTAATTTGCCACGTTGAAACGAAAAATGCACTGAAAGTTTGGTGATAAGGCGTGGTTGTGAAGCATAGGCGTAAGGCGGTAGCGGGAGCGTGTTATACCTACATGCTTCATCTGTCCTTTCTTCTCTTGCATCTCCGTTAGCAGGGGTACGCCGTGACAACAGAGGGACCCCGTTGACTATCAGTTTCAAGACAAGCCCTGGCGGGCTGGATGTACGCTGAGCGGGTGCCTTTTTGTCAGAGGGGCACAAGCAGTTAACTGTCCACTTGTATATTTCTCTATGTTTGTGTCTATGTCTTGCCTGTTTGTATACCTTTCTTTCAAATAAAAAGTTTTCTTTTCTATTCTAGGTATTTGTTATTATTAGATATACATGTTATTGTTAAAAATACAAAGGGTTGTGCGGTATGAGCGGTAGCGGGAACTCGTCAAAAGTCAATAAAAAAGAAAAATTAAATGATCAGCAGTAATAACATTTGGTTAGCCTTCAAAGCAGCATTAAAATAATTTGGTTAGCCAAAAAATACTTGGTTTGCAATAAAAAAAAATCGTTCAGCGATCCTTGTGTCGCAAATAATCTTGATATTGATCAGCAATTTAATAACAAAACAGGCAGCTTTAAATATATGGGTTTTTGTAATAAACATTCATTATAAAATAATAACTTTGCTGTTAGTAATCTAATGCTTTTGTTACAAAAAATAAATAGTGTACTTAAAACTGTTTGGTGCTTATCAACTATTGTAGTCATTGCTTACACTACACATTGACAAGCGAATTGTTACTTACCTATTGGATAGCGAAAACATGTAATGGAGATTAACTTATCAAGTATTTAGTAACTAATTAGAACAGTTTTCCTTTAAAAACAAGATTTGTTTTCTCTTTACACAAATGTGTTACTGTGTTTTTCTTCCTTATGTATTTGCCTATAGAAGATAATTTGACATACAACTATGTAAAATTCAACTTTAAATAGTAAGTATTAAGAAATTATAGTAAGTAAACGACATACAACTTTTGACGAATCCACAGTAATTTTCTTTGAAATATCATAATCGCTATCGCCCATAAACGACTGTCGGGCATATGTCCAGCCGAATTCAGCATTCGCGGGAATGGCTGTTAAAGAAATGGGACATGCAAATGAGACGGATGCTATGACCGACGACCGAAACCCCTCCCCCTTCATGTAAAGAAATATTTTCAGGATAATATCGTCGCTTGCCTCTCTAACTGACGAATCTGATTTTTTTTTCGAAACTGCTTTATCTACACCATCTTAATCAATTTCGCAAGACGAATCAATCTGTCTAATCGCCTGAAAATTTTGCAAAATATCAGTTACGTCAGTTAGAGAGGCAAGCGACGATTTAAGAAATAAGTCTTTGTAAGCGTATTATGTATTACCACTGTATTTAAGTATGTTTAATGTTTATATTTATACAGACGGTCGTAGTAGAAATCCTTGGGGGAAGCCTTTGTCCAGCAGTGGACGGCATTTGGTTAAAACGAATGAACGAATGATTGTTTATACTCGTATTCGTTGTCTGGTACCAATAGTACTACTAGCTTCGCTTAATTTGATAGTGCAGTGTAAAATATCATTAGATATTTATTTATTTACTGAACCTGCAAATGCAGATACAATAATTTTCTGCAAATTCAAAATCGATGTGATGATTTTTATACAAAAGGGGAGCGGGACATGTTAGTGCCAATGGATTTTCAAGAATTGGTTCTTTTATAAAATTCCCCAAAATATTATCAATGAAACAAATTATTAGCTTATCACACCCAAACCTTCAACCAAATCCTCACTTTTGCTTGTTCGAACTCTACAAAAAGGCTTCAAGTTGATAATGCATATCTATCAGAACTGGCGGGCTTCGGCGCCGTTTGGCACCGGCCGCGATACACTGCATAAGTTAAAGCCGCCAGATATTTTTATACTTTATGGGGCTAACCGTGATAACGGGAAGGGATAACCCATGTGCCAAAATGAAACTGCAAAAAGATACGTGCTGTTACTGTCTATGGAACTTGGCAATTTTGTGCACACTGGAAATCATTCGGGGAGGCCTATGTTCAGCAGTGACTGTGGATGTCCTGTAGCTGAAAAAATGATGATGATAATGAATTTGATCAAAATCAACTGAAACAGACAAAATTTATTCTCAGTGAAAACGACGCTTTGGATGATCTGTATTAATTTTAACCAACTACAAAAAAGGCTGACAGCCGATGGGGCAGCAAGGTTCTGGAGTGGAGGCCGCGTACCGGAAAAAGCAGCGTGGGAAGTCCACCCACAAGGTGGACCGACGACATCATAAAGGTAGCAGCAAGGCGCTGGACGCAGGCCGCTACCAACCGGGCAACATGGAAAGCATTGGGGGAGGCCAATGTCAACAGTGGACGTCCTATGGCTGAGATGATGATGACAAAAAAAGGCTCGCAAACCGACTGTATGATTTTATATAGTCAGTCTTATTAGTTTGAAACTTAACAGTTTTAAGTAACTACTTAGGTTGAGTTGCACCACCTAACTTTAGCCGTAATAACGATCACCGGTGGTTTTTGTATAGAGTTTGACAGATTTTTGACGTTAGAAAGTTAAGGTAAGATGGTGAAACTCAGCATAAGAATGTATCTTATTGCGCTGAAAATCTTAAAAACATGGTCACAGCGTCCATTAACATAAAAGTACCAATATCACAATCATAAAGCTTACTGATAAAAAACTAATGCAGGCACCCGGAATGCACCGATATCGGGATCAGATAGCTCGTCCCGGCTCTCAGCTGATAAGGATTTAATTCATTGATAACTTGTCTACAAGATAGCTGTGGCGCCAAAACTGTTACGTCTTTACAATTATAAAGTGCCAGGATACGACCCTTTTTATTCCAATATATTTTATATTATGTGGACAACTGTTCTCGAGTGGCGACCACGAGCCGAAAGACGTAGTGTGGGCAACCCTTCCATTAGGTGGACCAACGATGTGGTGAAGGTCGCAGGAATTACCTGGATGCGGGCAGCGCAGGGCCAGTCATTCTGGAAATCCTTTGTCCAGCAGTGGACGTCAATTGGCTGAAAAAGAACGATGGACAACACAGTAAGATATACCTATCTTTAAAGACAGACATAGTACCACATAAACTACATCATCATCATTTCAGCCAATGGTAGTCCACTGCTGAACGTGGACTCAAGGAATGAAACTAAGTACATACAATATTCCAATCTCTCCATTCGTACCACCACCTTTTCCGTCTACACCGGTGGTGGTTCAACTCCGGTCACCAAGCCACCAGGTAAAAATCCTTTCTTTTAAGACACTGTCGAGGTCGTCGGTCCATCGAGCAAAAGGGCGGTCTTCACTACGTTAGTCGATACTCTCCTTTTCACAACCGTTTCATAGGTTCTGTCATGGATACAGTCGGTTTATTTAGCTTAAGTAATAATATGCATTGCAATTCTGACGTCAGTTTTTGCAATTCTGACGTCAGTTTTTGCAAACCCATACTCATTATTTCTTGCCTGGATTAACAACATTTATTTCATGCATACCAAAAGTCAAACACTATAAATCAGACCGACGGGAACAAAACTATTTCTCAAATAACAATCCAAAGCACCTTTCATCTTCAATAATTGTTTTATGTTCACCACAAGTGTAAACAATACACGCAAAGAAAAACAAATAGCCACTGGAGTATGCAACACGACAGCTACACGCGTTTAAGGTACAACGACGGCTCAATGCGAAGTGTTAACTCGCATTTCCATAGATTGCTGTCGATGGACAGGTAACAAGGAGATACCGTCGCGGTACCGCTGAGGTGGCTGCGCTCGCGCCGGTAGTCCGGACTTTTTGTTTTATCTCGCATCTCTGTCCCACTCATTTGTTGGCCATTGTGGAACGATCACCGTCTCGATTTCTTTTTTCAAAGATAATATTGTTCTCCGCTCCGATTGGGATCTGTATTCTGTTACAGCTGTCAGTTATTAAGCGTTCGGTGTTCGGAATAAAAAATCTAATCGAGTGTGAATAAAGTATGTGTACGTTACATTCTTGAGGAATCGGTTACGTTGTAATTATGACCACTATTTTGTTATTCAAACTTTAATTAATTTTTAAATAAATAAATGTTTGAAGATATTGGCATGTCGAAATTCATAAAGAAGTAGTTAATTTTAATGACGCGGAACTCGGAAGGACAATGAATTAATCCCACCTTTAGTTCCCACCACAGCAATTCTAGAATAGCCAGGATCTACAGCTTGGCGGCTAATGAAATCCAAATCTAATAAAGAATGAGTAGTCCCAGGGGATAGCTGACTGTCTTGGAATTAGCATCAATATAAATCAGAAGATTATAGGAAAAACTAGAGGTGAAAAACTTTGACTGCACGTAACATTAACGCCCGTATTTATAAACGATGCTTGCATAACTGAAGCAGCAAATCCAACGCACAGCGTTGAATAGAGCTCAGTGATTGGTTCGTGTGTCACCCTGTGCGTCCACGTGCACTATGAGACTATGTAATGTTTGTGAATACGGCCCGTTAGGATTGTATGTTATCCACATAGTTCTATTTTGTCCTGTCAAATCCAGTATCTTGGGCTCCCTACACGAATCGCACTGTCCGTAACCCGAGCCGCGGTGTAACAAATGTGTTAAACAGTTTGAACGTATAAACACTAGGGCATTGTCCCGCGATCGCTATCGCGACACACAAAGGGCCAGCGTATCGTGGTAGCGGCCGCGCTTGACAAATGGCGCAAGAACGAGCCCACCCAATGAGCGACCTGTACTATGAAACGCTGCTAAACTTTTGACAGTTGAAAAGTAAGAGGTTTCAACAATATTAGTAAATAGATTTTATAAAATAAGGCTGGGTGGCACCATCTTACTCTATCTTTAACAAACGCCCAAAATCTGTCAAACTCCATACAATAAACACCTGTCATCGTTAAAGTTACCGTCAAAGTTAGGTAGTGCAACTCAGCCTTACAGTGAAAATTCTTCTAGCTCAAAACTCAATCCAATTTCTAGCATAGATTGAGACTATCGATTGCAATACGGACCTTAATGACGGCTCTACCCTATTAAGAACATTAGATGTAACACTGATAAAGTATACCTATTTATTTTAATATCACATGTAATCAAAACGAATGTCAATTTATAATACAGCCATGAACAGAGATTATCAGCACGTGTAAAAAGTAGTCAACCTCCAAGAAATACTCAAGCAAGACTGAATAATCTAGGTAAGCAAGCTGCTATATCATAGATCACATTTACGTCTACAAGTAAGATAGTGATCAATAGCAAGCCCATAAAAGGTTAAAAACTATTTTTTATCACCTAAGCTTCGCAACCCAATAGGTCTCTATGACGCTCGAGTAAATCCTCATTTAGCACCGTGGCTTCCCCTTCTATAAAGCTCAATATGCGGAACGTACTCGTATGTACAATGTAAAAGCCGCCAGATTTCGTTACCTCAGCCTCAGACTATATCCTGAATCAAAACTAAACTCTAGTATGTGGACTTTTACACCATACGCACTTTTACACTTTTACATCGGACCGCACGGTGTAAAAGCCGCCGGACTCCGTTTCCTCGGCTACAGGCTTATATCCTGAAATCAAAACTAAACTGTAGTATGTGGACTTTTACACCCCACGCACTTTTACACTTTTACATCGGACCGCATGGTGTAAAAGCCGCCGGTCTCGACCACAAGCTATATCCTGGAATCAAAAATAAACTCTAGTATGTGGACTTTTACACCATACGCACTTTTACACTTTTACATCGGAACGTACAGTGTAAAAGCCGCCAGATTTCGTTTCTTCAACCTCAGACTATGTATATGTTACAGGAAATGTATGAATTCTAGGAATTGTATACTATTCCTAGGAAATGTATACAATTCCGAAGCTATTTAGGAAATGTATAAAATATTGCTTCAGAGATTTTTTAATACGCACGTATCCTAGGAAATGTATACTTTTCCTAGGAATTTTATAGAATTCCAATATTGTATTAGGAAATGTATAAAACTAAGCGGCACAAACGCGGTCGCGTGATCGGGTGCCCCTCGGTACGCCTAAAATTTCATTTAGCCAAACCACATTGGCCGATAGGTACTTTTAACTCACAATTATTATTGTTTAGCCTGACAGTTGGTTTCGCACTATTATACTTTGGCCGAAAAAAATATTTGCCTATTGGCATCCTTTCTTTCGGCATCACGCATATTACGCTGAAGTATTGGAAATCCCTAATTTTAACATCTCTTTTATTAAACTTATTAGCATGAAGGTTTTAATACTTCTGTAGCTGGATAACAAAGTCTCGGTTAGGTTAGGTTAGACTTGCGACCTTACACATACACAGCTGCCGCGGCGCGGCAGCGCCATTTAAGTTTCGGAAAAAAAAAACTGGCGTAAAGAGTAATAAAAATAATTTTGTGTAAAAAAATTTTAGGCTTAAAAGTTAAAATTTGTGTCATAGACAACTAGGCGTGCAAAAAATTTGACGATTCGATAGAGACCCCGCGTAATCGGATGATGCAATATCCTCCCCTAGCACCGTATGTTCACGCGTATTCATTGAAATCTTAATTTCATTTCCGATTGCTGTTTAGGAAATGTGTAAATTTCCTAGGAAATGTGTCTAATATAATTTACATCACACATTTCCAGGTGATTTTAGGACTTATACACAATTCCTAGGAATTGTATACAATGACGGATTTTATACATTTCCTGTAACATATATACTGAATTAAAAGTAAACTAGTATGTGGACTTTATAATTTTTACATCCACGCGCACTTTTACACTTTTACGTCGGAACGTACAGTGTAAAAGCCGCCGGTCTCCGTTTCCTCGGCCACAGGCTATATCCTGGAATCTTGTTTAAGTAATAGTATCGCGCTGCGATAGTGTTAGCCCATTTTTCTTCTGTATAACAAAGGGTGTAATCGGCCGTGTGTGTTACCCGGGAGCCATGGTGCAAGTTATGAACTTTGTGAGGCATCAAACGAAAGTAAAGTTTTTTAAAGCTAGTTAGATAACTCGCTTGCAGAGTTTGTTTATTTCGTTACCGACTTAAACTTAAACATCTATTGTTGGTTCAGTCTGATGCCGTAACTTTTGAGCTTTATTAATTTCTAACCTAAAATGGTTAGTGATAATTTTAATAGGTAAAATGTATTCGTAACGAAGTTAAAATGACTGAAGAGTGTGTTTTCTTTTACTTTAAATCCAATCCTTAACTTCGAACTCTTATGTTCTTCTGATGGATTTCGTTGCAGGTCCAATGACAATTTAATTTTCCCCCGAGACAAACTGGTTGGGTTTTTATTGGCGTCACAGAAGTTGCAGTGGTGGAAACTGGAAACGAGAGTTGGGAAATGGGAACAGTGGCGAAATATAAATCGTCCATACTAATGACTACTTACCTTAGGAATCAAGCAAGAGTCTAGCTGTAAGACTTTTGGTTTACGTCTGACTTAAAGCCAGTATTCACAAACGTTACTATGAGGTCTCACAGTGCGCGTGAACGAACAGGGTGATACACTAACCAATTACAGAGCTCTATTCAACGCTGTGCGTTCGATTTACTGCGTCACTTAAGCAAGCATCGTTTGTGAATACGGGCTTAAGGCTTTTAAAGTTTTATCATTGGCCCACCCCCCACAACGGCAGTGGGCGAGGTGTCGCCGTGTATCGCAAGTTTAATGATTCACTCCATGATTTCATACCTCGGCCGACCGAGTGACACATCTGATAGATGTACGAGGTGATCACCCACACAGTCTTGAGACAATGGTTGTGGTAACCTGGTATTGGTTAGGCTCAAGATCGTTCGCTTTGAAGCAGCTGGAGAAAAATCAATAACAATATTGTTTTCAAGTCTTCAGTAGAAAATACATAACAAAACATAAAATAAGCCAATTGGACGTGGCTCAGCCTTTTTTGTAAGGGAATAATATCTTGACAACTCTGACTTTCAGCTATGCCCAATTCTCTCGAGGTGTTAAACGAGGATATTGTTTTTGTTAGGACTTAGGGTGGGGTGGTCAATAGCAATATTGAGTGTAGGCACAGTAATGTTTTTCGATAACTTTTAAATGATATATGTAAACATTTCAAAATGATTTATCAAGTCAAGGAATTATCATAATTATAAATGAAACTTAAAGGCATATTTATTTTTCGCCACTAAAGCAAACAATATGCACGAATATACCTACATAATGTTTACGCCATCGCACCAGGTTGCACACCATTTGAATCAAGATTATATTGTTATAAAAACTTAACCTTTCAACTGCCATTGTCTTTTATCAGTTTTAATAACCGTATAAATATTAATATCGATCAGATACCTATTCAGTGTATGGTAATTTAAATAATTAGACTAGTTAAAATAATAACAAGTGTCAACTGTCAAGTTAACCTATTACCCCTTATTAATGTTATTATTACGTAACCGTACGTATAAAGAGCTATTAATTATCGGGCTAATGATTAAGTCATGTTTTACTTTTTTTCTTTCTAAAAAGTTAGATGTCTTATGCTATCTTTTTGTCACCCCTATAATTGCACACCTACTTTAATTCGATAACGACAATTAGGTAGTTCTTTATCGTTGATTACCTCGCCGAAACAAAGGCGTTGCATATTAATTACCAGTATCTCCCATGTGTGATAGTGACGCCTACTTACCTACGCCTGAAAGGCAATTAGTGATAAAACTCTAGTATCATTTAAAATATAGTAGGTACTGTGTCGGTATAGCAATGCAATAGAGCTAATGTTTTCAATTGTCGGCCGTTTGGTGTAGTGGTTCAGAAGTCAGAACGGACTACTACGCCGAGAGGTCCCCGGTTCGACTCCCGTCCAGGCAGAAATTAAAAAGATGAATTTTAATTTCTGTTATGGGTCTGAGTGTTACTATGTATGTATAATAATGTATGTATTTACAGAAAAAAAGTATTTAAGTATGTTTATATCCGTTGTCTAGTACCCATAGTAGCTTTGCTTAGTTTGGGACTAGAGGCGCAGTGTAAAATGTCCAAGAATATTTATTTATTATTTATAAATAAGTAGTCGAATGTGATTGGTTGTCCTTCAATAGCTCATGATTAGGGAAGACTGGGTACGGTTGTAACAACTCGAATGTTATCGAACAATGCTTGGAAGATGAGCCTTACTTGCCTTTTTCCCTTTGTACCCCTCACCTACTGAGCAACAGTCTAGTTGTTACAACCGTACCCTGTTACAACCGTACCCAGTCTCCCCTTTTAGGAAAATCGAAGGCTAGAGATCCTAGAAGCCATAGATCAATAGCACCGAAGTCGTAAGAGAAGTTCATCAGTCTACTTCATTGCTTGACTTCTTCCAACATTGGTATATTACTGAACTAAATAAAACTAATGGATGGGTTTTGTTGATGAAACTTTGCACTGAAAAAAGCTAGTTTTTATAGAATAACACGAATAAAAACAATCATATGACCATTAAGTGGCCATTCCAAAGTTCTATTGTCTGATTAAGAAACAGAAAATAAATAAAAAATATTAATTAAATGTAAATTACTTCCTTATTATACGAAACACTCTGATAATAAAATATACAATCGCCCAACTGGATCTCGCTGACCAATTAACTCATGTTCTTACTTATTACTCGAGATCTTATCCATTTTCAGTCACGATGTAAAGATTTTCAAGTATTAATTACATTTCACAAATTAAGGGCACCCATAATTTGTAAAGATTTAATAAAATTGATATATTTATCGACTAAATTACACTGAACAATGTTCTGAAATCAATAAAAAAATGAATAAAACGATCCCGAAGAAAGATTTCTGGTTCAATCGACATCAAAAAAGACATTACTTACTTGTGCAAGTAAAGCTCATCCTGTAATCTAGTTACAAATCATTTTAGTATTACAGAAAATCTATGTACATACAAAAACAGTTTTTAAAAGAAATCTTTGAAATTTTTCGTCCTCCTTTATGATTCCATCTTTTAGCAAAATGTCTCGTAATTTTTATAATAAATATTGTTATGTAATTTAAAAATTATGATTACTTACAGTTTACTTTGGCTTATCTTAATCTTAATCTGCAAACCTAATAATTAATTGGCTGCTGCTAATCACTAATCCGTTAATATCAGCACAATGCGGATTGACCTTGTGATATAATAATACAGCAAGCAAGCCGCCGGACAGAATAGCCGGCTTTGCGCCGGACTCCGTTAAAATAGTTATATTTAGGGCTGATTTTTCAATCCTCAGATAACTTTAACTGAAGAATAAGTTTGGCACATTGACAGTTTCAATATGGGAAATATGTCAAAATGACAAGGTTATTCTACAGATAAAAGTTATCTGACGATTGAAAAATCAGCCCNACAATAAATAAATAAATAAATAAATATAACACGTCTTATGTATTTATTTATCAGTTATTTAGCTTGTAATTATGAAATTTCTTGAATTTCTTTGTAAAAACTGAAGGGAAATAAGTTTTTTCCCCTTTTAAACTATAGACAGGTATGTATCTATTTGATAGCTGGTCATGTTGTTAAGTCTACGTCCGTAAGTCAAAATTATAAATATTTATCTTTCTTTGAAACCGTAACAAAAATGTTACAGGTACATAGTAAAGTAATTACATTGGCCGTACATAAAAAAATCCCGTGGTACCGGTAGGCTATGTAGGTACCAAAGTAGTGTGTACATAATGTATCTGACATCCGTTGTCTGTTACATTTTGTACAACCTTTACTTGGTTGGTTCTGGACTGGAGTATATTTATATCAATATATTATAAAACACGAGGTCACCCACTCTGACCCTTACAGATTGACCGATACGGATTGAGATTTGCTTCGAGATATTTGACTCAAAAGTCAAAACTAATCCATGGCTTGTTAGTCAACGTCAGTGACGTCACGGAGGGCCTGATCGGCCCTCAGATTGTTTCAGGGAATCAGCCGGAGTGAATAAAACCGATCGGCCGAACAATTTCGCAAAAACTACACAACACGATCCGTTGTTCAGATCGCTGATAGGGCTGCGGTAGCGTCAGCAATGGCGGCTTGCGAAAACTAGTTTTGGTTTGCAAAAAAAAAATACAGTGACTACTAGGAAAATGGTTTTTAATGTTTCAATTTTATTGACTATCTCGCAACAATAAGAATATTACGAAGATCAACAACGGCAAAACCCAAATAGTCAGTATTTGAAAATAAAAATGTGAACATCAAATTATATCAACAGATATGAAATCTAAAAAAATAGACTAAATATTTTTTAAGTAGAGGTATTCAAAGTTTATTGTTACTTGAGACGTTAATATTTTACATAATTTTATATCTTATTAGCTTCTTCTATGCCTTTATTTTAGTTTAAGAGACATTGGAGGGATTAATTTACATCAAAAACTATGATGTTATTTATTTTTTCTATATCAAATAACCATCAATACATCATTCAGTTTTTACAATTTGTAACGAAGTATAGACAAAACCTCCTTGCGTGCTGTCCCTACACACACGCGGGCTGCGTATCGTGCCATCTAATATTATTCTGGGAACGGCCTTAATAAGTCACTACAGAATGTTATCTATTTCATTTTATCGGGGCCCTGATAACGATCTCTATCCAATTAGCCCCACAATGCAATATGGGCCGTCTCAGGCACAGTTATGACGGAATTCTGACTCCATGCTCGTGTTTTGTTACTTTGTTGGCTGATGTCAGCGATGGATGATAAGATGCTGCCAGTTTTGTAGGAGTTTTTGGGAAAATTTGGTTAGGAGAAGCTTCTACGTGGTTCTGTTGTTGAAGAAAGGAGGTAATTATAGCACGAAATTGAAACACGCTTTTCTTATCGCCAAAACCTTATTATAATTTCTAAACACTAACTAAAAAAACCTTTCAATCAACATCCACAACTTTGTGACTTGTACAAACTTTCATCCTCTTTAGGCTTTTACGTGGGAACGTCATACAAGGTAAGGAATGTAGATACTTAAGTATGAAAACATTAGACTCTACCTACGAGTCTTTCAATAACTTGGTCCACTTTTAGCTTGGCCCACGGGCAATGTAAAAGTCAAAGTAAATGTTGATTTTCAACATTAACTTAAAGCTTTTCTTACATAGCTTAAGCAACTTTTTTCCCACAATTTCAAACAATAATCTGATTTAAGTAATTGCTTTGCTTTAGTTGTTATGAAGTGTTCATATCTGACAGACACAAAACAGTGACAGACCACCAAATCATCACCATTTATTGTGCCCTGTCTTCGTAGTGCACTTTTCTATCTAAAAGACTTTAAGGCTGGATTGCACCACCTAACTTTAAGTCACATAGCCGGTGTATGGAGTTTGACAGATTTTTGACGTTTGCTAACCACATTAGCCAATAAAAATAACCACATTAGATTTTTGTTGATTTATTTATTAATTTAATTTATTTATTTATTATTCAAACATCTTACAAGCTAACAGAATATATTCCAAAGCGCTTATAAGATTAATTGTACATAGGTTATCATGCATTTTTTTTTTGATGCGTTGTTTTGATAAGATGGTGCAACCCAGCCAAAGTATAACAGTTGCAATTATTCCTCAACTGACGCTCCAGGTTTCTTTTCTCTAATCTTTGTGCTAACCTTGTAGTTGGTGAATATACTTTGCTCAGTATCACGCAGGTCGTAGTGTGAAGGAATGCAATCAACTCCCGCGCAGCCGGGGTGATACCCGCCGTAATTTGATCGCCGATTATCGCGCGCGCCATCTTGCGCCCGAATACTGTACCGTTGGCAAATGAAATAGGTTTAAATTGCATTACGAGTATTTTGATGAGAAATAGAGTTAGGCTGAGTTGCACCACCTAAATTTGACCGTAACTATAACGATAACCGGTGTTTTTCGTATGGAGTTTGACAGATTTTTGACGTTTGTCAAAGTTAAAGCAAGTGTAAGTAACCCAGCCTTAAGCTGAGTTGCACCACCTAACTTTGACCGTAACTATAACGATAACCGGCGTTTTTCGTATGGAGTTTTACAGATTTTTGACGTTTGTCAAAGTTAAAGTAAGACGGTGCAACCCAGCCTTAGTGTTTTATTGCAAGCTTTGAGGATTCGTTAGTTACTGGTTACAGGTGAAGTTTAGGTTTAATTAAATGTGCGCATCTGCGGTCTAGTGGTTGCAATGTTGCTCTCTCTCTTTATTCAATGACCCTGGGTTTTGATCCCAATAAGACACGAACATTAAAATTCACTTTTGTAGTTTCTTCCAGTTTGATTAGGACGGTACAAGCTGGTATCAATATTTGACATCTAAAATTTTTATTTAGATTTTTTTTTCTTGGCATGCATTATATTGTAGCCCAGTTATCGGTCCAACGATGACCAAACTAAAGCCTTATGGAAAATCCTTAGGGGTTTGTCCAGCAGTGGACGACGTCCACGAAGAAACGAATCATAACATGACAATAATTCCTAGAACAATGAACAAAAGTGGTTATTTTATCTCTACTAATAAAATATAAAAGCTGCATTAATTAACAAAATAATCTAGACTCTATCACTATCACCACCTATGGGGGGTCAAGGGTCAGAGGTCGGGGGTCGCTGATAACGCATCGCCGTGTTATCAGCGATCGGCGCGAGTCGAATTATCGCGACTCGTTCGATTACTCGGCCTTATTCCTAATCGAGCCTTGGTTGTGAAATAGGGCATGACATACATAGGGGCCACTATACATTCATTATATGTACTTCTTTTGTGGTCGCGGGTTCGATTCCCAGCAGAGGCTCGTTCTTGTGCCACTGGTTTCGGGGCTCACTGTCTATAACTATTCTAGAATGTTTAAAAAAAATATTTCAAATCAAATGCTTAAACCTTTTTAAAGAAAACGTTAAACGTAACTAGTTTCTTTTCAAGTAATGATAAATGTATTTTAATATTTTATTAGAACACACCCCATTAACATTATTAATGACAGAATTAATCCGGCCGCTACAACTAAAAGACATATTAAAATAATGTGTTTGATTACTTCAAACACGAATTTTTATAGCCGCAGCCTAATTTTATACTCAAATCTGTGTCTACGCGTTATCACCACAGTGCAGGTGTAAGACAGTAGGATTATGCCCAAGGCATGTTTGTGTCAGTCAGTCCAAAACAAAATATATGAATCAAACATTCGACATTGGCGAGACCAGTTTGCTTCAAATACGTACCATTGAAGCCATTAAACAGAATAATAATAATTTGAATCTTATTTAGTCCGGAAGACAATGCATTTCTTTCAAATCTTGTTTTAAAACCACTGATAACTTAATATCTTGGTTCTCTGCAAAATACTGTCTTCTATCGAAAGAACAGTCCAGATGTGCCCTTTTCACTTGTGTTTTTCAATAATTTCTTAATTTAATGCTGTTCTAAAAAACGTTAATGACTTATCGAACGTTCAAAGTACAATTATTTCAACACAGGACAAACGGTTCTCATACAATAGAATGCTGTGTTCTGAGATTGCAGAAACTGCGATAGCTTCGAAAACAAATTTTAGTTTTTTAACTTTGATTAAGTTTAAATACATTTTAAATATTGTTTGTCTTCTAGTGTGTCTTGTTGGTTGTCCTATTAAATAAAACATAAAAAAAACTTTAACTTTTTCTCATTACTTGGGAGGGCCTACTGAACCTGCTTCTCTACATCTATGCCTGCCCATCACTATCACGGTCCTCTTGTTAATGCCTCCACCGGTGGTCTGAGTGACGCCCTTAATTAGCGCCAGGAATTCGGTATTTCTGACTGTTTTACATTTCATATCAACTATGTAAACTAAAGTTTAAAATGCGCGGTTAAAAATGTAAGCCTGTGTATAAAGTATCACAAAATTAAGAAAATGTAAAGATAAGTGATCAATCCAAAATGAGCATGAAATGTTTCTAAATGAACTTCGTAGCAGACTACGAGAGCTACGACGTAGAATCTTCCAGAACGTCTATTCTACGCCGTAGCACGACACAAAAACTTAAGAGATGTGCGATTATCAACAGCCTCGGGCACTGGATAGTCTTCATAAAGTACTTTTAAAGTAACCTTACACTACGCACTCGCTGCTTTATTAAGTACTCTACCCACCAACTGAGTTTACACCTTAACCCCAAGTTATAAGACTCACTTTTAAATGACTTCTTATCAAATAAGTAGTCCGTCTCTCAAACGGGAGCCGCCGTCATATCTACAAGTTCAAATTCGTAAAAAGGATTGCATATGCCCGATAGTCCTCCGGCGCCATCTTGCGATAACACGCTGTATAAATCAACGTTAACGCACTCAACGATAATACCCCGGTCGGGAGATAAAAGTATTAATCAATACGATTCCTTCGACCTAATGGATTCTTAATGTGAGATACAGCCGTCAACTGCTCGGAAATATGTGTTCCATGTCAGGATTGGTCGAAATGGAACGTTAAAGTACGTCATATTAATATTTGCTTTGGTGGTCAAATTGAATCTTTTTTTTATGCTAGACAAGGCAGGTATTTGACCACAATCGCACTTGGTGTTAAGTGAGATGCAGTCTAGGATGGTACATATCTGCCCTGTAAGTGCCTATTCACTCTCGCCTTGAAAACGCCCGGATTATAGTGTTCAGGAAATACAGCAGCAGGCAGCGAATTCCAGTCCCTGGCTGTTCGCATGAAATCATCTTAAAGTGAGTCTATGTTATTTCTGTAATTACCTATCTTGTTATGAAAAACCATCGTTATAAAAACCTTGAGATGAAAGTTAAAATTTGATTTTGTTCATGTGATTTTTGATCTGACTTATTTTGGTTTCACATACTTTAGTATTTTCACTTTGGACTCTGTGAACCCAACTCACGAATTAGTTTTACTTTAGAGTGACTTAATATGAAGGGTTTTAGATACAATAGCCCAATTTTATTATAAAAACGAAGTTAGTATTCCATTACTTTCTAAAATAAGCAGTCAGAAAAAAAATGTTATAAAAAAAGAAAACACTAAAGATTCGTATCCAAGATGTGTAAAAGAAGTTTTAAGTGTTTCAAGTGCAAAGTTCAAACAATTTAGTCCCAGCTACATAACTATATCTTTATTTAATTATACGAGCGTTAAAACAAACCTTAATTTAATGCAAAATGGCCGAATAAGATCAAATTAAAGGTTACGTTCAAAACCTTACATTGTTCATAATACTTTTTGCTCGCACACCTAAATCGTCGATCGGAGATACTGAGAAAAAATAATAGTTGTATGTAAATGAGCCACGCATGCGCGATGGAGTGATAGCAAATCTTGCGGCGAGATCTCCGGGCACCTGTGTATCTAGTCGGCGAGGCTATCGCGGCATATCGGCCCAAACTCCGAGGTTGCGTATATGATGTATTGTTACACTCGTTATGGTACCCACTTGGTTTTAAAAACGAAAATGAACGGTTGACTTTAAAATCTGTTACTGGCTGGAAATTCGGTTTTCTTAGCAAAAAAGCTTTTTTTTTCTTTTCAGAAAACTATTCGTGGTATTTTTTGTTTTTTTTAAATGAGCTAAGGTTGACTGGCGTCAGCTGAAAATAAAAAAATGATAGTTTAAGATCTTTATTCTCATTAAGAATTACAAAAATTCTCTTACTTTGAGAAATATGTGTGATTAAGATGTTTTTCTATTCTCAAATTACACAAAAAACCAGTCCAATGAATCATTCTGTAACGTCAGCGTAATCTTAATTATTGAAATCCACAATTCTAATTTGAATCGAATTTACACCTGATCATGCCCAAATGTAGAGCACATATAAAGAAAGAGTCTATAAATAATTAAATAAATAGGCTTCACAACAAATTATTTTGTCTGGGATACAGGTCACGAAGTGAATAACAAACATGAAAATTAATCATAGTTTTTTCTTTTTCAGGTAAGTTCACTTTCATTAAGCAGAAAAAAAATTGTGGGCCACAAAATACAGGTAAGTATAATTTGTGGCCTACTACCAAGGAGCAGCATTTGTCTCGGTAAGAAAATATTATGATATGCATTCTTTATTACCAGTAACTTTTAACGAGTAGGTGTTCCATTATGAACATTTGTTGCAATTTGGTCAAAATAGTTGGGTACAAACTGTCTGTAGTAAAACCACCAAAAAAGTGCTTTCAAAAAAGACTAGCCCCTCCATTTTGACTAGACATCGTACAACAGTACCAAAATACAGATAGTTCTGTAATTTTTGTCTACGATATTTATCATTTTATCGATACAATCGGAAGTTGATTGATTTCGTGATCAATAGATTACGTATCGCTTCGTACAGAATAGTCTGATTGTGTGATAAGGGTTCCCTTGAGATCAGGATAATAGGTAAGGTCTAGGCTGCGATTGTGTTTGTAATGTTAAGTATTAGATGAAGTAGTACTATTTTATCTTACTTCTTTAAGCAGTTACAGTAGTTTAGCACATAGTTTTGTGAAGTTTTAAAGGTTGTATCAAACTTGCCTTGTTTAAAACTAAATTAATTATTAACAACGATTTTTTTTTCTTTTTGAATTCATTGAGAAAGTTGATAATTAGGTCAAATTTGATGACTAATCGAAATCTTATTACGACTACCTTTTCAATCACTATCAGACATTTCAAATTAGAACTTAGAAATCTTGGATCTTCTAATTTCAATCTAGCCAGACGTGCCTCCATCTGACGTTCCAACACGAAGCGTCCTATCAAAAATCGCCCAGCCACGTTTATGGCAGCAACTTTTTTATTTGACATTTTATACAAGTTTATTCAAACAACGATAGGATCGCAGACGTTATCTCTCAATGCAACGTTACCGCGCGCTCCGTTGTGATACCATCTCGGCCATTGCTAGTTCAGTATGATAAGCCGCTGTGTGTGTGTGCGCGCGTCGCTGTGTGCGAGGGGAGCGCGCGCCCGACCGCCAGTCACTCACTTTGCGCGGCAAAAGTATGACGGCTGACCGACCACGCGGTTAAAAATGTCAATTAAAATACAACAGTGAAAAAAACCTGTGATGTTATTGTGGCTGAGGTACCTGAAACAACTGGAGCTGGCCTGCGCCGCCCAGACGCCGCCAGACGGCGCTGGGCTCGCCAAAACAATGTGTAAGTGTTGTTTACATCGGCTGTTATCTATTTATGTGTGTTATTCGCGTTTAATTGTTATGGGCAAGGTTCGAGTGCTATAATGTGTAAAAATAACATGAAATTCAAGCGAAAAACAGTGAAAATGCAGCAATATTATTTATATGCTATGCCATTAAATTCGTTGAAAAACAGTTGACGGCTACTGACACTTATGAAAGTTGACTTTTAATCGATTCATTATTTGATTAAACGAAAGTGCTTATTAACTGAATTCGGCTGTAAATAAACTGTAAACACTCATTTTTGACAACGAACACACATGTAGAGTCCTACAAACATTTTCGTTGATTTAATTTTATGTATGTATGAAGTAGAGGTGTTTTGAACATTATAGAGTAAGATTTTAATTGCTTATAAGGGCATAATTGGGTGTAATAATAGAGCTGAAATAGATTATATTTGTAAGCCTTTCAAAAACCCTTTACTTTGACAACTTTGTGAAATATTTTGAGCGCTTGTTTTTATTACGATGCAGTCTAAACAAAATACCTCAATATCATTCAACTTACCTATTATCTAAGTAAACTATTTTTTTTACTCCATTCTTCATTCGTTAACGTTGTTTATTATGATAAAAATGTCGTTAAGTTATTTCTTTATCTTGTTTGAAATGTGATTGCGCCAGCAGCTAGGGGAAGCACTGGTTTCTTATTATAAGTAACTACAAACTTATTATTATTTATATTTGTCGATTTTGATGGCAAAACATATTGTACCATAACAGTGGAGAGTAGAAACCAAAGTAGATTTAAGTTAAGGATCATCTTTAACTAAAAAACTGCGTAAACATGATAAAGGTTTGCCTTAATACTCGTGCTAAGATAAATTACTCTATCATTGTTACATAAAGATACGTTTTAGGATTATTATTAACTCTACTACTAACATAATGAGCACATACATTCAATCGTAGAGATTCCTATTATTGACTTCATCTAAGATTTTTTATATTTTATACTGAGACACACTCGCGAGAAGTGTCGGGGTATTGTATTAAGCTGATTTTTTCAATAAAAGAAATGGCGACCTTCGATAAACTACGACAGCTGAAGTCTTAAAGGCGTTTGAAAAAGGTTTTAATGCTTAAAAAAAAAACAAAAAAAATACTCTCAAGAAACTCATTTGAACCTGTAATCTCATATGCGATGAAAGAACTCTACAAAGACAGTAACATTTCTCAGCGACGTCTAATTTTAGTCGTACCACATATTAGCATAACTCATGTCTAGCGCACATTTGTGTTCCCCAGATTATGTTCCTGCGATCACGAGCGCCGATTGTAATCAGATATACTGACGTAAGATAAAAGATTTAAGGAGATACGTCAGAATGAACGAGTCGAAATTCCGCCCGTGTGTGGCGCGCACGCTGTTTTGACAGCCGCTGTCAGTGTCAAATGTGTCAAAGTCGTGGCACGCGAGCGAACGGTAGAAGCGTGCAAGCAGTTTTTAACCAACAATTCGCCGTAACTGGTTCTTTAAAAAAATGTTTCAATACTTGCTAGCTACTTTTCAAAGTAACCGAAATAGGTCACTCTGTTTGTATCGAGAGGCTTATACCATCTTAAATCATTTAAATAAATGAAAAACATGGAATTAGGCTAAATAGTACATCTTACTTTAACTTTAACAAACTTTAAAAATCTGTCAAACTCATACAAAAAACACCGGTTATTTTTATAGTTACGGTTAAAGTAAGTTGATGAAAATGTTTACATCAAAGACTAAGAAGAAGAATATTCCACAATGCAGGTGTGTTGATGACTAACGCCCGTATTCTCAAACGATGCTTGCTTAAGTGAAGCAGCAAATCGAGCGCACAGCGTTGAATAGAGCTCTGTGATTCGTTCGTGTGTCACCCTGTGCGTCCACGCGCACTGTGAAACCTCATAGTAAATGTTTGTGAATACGGGCGTTAATCTTAAAACAAGTACGCTTCTATGCTTTTCGTTCGCTATTGCTGCAAGCTCGTGCGTGTAAGCTTCATCTTTTGTTTTAACTGAACTCTTTATGCCAAAGACTTAAGAGCTATTTTCGAATAGTTACTTACTAATGGGAAGTCTAAGTAGACGTTTTTCTATTTGGAATGCTTATGAATATTTTAATTGAGGTCTAAAAAGATGTTTATCAGCCAATCCTTCGGTTTGCGAAGTGAAATTTTATTCTTGAGATCATACGTTTTGATTAATTAGTTAGTTAACAAAAGCGGTAGCAAACCTTGAGGAATATTCAAGTTTAATTTGATATTATCTTTCGAATAAATGTGCAGTAAACTCAAGCGCGGTAAATCATACTTTTTAACTTACTGTGACTAAAGAAACACACACGACTTACTTAGATATAGTTTTCCTTATAATTATTTTGATAAACATCTAAAGTGGTCATCTACATTACTGTTGACCTCCCTTCTTATCTAAGTGCTTAAATTATTTCTAACGCGTGTTAAAAGGAACGAAAAGGAAAACGTATAAAAAGGATTTTATCACTGTCACACTAAAAACACTACAAAACAAAAGATTTCTAAAATAATGCTTTAAAACTTAGAACTGGCACTCTTTTGATCAAAAGAAAAATATAAAAAAAACTATGAAACAAAGATTTCGAAAATTATGTTAGGCTTTAGAACTGGCACTCAACAATTTTGATCAAAATAAAAATAAAAAGCTATAAAACAAAGATTTCGAAAATTATGTTTGGCTTTAGAACTGGCACTCAACAATTTTGATCAAAAGAAAAATACATTTCAAATTTCGAAAACAGTGTGACGTGTCTGTGCGCAGCCGACCGGCTCCCGATGCGATAGGGGGCGCTATCAGCAGCACAGATTTCACATTCACTATCAGATGGATGCCTTCGCGCATGTGTGCGTGTTGGGGTGACTGACAAGGTTCCATTGTGGGAGCGACGAAACACCATGAGAAAGAGACGGATATACCCGAATAGACAGGTGTAGGTAGGGTTGCCAGATGGAAACTTACCAAATCCGGGACAATTCTACTAGGACAACGGTGTCGGGTCTTGGCCATAGTAAAAATATCTTGGTTTCTATTATTTTCAAATGATTTTATTTGTACCTATTTTAAAAGAAAAATGCCATTTATTTTCAAATACATACTTTTATTAAATAAATAAATAAATGCCAGCCGTGTCATTTGTTATTACTTATTAGTTTATTTTGACACAAAACTATTAGGTTTTCGGAAATCCGGGACAGTAAGGTCTAATTACTGGACACGGGACAAGACGCAAAATTCCGGGACAATCCCGGATTTCCCGGTCATCTGGCAACCCTAGGTGTAGGCTGCATTTTGAAAGCAGACCAGTGATAAAACCACAGATTCATCAAGAATGCCATTTGCCAGATATTTTGGCCTCTTAACAGATGGTCATATGATCTAGGAAGAGTAATTCAAATTATTTTCTAAACATTTCAGTGGTTTAACAGTCATGTTTTTACTGGAATCATTTTATTTTCTGAATTTTTTCATGTTGTTAAACCTTTTGATATAGATTTTTTTATGAATTAGTAGAGTCAGTCCAAATTGAATAAAGTTTTAGCAATTAAGCAAGATATACGTAAGATTTTGTGAAAAGAAAACTTGGGAAAACACCTAATGACGATGCACATAATAGAAAACATGACCAAAATGAAAAATGATGTTAGACAATAGCTTTCAAAGTGACATTTAGGTGGAGACTTCGTTATACATATTTTATCCGACTCACTGTGCGATAGCGAGGGGGTCGGTTATCAGATCATGGTGCTTCGCGCATGCGTGTATGGCGCACAGTTTGGGGAAGGCCTCTATGAAGACAAAAGGCCCATTATTATTCTTAAAACAAAAAGTTCAAGGCACATCTAAAACTTGGTAGTTTTGTTAAAACTGCTTCGTACTAGCTAGCAACAGGAAAGAAGTGCTGAAGAGGAAAAATAACTCTAATTAGAAAAAGCAGGAAGAACTTTTTGATTTGATAAAGCTTTTAATATTTTGAAATAAAAAGATTGAACTGAAAATAATATTATGTTAAATTAAAATTATGGAGAGTAAGTTTTTATTAAATTTTGCCCATAACAATGTGCGTTGAAATTATTTCATGAAAATACTAACCATTTATGAAGTGTAACACTTATTTATTATATTTCTAAGTACAATTTCAATAATAACTACATACTTGCAAGAAAGCAAAGTAATGATACTTTTTATATTCACAAGTTCTAAATTAGACAATTTCTTACACCAATGAAAAAGAGTGCTTATACATACAGGGTGTCCCAAAAAGTAGTGTCAAGCCGAAGCCCAGAGGTAGAGCATCACTAGGGCTACCCAAATCACGGCGACTTTTGATAGTTTTCGAGTTATGATTTTTTTACAACATACAGGATTTTAGTTTACATTCGTGTTATGGATGTAAATACTTCTGAATCAGCTAGGCCTAGTATTCATCTAATAATAATTNATAGTATATGTTCAATTCAACGAACCGTATGACGCTGAGCTATTTCGAGCTACGACTTTGTGTGTTTGGATAGTCAATAAATGTTTTTAAAGGCATACAAATCTAGTTACAATCTGAACTGTTAGGCTGAGTTCCACCAACTTACTTTAACCGTAACTATAACAATAACCGGAGCATATTTTTGATGTTTGTCAATGAAGTTAAAGTGAGATGGTGCAACTCAGCCTTAGAAGGTTGACAGCCATTTAACTGTCAATCTGGCAGATGATACTCATGATGTTATAGATGACCCAAGCTGAACTGTCCCACCGAACTCAATGACAGGGGGGCGCTACTAACGTTCAACTATATGGTTTCCAACATGGCAAAAATCGGAACCTGCGATCCGGTATTGACGGTGGCGCCCTACTGTCAATGTCATGCATAGGACAGTTCAGTATTTTGGAACTATAATCAATTGATCTACTTTTTATTAGCTGTCAAAACATGCCATTCCCTATTATGTATTTTGAATAATTATGACGTCACTTGTGCTTTAATGCATCAGTAATTTTAAAGTAAATATGGATGACAGCTCATCTTAAGTACTATACACTATTGCATAGGTACAGTCAGCGTCAAATAGTTCGTGACACCCAAAGTAGCCAAAAAGTTCAAACACGTCTTTGTTACAACTGGAAATAAGTTGTGTTGTCATCTTTTTGGCCACTTTGGATGTCACGAATTATTTGACGCTGAGTGTACTTATAAGTTGGCTTCCTATTTCACCATATTTTTGACTATGTCTAAAGTATACCCATATATTTTTGCAAAATAGCACAATATTGTGATTAACATAAGATTCACAGTTCTTAGCTTAGATTGTCGTCTGTAACTACTTATTTATCGTTACGTTATCAGAAAAGGCATTTCTGATATTAGGTATTAATTGATTATTATTATCTTATATGTGTCATTCTAATAAAGTTCTGTAAGATCGTATAATTCCTTTTTTTATTATTAATATTAAAGGCATTGTGAATTAATATTTTTTGCATATTTAATGGAAAATGTATTCCATTTTTAATTATAATAAGTAAAAAACATTTTGTTTAATTAAATAATAATATGCAATAACTATCGTGTAAAATTCGTTTCAGGAAATGCAATAAAACTGTGAATCCATTACAAATAGTTTATACTTTATATATATCGATGGGTGCCTGGAATAAAGCCGCAATAGCCATAGCAGCAGTTTTCCGATTAAGTCATTTTCGTAATCTGGGGGTCCCAATACACCTTGTGATTTTTTTTCAGAATTTTATCTTTGAAACTGGCTGATTTACCAAAAGCACTATGGATATTGAATCGTTATTCCCATTCACAATTTAAAATTTGTTGACCGGAATAATCGTGCCATATACAATGTTAAAACTTTTATTTAAATCTTCTACAAGCAAACGGCTATTACTGTATCCTTCAGATCAGCGCCCGAGGCTGCAATACACTATTGCTGTTTGATTAATTGCACACTTTTTACCGGAATAAAACCACAATGGACTCTTACGGAACCGACTTTCAATGTATGAAGCGGCAATATGTATTTCTACCTTTTTAGGGTTCCGTAGCCAAAATGGCAAAAACGGAACCCTTATAGTTTCGTCATGTCCGTCTGTCCGTCTGTCCGTCTGTCCGTCTGTCCGTCTGTCCGTCTGTCCGTCTGTCCATACTTTTTACGACTTTGAGAGCTGATATCTCAAAAACCGTTCACTTTAAGAAAAATGTTTTTTAGAAAACTTTATATCATTTTAAAAGACCTTTCCATTGATACCCCACACGGGTATGTACATCGAAAAAAAAATTTTCATCCCTCAGTTACATGTATGGGGGGCCCCACCCCCAATTCTTTTTTTTACTATTTAGTGTCATAATTTTGTAGCGGTTCATACAACACATATTCCCATCAAATTTCATCACTGTAGTACTTATAGTTTCCGAGTAAATCGGCTGTGACAGACGGACAGACGGACAGACGGACAGACGGACAGACGGACAGACGGACAGACGGACATGACGAAACTATAAGGGTTCCGTTTTTGCCATTTTGGCTACGGAACCCTAAAAATCAGGCATGCAACTTGACTATTCGCGCCATAGTGACCAAAAAAGTGCCTAAGCACAGAAATTTAAAACAATCATAACTCGATATTATAGACTCGGGGGTGATTCGATAGCCCTAGTGATGTTCTACCTCGCTTCGATTTGATACTACTTTTTGGGACAACCTGTATAAAATAATATTCTTTATTATTATCGAGTTTCCACGTAGGTACATACATTTTTTATCCCCAGTAAGACCTTATCAGTAGGCAAGTCGGGAGGCGTGTTATTTCCTCCCGATAAAAAACTGCACTGATAAGGCATTTTAATTAGCAAATACCTACTCCCTGATAAGAATTAAGTTTGATCTCGGAACTGAAATACCTCCAGATGGGTTTTTCCATTGTTTTAGCAATTAATGCAAATAAATAAATTTAATGATAAGGGTCAACCGTTTCATTATAAATATATCAGAAATATAGGCATTGTAACGATAAGGTGTTTCAAAAACCTAATTGTAATATAAAATGTTACTTTTAAAACGATGACAATAGTCCTTAAAACTGCCAATGTCTAGAAATTCTTTAGCAATTTTATAAACAACTAAAAATCTCCTGAAATAAATTGAACTGCCCGAGTTTATAGAACTTAAATCAAGGTAATAAGGCCCAAAATATACTTTATTACCATTTTCTTGTAAAAGAGTACATTTTCTAAAACTTTTGCACACGGATTTCAAAAGATGCATAGACACAAAACTGACTTAGAAACGATATAAGTACTAATTTGAAACAGTACAATTAAGGCGGACTTACCGCTAGGAAGTGATTTCTCTCAACACTAAAAGAATAACCTACGAAGGAATAAAACACTGTGGGAAGAAGGAAGGAAAGAAAAAACTATTTTATTTGGCACTATACATAAACTTCTATTTTGCAATAAAAGTGACGCCGCGACGTATAAATAGACATATTAATCTGATGGACTGTAGACTCTACCAACAATATTCTATTCAAAATATTCCAAAATAATAACCCCCCCAAAAGCCCACGGGGCTTATCTAAAACAATTTCTATTGTCTTATTAAGCGGTTTTTTCCCAAAATAGTGTTATCGCCCGAATCAGGAGTCGAACCTTATCGTTTATCCAATCTCGCTATCAGGGATCTCGGTCGCGCCGACCCCGACGGGAGGTTTTTGTAGCCACAACACAACGTTACGTTTTTAATCCTTTTTGATCAAAATTATGGTTAGATTGTTGATTAATGGTAAGTAAAAAGTTGATTTTGAGGTAACGAGGTTGGTACGTCAACAATGTGGTCAAATATTATTGGTATTAAATTAGTTTAGACCTAGGTCTTGCTGGTTTTTATGCTAAGTATTAGTACTAGTTTAAAAAAGTTTTTTTTTGTATGGTTTAGCCATAAACTGATCTGTAACACCTACTACCAACTATGGTGACTATTTAGTTTTAACCTACCCTAAAAGTTATGATGACGGATAAAATTACCCAACTTCAACAAAAAGAGGAGGTTCTCAATCAGGTAGTTTTAAGTTTACATATGACTACATTACAAAAACAACCATAGATAACTCCACATAAACATTTGCTTCTGTGGGATTTGAATTTGCAACAGCTAGGTAACGTACCTATTTGTGTAAACAAACCATCAAGTCATCCGACCTCATAGTCAACGAAATCAAATTACATTTCGGTGAAAAGTCTGTCAAATAGACAAAAGACATTCTATACTTTTAACAAGTTGTAAAAGCTTTGCCATATTACGCAAAAGCTTCCCAAAGCTCGCGATTCTAAAAAAAAGAAACGCAAAACAAAACACCGGTTTCAAAATATAATTTAGTATTCTGTTTGCTCTAAATCTGTATCCATTACAGTATATTATACAAGTCCTATTCAACTTTATCTTTTATCGATTAGTGGACTCGCCCGATAGCACGATCGATAAATTCAAGTGCAATTTTCTTTAGGCCTTTTTTAAACTGGTAGCCCTTTTACTGTAAATGTTGACTATCCGAAATACTTTTACAGATCAGAAGATGACTTTTTTTTTCTTTAAATAGGTATAACTAAATTTTTACTCAAATAGCGTATGTAGAGTCAGTGTTCCAAGTCACATTTTCACTTATGTTGGAAAGTAAAGGACTCTACAATTCTTAACTGGTCAGTTATGCTTATTAAATAAATTAATTTCTGCTTAGATGATTATTGAGAATCTGTAGAAAATTGATCTTTTCGTCATAAAGTTAGTTAGCTCTAGGTAATCTGTCTACTTCCAGTTTTATTATTTTGTACTAATAACTAAAATGTTCTTACATTTACGTTATCTGAATCTATAGAGTTGTTAGTTTGAATCATTTTATTAAACTTTTTTTTCTTCAAAAATGGCGAGTATTAGAGATATTAATTAAAATCTTGTCAGTAATTAAGACAACAGGGGTTTTTTAGAGTAATTAGTAATTAAGACAGACGTTCTGTTGTCTAGTTTTAGTTATTATCTTGCTGTGTACTTGCATCGAATAAATACTTTTCTTTCTTTCTTTCTTTTTGCATAAAATCGATAAAATGCGTCGATAAAAATGTATGGTGGCGCGCATCTTAGTCATCCCTAGGCCTACAGAAATGAAAGTAGTATTTCTCGCACCCTAATCGTGCGTTTCCGCCATATTTCGGATGCGGCCGAGTGGGCCGGGCGACTCACGCGCAGCTAATTGATTCCGCGCGGGGCGGGGCTGCCGAAAGGTCGCGGGTTCGAAGCCTGGCTGTGACGTTGACGAGATTGAACGTGTGAAGATTTTTAGATAAATCTCTAGTTTGGTTGTCTAGGATAATTATACTTTGTTTAACTGATTTTATTTATAAGAACTTGCTTCAATGTTCATTGATATTTCTGCAAATCTTATGTTAAAACACACCATTTTCATTCAGAACATTATTTTTCACTTTTTTAACAAGAGATTACACAAGATCTAATATGTGTACCTATTTTATTTTATTTTTCTTTATTCAGAAAACAACAGCTCTTTATAATATAATATGATTGAAAAAAATAAGTAACTGTTTCTTACTCTACCTCTACTCGATTGTGTCATATTTGCAACAATAGTTTTATCACTTGGTAAGGAAAAGTCTTACAATGTTTTAACATTGTTACATTGATGAAACTAACTCAAACTGTAACACACAGTAACGTCTCTAGCGGTCGCTCAGAAACGAATTTAACGGGTTAAGAATTCGCGTCAACTTGAGGCATTTTATCAAGTTAAAAATCATCTACTCACATTTCAGTATCTTCAAAAACATCTGGAACCTTTGTAGCGAAAAAGGCAGGTGTAGAATTATTTGTTTCATTTTCAATATAATTATTTGATAAATGAAAGGATTATAAACACGAAACTGCGACTACGAGCAAGTTCAAACTAGATAATTACAGGCGAGAAAATATTAATATCTGCGATCGCATAGATCAGTGTCGGCAATATAAATCGCCGCGCGTGCGCAAGGCAACAGATAACCGGGCTTTATTCATAAGCCTTCTTATGGTTGCTGTTGTATGGAATGCCAATGTATGAAGAGAGTTAGAAAAAATATAAAGATAATTAAAAAATAATCAAAACACTAAGTTTTTTTTGCGAAATTGACAATAATTTTGAATTGAGTAGTTTACTGTTTTTGGGAGAGATAGGTATAACATACGTAATCTAGATAATACACGACCAAAAAGTTCAAAGTTTTGTGCAAATTGAAAAGATGAACACTACCGCATACCTACCTTAGTACTTACTTAATGGATGGTGTTACTTCGATAGTGAGTGTAGTGGAAGTTTATAAATGAAAAGAGTGGACTGTATGAAATTAATTATCTATTCGGTATAAATTTACAATGTTATCGAGACCGTTTTGTGCAAAGTCGTTGAAGAGAGTGCGTCAGGATCGTCTTCTTCGATGTTCGCTCGCGAACCGAACATTGCTCGTTCGTTCGCCGAACGCTCGCCGCTCCCTCCGGTCACGCCGCCCGCGGGCAATGTCCGTGAGTAGACAGATGGCCTACCCGTTAAAGGTTGCAATGTAGGCTGTTCAATCCATCGCTTTTCATCATGTTACTAACTCTACAAGTCTACACCATAGTTTTGCCATTTCGCTACGTCACATGGGCGAAAGGTGAAAATTTATTTACAAAGTAGGTATTATACATATACAATAGTTCTTGTAGTATTAAAACAATGAAGCCACATATTTTTGATTTTAGAGTAAGTTTTTGGAGTTATTAGAGTTTTTTAGGAAACAAATATTACCTATGACACTCACCAAATAACGTTCTACGTC
Organism: Ostrinia furnacalis; assembly: GCF_004193835.3. NCBI lineage: Eukaryota > Metazoa > Arthropoda > Insecta > Lepidoptera > Crambidae > Ostrinia > Ostrinia furnacalis. The sequence continues at coordinate 182,362 of NW_021136893.1, read as the reverse complement.
CGCTAAAAAGACCGAGTGGGGGGTGCATGGGCGAGGGGGGGTGGGAGGTTCGTTATCGCCGAGCGCCCCGATCGCTGAGATTCGCCCGCGCGATCGTACGAGCGATTGCGATCGCAGCCGAGATACGCGCTTCCAGAATATGCCTGTAGTGATGGGAACGACGCGAAAAATGAAATCGATTCATGCGTATTGAATAGAATCGAATGAAATAAATCGGGTGATTATGGCGATTTGTAGTAGTAACAGATTAAAGCATGCTTGTTAGTCTTGTTACGTTTAGTAAAGAATGACGGTTTAACTTTCCCCCGGGACAAACTTGACCTTCATTGGTTGGGTTTTTATGGCGGTCAAGCTGTAGATCCTGGCTACACAGGAATTGCAGTGGTGGGATCGAGAGGTGGGAATAGTAAAGATGTTTTGACGGATTTCTCAACACAAAGTGCTGGGTGAGCAAGAAGCTCTAGGTGTTATAGCAGAAACAATTTACAATTTTAACTTCACTAAACATTGTGAACAATCACTCACATACTCTACATATCGCAGTTACGATTCTCATCGTAAGCAAAGGTATCCCTTTGCTTTGGTCAGACTTATTTAATTTTATTGTTTCTTTATAAATAAAATAGATGGTCAAACTATGTAATTAGTTACGATGTCGATGGTATAATAATCATAATATATAACCCAACAAAAATATACCTACGATAAACTTATCGTATATATCTTTTTATCCACCAAGACATCACTATCGCCTCTATCTTTTCAGAATCGTTTTCGCCCAATCGCTAGAGAGATCTCTCTCTAATGACTTTTATGGTGCTTCCCTACGATTTATGTTTAGTATCAAAATCGTGGTACTTGCCAACTTAACGCATGAGATATTCCAAGATAGCGTTTTAAAATATTTATAATTCAATTTCTTTTGTGTAACGCCTATAATTAAGATAGCACTTAACCTATTATATAAGCATGTATAATATTGTCTAAAATGGTGTATGTCTTGTTGGTGTTAATAAATAAATAAATAAATAAATAAACAAATTAAGTTGTATGAAAATTTTGACAGGTTTTTTTATTATTAATTGGTTTTATCGTGTAAATTAAGTTTAAGTTTTAAGGATCTTTTCGTATTTTTTTCTTCTGACAAGTTTTTTCATCTATCCATTTGAGTTATCACATTAAGGGCTGATTTTTCAATAGTCGGATAACTTTTAACTGAAGTAGTATTAAGCTTACATTGAAAGTTTCAGTATTAAATGTCAAAATGACAAAGTTTATTCTTCAGGTAAACGATATCTGACGACCGAAAAATCAGCCCTAACTTAACTATAAATCATACATCTACTATCTTTTTTAATTATTTAATCACTGTTTGAGTTCTTCTAAAACATCATTTTCATTGAAGGTCTAGAATCTAAAATACCTTCCGTAAAATGAAATGAAAATTAACTTCCACCAGACTTAAAAATGGAAGGTCTAATCGCAAAAGTACATAAGTTAGTTTTTATCAAAACGCGCATGCGGGAGCTATCGCTATGCGATACGGCTGCCCGTATGTGGCGGAAGATACGGTGTTTGTGAACTTTGCTTATATTGATATTCAATCTATCTAGGCAGAAAATAATATACTACTGGGTACCCCAGTCTAACCTTCCAGTATTGCCTTCGTCATCTGATGATGATTTGGCTCCACGTTTTTTAAAGCAGACAATTTGACCGCAATCGCACCTGGTGTTAAGTGAGATGCAGTCTAGGATAATACATATTTGCATAACTATTGCTTGTATGACTATTTTGAAATTATTGAAACAGTGACTTCTTAGCTTTGCGATTGAACTGTTTTTAAGGCAGTCAATTTGACCGCAATCGCACCTGGTGTTAAGTGAGATGCAGTCTAGGGTAGTACATATTTGCATATAACTATTGCTTGCTTAAATATGACTATTTTGAAATTAATGAAACACTGACTTATAGCCTTGCGATTGAACTGTGAAAAAAACCTAATTTGCTACAGAAAAATCGACTGTTTCAAACTCTATCATTCTTCTTCAATTAAATTCAAAATTTAGAATAGGACATTAAAAATAAAGTGTAATGCCAGATTGTGAATTCATAATGCTTTAAAAAAGCCAACGAGTCCTTGCTGTCGTCTGTACTCTGTATTAGTAGTACAGTCAGCAAATTAATAAATATTAATATCTAACATATTCGCAAAAACTTTGTCGCGTTGCTTCTCAAAACTGACACCTGAACCGTCCCATTAAGGTCGCGAATGGCGTGCACCTGCATACATGTGTCGCCGCGCGTCCCGACTTGCATCGTTTATCTCCGCCGTATCGGCCACGTGACGTAGGAAGCGCCCTCGCCTATCGCATCCGGGCGCCGGTAGGGCTGCCAAAAACATACAAATATTACCGGTTTTTAACTTGCTAGGTTTTTGTAGCTGCAATTGGGTTTGAAGTATATGTTAAACGTTATAATGATTGCTACCGAAAAAACTGCTTTCACTACCTTCACTCTTACGCAAAAGAATAAGTAGTAGAGGTATGTAATAGAAGTAAACTATTACCTATTTTTAGTTTAGGCCTGTGCTATTTATAAACTTAATCTTGATATTGATATTATACTAATTACAAGCCTGAATCAATTAGTGAGTGAAGATTTTGTATTTGTCTAGTACAGGTCTTACAAAAGCTTTTCCTTTGGAATTTACGGTGAAAGCACACAGTACACTAAAGCTTACTTTGATACTAATCGAATATTGAGATTATACCGGTATGCTTACCGGTAAAAACAGCAATGTATCGGTATACCTTTTATCTAACAGCACCTCGTGCCAACCCTGACTATGTTTGAGTTTCATTAAAAGAAAATAGATTTTACTGCACCAACTTAAGCGTCAGATTGGTCTGAACAGGTAAATTAGGGTTTTAATTAACTCATAATCTGATACTCGGGGGATGTTATTAGTAGTGGTTGATAAATGTTGATTTTACGTTTTATTAAAATAATAATCTTGCGTCTTGTTCCTTTAGCCTGCTTTGTAATTAATGTACTAAGTAATATTATTTTCTTAGTAAGTAATACAATATGAAAGCTTTAAAAAAAGAATAAATATTTTTTTACAACAAAAAATAAAAAGGTTATCCAACAACCACAAGGTAAATTTTTCATGAAAATTAATTTTAATTTCTTACCACGTAACAGAAGTTTTTTTGTCAAATTACTTACTTATTAGCTTTATCATGATGTATTCTTTAAAATAATATGTAAAGAATAAAAAGATAATGCCGCCTTTACAGTTATTTCATCTCATTAGTTAATTCCGATAAATAAATTAACAATAAAGTAGTTTTTACAAAACTTTTTAGACTGAGAAAAAGTACCACACGATAACCCCATTTCGATTATGGCGGTATCTCTCAACTTAATCATAGTTCTGTGAAACTTATCAGTAGTTTTTGTTACTTAGTTAATTTATTAATTAAAGGACATGGCGGCATTTCTTTGATGGTGGATATTACAACCGCGGCTATACTTTTTGCAATTTTTAATTGGTTATTTGGAAAACCAATAAAAAGTGGTTATCTAGTTTTAAATTACATTACTTTGAATACAGTTTTACTAATTTCTGTCTCGGGTATGTACGTATGTAGGTACTGGTACTCTTTTAATGTGTTAAATTTTGCTAGTTGTAGAGTACGATCCGTCTTAGTAAATATGAAAACTTTAAAATATTTCTTTTTTAGAAAATGTTACCTAATCGTTTACATATTTCAGATAAAATGTAATAAAGTTTTCTTTGGATTTCACTAAAATTTTTGGGTTATTTTTAAAAATAAATCTAATATTTTACATATTTTTTGAAACTTGTATGTACGATGTATCCAGTCATAAAACGTTTAAGGTTACATAAAAAATATAAATTAAGTTAATTAATTTAATTAAAGAACACTGGTGTGTTATCACGCCGCATCGCGGAAGTTGCGCGTTATCGCGCGCAGCATGTATTGTGTGGGACCGCTGCCGTTTGGAGGTGTTTTTGTGAATTTTGCACTTAGGCGGTTTTGCTTAATAGGCCTTCAATTGCAGCCCTTACTCGGGCTGTTAGGCTTTTCTTCTTTAACCTGACTATCTTACCTTAAAGAAAATTGAAAATATGTTTTTTGGTAAGGTCATTATGAGTCGTTTTTGCGATTCTATTGATAAAACATTTTTGCATGTAAGTATTAAATATTTGTAGTAAAATTAGTAGTAAACAAATCAAGAAATTTTACAGGGAAGTAATCATGGAGTCAACATATTGGTACACAGGTTGACCTACAACACTCCGCTAAAATCCGATCGCAATCAATTCCCAACAATCGCAATATTCAATTCGAATCTGCCATTCAAATGGCTTTACTTAGAAACGGAATAGTTAAAACAAAGTCTTAGAACAATAACTCTCGATTTATCCGCGACCGTGGGCGCGCGCACGACGCGACACGGCGACAATAAAATCGCGCGATTTCGCGCGTTAACAAGCGCGGACGCGTCGCGCGATCCCATCGCGCCAATTTGTACGCGCGTCGCGCTACGATTTATGGGGCACGCGAGCGGTGTTATGGCTAGGCGCATAGGTGGCCGGTGTCAGGTATGGAATGTGTGTAGTCAAATTAAATGGTTCAGGAGGGGTGTGATGTCTGGCAGATGTTGAGGATGCAGCCATACCATGCACGTAGAAAAGTCTTCATCCTAAGACATTTCTCCGGACAATATGATAGCAGAAAAGTAAATGCAATAAAAAGCATCTTACTGATGCTTTTTCAACCATGGATTATTTGAAATTTCTTTTCATTCTATGAGAAAGACAAAAATTAAACGGGGCGACGATAGAAACTAATAAGTATTTTTACCAATACCTTATCCTTGTTAAAATCTCTACTTATTATTCTTTAGATTTTATTGTAGATTTCTCGATCTAGAATTATTAGTAGTTGTAGTAGACCTTGGGCATTCGTCAGGAAAGTAGTTGTTGGTTATGTAGATGCCAAAATCACCAACTAATACTATCAAAATGCCCCCCAAATTTCAATCAACTAGTCTACATAAATGCAGAAATATTTATTGCCAGGACATATCCGGTATGTCCCCACTCCCAGCAAATATAAAATCAATATTATTGCGGCGGGAAGCATTGTTGGCAATTCCTCTAAACTCAGGCGTTGCCAATTAAATCCGCCATTTTTACAAGCGCAGGCGCACCTCACGCCTCCGACGAAAGAGTGAAATATAAACGTTACTGCTAGGGTTGCTACTTTGTTAAATAGAATGGTAAATTGAAAGATATAATTGCTTGTGGAGCACTTCATTGTCAACTACATATTTAGCACGAAAATAAAATGCATTAAATGTCTTAAAGTCTGATAAAATGATAAATCATACTTAATTAAATATTTTTTTAAATAAATAAAAAACAAACTCTGGTATACTTCACATACGTTTTAATGAATAAAAGATTTTTAAGAAGGAGTCTGGACATCGTGGTAGGTAAATCCACCATTTTTGTCTCTAGTAATTTTGGTAAACAAGAGAGGGTATGTCCTTACAGTGAAAATTACCTGGCGATCACTAATAACTCTTCTATTCTACTCTCAGATGACACATTCTAAAATTCAAAACAATGGTGTTACGCTCGTATTCACAAACAATGCTTGCTTAAAGCAGCAAATCGAACGCACGTTGAATAAAGCTCTGTCATTGGTTCGTGTGTCACCCAGTGCATCCACGCGCAGAATACCAGTGGCCGTAACGTGCTCTTCAGTACGTTATGACCTCATACTGAGCAGAGACCAATTTGGTACAATGTATTTTGCTTTTTAAGTTGATTGTACTTATTGTTTAACTTTTTGGTACCAAATAAATGTTTTTTCTTTCTTTCTTTCTTTCATTGTGAGACCTCATAGTAATGTTTTTGAATACGGGCGTTAACCTCGGCAACCCTGCCCAAACCCGCGATAGATCGGCTCGCGAGTATCGGCGCAGCGATCGCGCAATATCATTATTGCCGCGCCCGCGCAGCCCGGAGTTCCCAGCGCTGGCGGGGTGCGAGGAACGGTATTCAATAATCCTGGACTGGAAGGAATAGAATACTTAAATAACAGATTTGATTTGAGTTCTACAGTGGGGGGTGACTTTATTTAGGAAGTGTTTGTGTCCTGGAAAGTGCCTATTAAGTACTAGTAACGAATTTTAATTTTATTACGGATCACGCAATACCATTATTGTCGCGCCCGCGCAGCCCGGAGTTCCCAGCGCTGGCCGGGGTGCGAGGAACGGTATTCAATAATCCTGGACTGGAAGGAATAGAGTAAATAACAAGTTTGATCTCGCAGAATTAGGTCAGGTAGACAGTGCCACTGTGATAGAGCAAGCTACATTTCGGAAGTATTTGTGTCCTGAAAAGTGCCTATTATTGTTCCCAGCGCTGGCGAGGGTGCGAGGAACGGTATTCAATAATCCTGGACTGGAAGGAATAAAATAAATAATTTGATCAAGTGGGTGAAGTAGACGTACCACTGTGATAGAGCAAGCTACATTTCGGAAGTATGTGTGTCCTGAAAAGTGCTATTATTGTTCCCAGCTGGCGAGGGTGCGAGGAACGGTATTCAATAATCCTGGACTGGAAGGAATAGAATACTTACTTAAATAACAGATTTGATTTGGGTTCTATTTGGGACTAGCGGCCGCCCGCGACTTCGTACGCGTGGATCCCGTTTTACCCCCTTAGGGGTGGAGTTTCGTAAAATTCTTTCTTAGCGGATGCCTACTTCATAACATCTATCTGCATGCCAAATTTCAGCCCGACCAGTTCAGTGGTTTGGGCTGTGCGTTGATAGATCACTATGTCAGTCAGTCAGTCAGTCTGTCAACCAGTCAGTCAGTTAGTCGCGGTTGAGTTTAGTTGTGTTTGTGTCCTGAAAAGTGCTTACAAATACTAAATAATTTTCATTTTATTACATACCGATTGCGCAGTATCATTATTGCCGCGCCCGCGCAGCCCCGGAGTTCCCAGCGCTGGCCGGGGTGCGAGGAACGATATTCAATAATCCTGGACTGGAAGGAATAGAATACTTACTTAAATAACAGATTTGATTTGAGTTCTGCTGTGGGGGGAAAGCTTTATTTGGGAAGTGTTTGTGTCCTGAAAAGTGCCTATTAATCCTTCAAGGCCCGCGAATCTAGACACAATAGATAATCAATTGTTATGACATTAATGAATGCCGTCTGGGACTCAAGCGGTTAAGTACTACTTAGTAACGAATTTTAATTTTATTACGGATCACGCAATACCATTATTGCCGCGCCCGCGCAGCCCCGGAGTTCCCAGCGCTGGCCGGGGTGCGAGGAACGGTATTCAATAATCCTGGACTGGAAGGAATAGGATAAATAACAGATCTGATTGTGCAGAATTTGGTGAGGTAGACAGTACCACTGTGATAGAGCAAGCTACATTTCGGAAGTATTTGTGTCCTGAAAAGTGCCTATTATTGTTCCCAGCGCTGGCGAGGGTGCGAGGAACGGTATTCAATAATCCTGGACTGGAAGGAATAGAATACTTACTTAAATAACAGATTTGATACGAGTTCTACTGTGGGGGTGTAGGGCAGCGGAGTTGTTGTAGGTGATGTTGATTGAAAGGCCGTGTTTCACTAATTAAGTTTATTGCCAGGTCTGCACAGTTTAAGATAATTATTACTCACAATCACAAGTGTAATGGCCGGAGTACGAAACGCTACTGGGCGCGAAAGGCGCTCAAATACATACGTCACAAGATCGAACGAATGAAGGAATTAATGAGTTTTAGTGTTGGAACCCAACAGGGGGGAAAGCTTTATTTGGGAAGTGTTTGTGTCCTGAAAAGTGCCTATTAATCCTTCAAGGCCCGCGAATCTAGACACAATAGATAATCAATTGTTATGACATTAATGAATGCCGTCTGGGACTCAAGCGGTTAAGTACTACTTAGTAACGAATTTTAATTTTATTACGGATCACGCAATACCATTATTGCCGCGCCCGCGCAGCCCGGAGTTCCCAGCGCTGGCCGGGGTACGAGGAATGGTATTCAATAATCCTGGACTGGAAGGAATAGGATAAATAACAGATCTGATTGTGCAGAATTTGGCAAGCTATATTTGGGAAGTGTTTGTGTCCTGAAAAGAGCCTAGGTACCTACTATTAATAAAGAATTTGAATTTTTTAACGACTGATACAAGTGATACAACCACACCTCTCATTCAAATCGAACCTTTGGTAAAGATTTAGGTTTTCCTATTGTTGATATTGATTGGTCAACTATCACATTTTGGAAAAATATTTCTAGACGTTTTAGCAACAAAACGTAAGTACCTAGTGTAGAATATACCTACAACACTTTTACATCTCTAGATTTGCTACATAAATGGCACTTACAAATCAAATAATTTCAATTCACTTATGCTGCCATTTAACATTGAAGTACGTATCCAATCAGCGCCCAAAGTATACATCACATCCCACAATTGCGTCCGCATTTCTCGCCCGATAATAATATCGGTTCCAGTGTCACTGCAGCGAAATTACCCACGACTGGGCGATAAGGCGCGAATGTAAATGAGACGTGCGAAAAGAATGAGATTATCTCTATTAGGTTTAAATTAAGGCGGGATGAGGCCGCGCAATTATATTGTCACGAAGGTGCGGGCAGGTGCCGAGTATCGCGCGCGCGATCGCCAGGGCTGCGCGGGACCAGCGGACGCTACGTATTCTTAAACTTTACCCGAATATTGGGACAGCAAGCAAAGACTTTAGCACCCGTACTTTTAAACGTTACCCGAATATTGGGACAGCAAGTAAAGACTTTAGCATCCATACCTTTAAACGTTACCTGAATATTGGGACAGCAAGCAAAGACTTTAGCACCCGTACCCTTAAACGTTACCTGAATATTGGGACAGCAAGTGAAGACTTTAGCACCCGTACTTTTAAACGTTACCTGAATATTGGGACAGCAAGCAAAGACTTTAGCACCCGTATCCTTAAACGTTACCCGAATATTAAGACAGCAAGCAAAGACTTTAGCACCCGTACCCTTAAACGTTACCCGAATATTAAGACAGCAAGCAAAGACTTTAGCACCCGTACCCTTAAACGTTACCCGAATATTAAGACAGCAAGCAAAGACTTTAGCACCCGTACTTTTAAACGTTATCTGAATATTAAGACAGCAAGCAAAGACTTTAGCACCCGTACCCTTAAACGTTACCCGAATATTAAGACAGCAAGCAAAGACTTTAGCACCCGTACCCTTAAACGTTACCCGAATATTAAGACAGCAAGCAAAGACTTTAGCACCCGTACTTTTAAACGTTATCTGAATATTAAGACAGCAAGCAAAGACTTTAGCACCCGTACTTTTAAACGTTATCTGAATATTAAGACAGCAAGCAAAGACTTTAGCACCTGTACTTTTAAACGTTACCTGAATATTAAGACAGCAAGCAAAGACTTTAACACCCGTACTCTTAAACGTTACCCGAATATTCGGCACGCAAGGATTTTTCTTTCATCTTGACGATTTCATAGTCATAGGATTTTGATGGGACAAAAAAGATGGTGCAATAAACACAAATGAAACCGTTCAAACCGAAATGAAAAACTGTTTACGTCAATCTCTATTCTCTATCGCAACTCGAGAAAACAAGGAAAAAAGGTGTTCTCTAGGTCCAAAAAATTTTACAGCCATTCTTATAACTGAAAACAGTGTCATATAAACTCCAAAATATTTGCAAAAGTAACCTATAAATAGTAAAAACAAAGCAATTCTTCACCACACTTTACAGACCTAGGATTTATCTCATTTAATAGTTTAGTTCTAGCATCCATGAATCATTTCCTGACTGCTCTAAGTACGGTTAGAAGGTGACATTACCACAAATGCGTACCTAGTTATTTTCAATTTTAATTCAAATCAAATATGACCGTATTAGTACCTAGGCACAAAACACTAGGTACATAATTTTACCGTTTATTGAAACTTTGTCCAAATTAACAATAAAATTAAACCTACTGATAACGATGGACGATGACCGAACTACAGAAATAAACAATCAATGATTCAACTTAATTAGTTAAAGTTAATTTAAATTGCAAGTTTATGCGTCATTAAATTATCGTTGTTGACATTATATCACACTTCTGAGTACTTATAAGAGTGACACGTTTACATTTGGTTAACGTTATTAATATACATTAAATTAGTAATATATTTAACAATAATTACCTACATGCTACTAATAGGTAATCTGCTTGCAAAGTTAAAATTTAAACCTCACACGTTTATTTCTAATTATTTATTGGTCATCCCTATTATACGTAAATACAATGGTATAATATCTATGCAGAAAGTTCGTGACCGTTTTTTTGTTTAGATAAGTTAAAGATCAATCGAAGAAGATCTTTACGTCAAAATAAAATTAGAATAAAGCGAGTCCAACCATCGATATCTTAATCGACACAGCACCTCACTACACAGACAAGACAGTGCATTTTTCTGTAACCCAATAGATTTAAGGGTGAAAATTGAATTGCGGTTTTATCGAGCGGACGGACGGACTCGCATATTTTATTGTGAGCCAATTAAAATTATTCCTTCCTTATTGATTGTGTGAAAGAGTTAGTTCTAAACTAGTGCTGCGCTAGTCGATAATTCAATAAGTTGCGAGTAGATATTTTGAAATTGTAGTGTTGTGATGGTGGCGATTGTTGTAAGTTACTCGCACTTCTCGAGTTGGTTTTGCGAGTGGAATGAATTATATCCGTCTTTGTGATAGCTTGTTTTACTATTCGTGATGCAATAATAATTTGGCGGGAATGAACATGGTTACTTGTATGGGTAACCATGTTTATTCCTGGAGATTTCTCATTCCTGTGAATCGAATGTGACTGTCTTTGTGAATGATAGTTAAGAGGAATTAGGTACTTTTTTGGCAAACATGTCAGTTGTCAGTGTATCACAACGTTTCAATGGGAAAAATTAATTACAGTTTATAGATAATTTTTGAGGTCATAAAATCCAAGGAAATTATACTCAGATGAAAACATAAATCTCAGGATTAATTATGTGACTCTACATTTCGCGGTTTTACTTGTAAAACATTTCGTTCATTCGTTTTAGTCAAATGACGTCCACTGCTGGACAAAGGCCTCCCCAAGCTTTCACAGATTTTTTTTTAGAATTCTTTAGAAGTTGTAAAATGGAATTATTATGATTAGACTCTTTTCGCCCTTCTTAGCCCTTAGCTTTGATCAAATAACCAATATTTCCTTAACCTTTTCACAGTTACAGTACACGTAACAAACTCAAGGGACTCGTGTCCGTTGTTAAAAACCGGCGCACACGCATCGGTGCCGTTACCATCTGAGATCGAGGCGATACTCCTTGCAGTCTGGGCACGTGTGATGCATTCGCCAATACACTGCAAATACAACTCTATCTTAAACTCGTAGAGTTCAAATTTAAAAACTCTGTAGAGAAACAATCGATAACGTTCGATTTTCAAACTTAAACTCCTCAATTTCAAAGTCTGATTTCCTTCACGTTTTAGCCAACCGCATGTTAAACCCATTTTGAGTTATAAGCACTACGTTTTAAGGTTAAAAGTCCTTTGTAGTGTTGTGTGTGAGTGAAAGATGTCAAATGGGTGCGTCGGCGCGAAAGCCGTCTGCGTACGCGCACGATAGCTCGCGATGGGCGGCTAGACGTTTTACAGACGTTGCCTATCGGTGCGAGGAATGTTGACTTTTTCTAATGTACTTGGGTTCTGGGAAAAGTGGGAAACTGCATTGAAAGTGTTTGCCTTGTTTTGCGTATCAAAACGTCAAGAAATAAAAAAGTCTTGAGTTCTTGACTCTACATTAACATGTAATTGTCCTAAGTAATATTTGTTTGTAAACTTGGACGAATAAGATTCTTCCTAGTTTGTGAATGATAAATGATAATAATTACTTACTCTTTCATCATCATCATTTCAGCCACAGGACGTTCACTGCTGAACATAGGCCTCTCCCAATGATTTCTATATTGACCGATTGGTAACGGCTTGCATCCAGCGCCTTCCTGTTTTAACTTAACTACCTATAACTATTTAACTTCCATACAAAAACTGCATTATTAATTTTATACACCAGAATAACGGCATAAGCCAACTACTCGTAGTATGTCTTATGTAATATTAGTTTGTGAATTATTATTATACAGGGTGTTAGGTAAATGGGTATATGAGCCGACACTAGCCCATGTTAACATGGTTATTTAAATGGTATGGTGAAGTCAGAAATTTGATATCATCATTTTAATTTTTTTAATTTTCATACAAAATAAATTTTATAAAATCTGATTTGTATGAAAAATAAAATAATTAAAATAAAGATATAAATTTTCTGACTTCACCATACCATTTATATGACCATGTTAACATGGGCTAGTGTCGGCTCATATACCCATTTACCTAACACCCTGTATACTTCCATAAAAAATGCTATTAATATAACTTATCAGTAATACAGCTTATACATCAGAAAGGCATAAAGGCAACTAGTAACATGATATCATTATAATGGAAAGATACCATCAAAAAAGCATTTCATAAACACTGCGTGTCGATTTCATTCCAAACAATTGCACGATCTACGATCGCATCACACATTGGAAATCATTCGCGAGATATTAATATAGATAGTTTGACTGTCTGTGCGTGTAGGAAGACATTATCGACGCATCGGTGACTCAACTCTTTGTGACTGACTCACGATGATGCGTTGACTTATGGACTATCAAATCAATTTTTGCATCAGTCCACTGTGATTTGAATTGCATTGAAATAAAACGCTATAACCCTGTATAAGCAGTTATAATAATGAGAGGTTTTGCAAATTATAAATTATATTCTTCTTCTTCCTCGGTCCCTCACTGATGAGGATCGCGATCACACATAGTGTTCCTCCACAGACTGCGGTCATAAGCTGTGTGAACCGCACGATGCTATTTGGTATACAGCAACGAAAATGATGGAATTTGAAAAAAATAATGGAAGACAACATACATTTGACACTTTTAAGGATTTTTAGCGCTAGTGTGTGACAAAAGTCACCACAATCCTGATGTCACACTTTTTATGTGACCATGCATGCAACGTGTTAAACTGCCAATCGCCGTGTAATTTGCCTCATCGATATCCAAATTCGCAAAATTGGTATTAATCACTTATCTTTAATGATGTGCAGTTCAGTAATATCTCAATATAATAAAAAATAATAAACCTTTGAGATTCTTTTAATTTTTTCAATTTCAAGTAAAACCACAGATAACTAATGTATTTTTCCAATTAACAAATGAATAATCACACTGAGACCGCATGGAGATTTTAATTTTTCCTATTTTGTAACTCAAGGAAAATCGTTCCTTTTTTAAAAATCAATTAAATTCATTTATTTTTTAACCAATTCAAGCTGCCAGTGCTAACACAGAAAATGCCACTAACCAAAAAAAAAATTTCCGTAGAAAAAAAACGAAGTGTCATCGACGGACGACGGAGGTCCGAATCTTCCACGCGTCAAAGTAAAGAAAATCAAATTAAAATACAAATTCCATGAAGTATCCATTTCACGATAGCGATCGTCGAATAAATAAACGCGCGACGACATGTCGCGGTGACGGACCGATAGGAAATTGCGACCGCGGCCGCACGCCGATATTTATTCATTCTTAGATTTGATGGTGACTGTACGTTTGTGATGCGCACGATATGGAAAGTAATAGAAAATTGTACGGAGCGTTTCGGACGCCAACCTTTTTTTTCAGAATTTTTTTTCACAGACTTTTTTTGACGAAATTGCTCCGTTGCTTCGTTGTCTGGTAAAAATATCATATTTTTTAATTATTGCATTTAGATATGTAATTCAACTAGAGATGAGACGTATTTACTAGAACAGATCCACACACTAGGTATTTTACAGTACTAGGCGGCACCTATTCCAATTTTTTAAATACTTGATCCACCTAGTATTTTATAAATTACACGATTTCCGACCCTACCATCAAAGTAATAGAGGTTATTATTGCGTAATCCGTAGTCGTGTATTACGCGCACCTAGTATTTCTCGCTAAGCTCATGTGCGAACGTAGAGATTCACTCCGTCTCTGTCTGACCAAACAAATTTGAGCGCGACGAAGCAAACGCACACAAACGTAGTCAAACCATATTAATGTAAATAAGAAAAAATATGTAAATATTTTTATGAAATTGATATCTTTTAAATACGCCAACTTTTAAGTTGACAGTCCAAAGCCTGTTGAAGTATGAAGGGAGGAATTATTATTCAATTTCAAATTGCATTATTCATACTACGGTTGTATCTTTTAAAAAAAATGTATTTTAGTCATATTACGTTACGTGGATTAGTCCGCACTAGTCGCGTCAAGTTGGCTAAATTACTACGTACTAGGTGGAATAGGTATTTGGATCGAGTATTAATTAATACTTGGAATAGGTGCACCTAGTATCAAATTTACCTAGTAAGTATAACCCATCTCTAAATTAAACTTGTCTTACATGAACATAAAAATGGGTGAAATTATAGTAGACCCTACCCTAGAGTTCCGTTGCAGAAGGCAGGCTATTGTAGAAAAACATTGGGAGAAAACTTTTCAGATTGTTTAAATTAAATTATGCGTTTTTCTTGTCCGATAAATCGTCATCCAGTCTACACTGTAGGAGTACGGCCCTTTCTAATTTACTAAAAGCGTAAGGCGGATGTGTTCTATGCTACACGTGTTGTCTTAAAATACCGTACTATTAAACTATTCAAGAACTAAGGTCTAGTAACCATTGCTTGCCAACATAAAATCCGAGCATTTAAAAAGGTTGTGTACCCGATTTTCGGAGCATCCGTCTATAAAGCGGCCTATCATAACTCAGCGATTTCAATATTAAGATAAGCCGTGGACAGGCGCGGAAGAGACGCGATGTATGCGCCCGCACGGCCGCGCCAATATCCGACCGAAGATTGAAATATCTGACCCGCGCGATTTGAATGCGGCTCACGTGGGGCCCGTAAGGCCAGGGCCTGAGTTGGGGCCTGGTTTCTTAAATAAGGTTGCGTTGTACCACGTTACTGTAAGTCTGTAACAGGTGTTTTTTGTACGGAATTTGACAGACTTGACATTTGATATACTTAGAGTAAGATGGTGCAACACGCGATGTATGCGCCCGCACGGCCGCGCCAATATCCGACCGAAGATTGAAATATCTGACCCGCGCGATTTGAATGCGGCTCACGTGGGGCCCGTAAGGCCAGGGCTTGAGTTGGGGACTGGTTTCTTAATGCTGAGTTGCACCACCTTATTTTAACCCTGACTATAACAATAACCGGTGGTTTTTGTACGGAGTTTGACAGACTTGACTGTTGATGTAGTTAGAGTAAGATGGTGCAAGACGCGATGTATGCGCCTAAGGTTGCGTTGCAACACTTTACTTTAACCGTAAATATAACCACCGGTGTTTTTGTACGGAGTTGGACATACTTTTGACGTTTGTTACAGTTAAAGTAAGATGGTGCAACACGCGATGTATGCGCCCGCACGGCCGCGCCAATATCCGACCGAAGATTGAAATATCTGACCCGCGCGATTTGAATGCGGCTCACGTGGGGCCCGTAAGGCCAGGGCCTGAGTTGGGGCCTGGTTTCTTAGATGGCCTTTTAAAAGTTTGTGCAGCATTCCTATTGACCTTAAGTACAAGAGGACCGCAGCTCTACGCAAATATTTCGAAAGTGGTTCTTTCTTACGGTTTCAGAAGTTTCTGTAGTGTTTAATCTGAGGTAACTCGGCTCTATTACTATGATTACCGAGGTAGAATAAAATGTAATATGAATAAACGTATTTAAACATGATTTTAAAAATAACTTTTCGGTAATTAATACATGTCATGCTCTAGATTCAATTACATTTCTGTTAGTTTCCTTATATCTACGTGTAGGAAGTACAATATTTTTGTCCAATATTTTACTCGCTCGGTAAAACCGCACAATACTTATCTATCACTGTTCTGTTAATTAGTGACAAATATCCAATTTAACAGCACATCAGACTATACATATTTGTTGCAAAAAAGCACCTTATTACAACTGACATAAGATACCAAATTGTTAAGCTTATGTGCCCCCGGTACTCCTGTTAATCACACTGACGTCAATGTTCCTACTTCAGAGGAATATCACTGGCGAATCACTAGTTTTCCCTATTTATTCAGTTCCCAGTAAAATATCGCGGTTAAAAAGTATAGCCGGTTAATATTGTAATAATTACAAACAAGGATAAATTAATGGAAGATGTATCTGTGCTTTGAATGGCAGAGTAAGTTAAATAATGTGGAACTTTAAAGAAAATTTTATTAATTTTTCAAATACTTTTAGCCTAGAAGAAGACCACCGACTTTAATGCTGGGTTGTACCATCTTTCTGTGACTGTAACAAACGTCAAAACTCCATACAAATATCACCGGTTAAGTATCGTTATTAGTTACGGTCAAAGTTTGGTGGTGCAACTCAGCCTAAGTTGACCGATAGTTGGGTCGGGCTGTTAATCAGTATGGAGATGTATGAAAGTGACATTACACCGATTGATTCTTCATACAAAAGAATCGGGCCCAACTATTGGCCGACTAAAAGTCAGTGGTCTGCGCCAAGTTTCGAATAACCCCAGCTTTTTCTTTTTATACGATGGCTTGTTTCGAATGACGTGTTATTTTATTGCTAGCCAGTGTCATTTAAAATTTTCTTAATTAAAACAAAACACGAACGCTTAGCTAACGTTACACACATTGAAACTCCTAACAAAGCCTCAAAATTAATTTCCTTTGCCAAATCGCAATTCGGAACCCTCGATAAACAAAACGCTCTCCAAACTATCAACGATCAACGCTTTCGAAGTTCGAAATAATTTGAAAACGTAACAAAACAAAGAGCATCATTCAAACGAACGAATGAACGATTCAAATGAGCGAGTGAGCGGATAGATGGAGTAAACAATATCTTATTTTGCTATAATCCACGGCGGGAAGCTGGGCTAATTTCCTGGGAGGGATGGAACTCCGTTTACAGTTTGCTATTTAAATGGTTTACACTTCGCGATTGATAGTAAAAAGTTTTATTGAAGTTTAGCAGTATGTGCTGATTTATTGAGCATGTATAAACTTATTTCAGGTCCTGGGATATGCTGAGTTAGGTTTAAAATAAATCTTGTTTATGCTTCTATGTTTTGCATTTGAGTTCAGAAAGTTAAAAACGGAGATAAATTATTTTATGAACAGTGACTAATTTTATTTAAGTAGGGAAAATTCACAGCTGTATTTAAGACAATGGTTAGTTTATAGGTACCTAACTATTCATTGCTGACAATTCATTCTTGAAATAAATGAAAATTATAACATGCCAGAAATATTTAAGTGCATGTAGGTACTATGATTTGAATTTACTTAAGCTCAAGATAAGCTACATTCAGTTCCAAAATACTGCTATGATTTCAGTAAACTTCAATTCAAAGTTCATACAAAAAGTTTTTACACAAAAGCTTCAAGACATTTTAAAAGTAAATCGTATCGTGTAAAAACCATTTTCTCACGCGCGAATAGGTTGAACATTACACTTGTTTCGCAAGATGTCGCGATTCGTTCGTTATTTATCTTCCGAATGGAAGGGAAACGAAGGGATCACTTCTTTGATAGGTTCGCAAATGTTAAATTTCGGATTAATTTATATATTCAATTTGGATGTGCGGTGGAGCGGACGGCTACAGATATGGTGTTTGTGATTGTTTTATGTTGTCTTGTATAGGAATTAGAATATAATTAAGTCCGAAAAAAATAGTAAACTTGTTTGTATGAAGTTTCGTAAGCCGTCCTGTTTTGCATCTAGCTATTTTTGACCGTTATTTTAAAAAAATATATAAAAGTAACTCAAAAAAAAATTGAATCTGGTCGGTCCATTTTACCCATTCTTCCATATCCCGCTTGACAACTCAACACTGGCAAAAAAAAGAATTGAAAGAGAAAATGCAGTTTTTAAATGAAATTTTTGAATGAAATGTCACTACAACTAATCTTACACAGAAACGTTGGTATTTTGCCGGAATTAGTAAAAATAGTAGAGCCTGTTTGGATCATCCAAGCGAATAAAATATGTCGTGATCAATTTGTCGCCCTCATTAAGCGAATAAAGGCGCGAAGCAGAGTGTTGCGAGCTATCGCCGCCTCCTGCGGGGAGCGTTCATTTCCTGAGCTCGCCTCTTGTCGAACTAGCTCAGAGAACTAAGCCAGGGGAGGCAGCGATGGGGTTAAACTTAATAAATACCCTGAGACATGAGACCATAGAACATAGTTTTATGAGATTCATACTTTTACAATGTAACAAAAACCACACCAGCACGGTTGGATATGTTTTATTAACCTTTTTATCATAATAAGCCAAGGCGTATGTTTATAAAATTATTTGTAATAATAAATATGTATAATAATTATTCGTTTTGACGAATTTTATTTAACGGAGCGATATGAAAGCTTTAAGTTCTTAAAGAGAAAAAATAAGCACCAGTATTTCTGACATCATAAATTCTTGTATAAACGCTCTCAGCTTGTATCTCATAGTTCTAACACTAGAATACGAGGGGATAATCACATTGTTTCATTTTTGATTCATTGCACTTGCCGTTCGTAAGTTTGTATTTATTATATTTCTTGCCCGATCGGATATTTGTACTGCCATATTTTATCTTCTGAAGTTCTGGATACGTTCCCTTTAATGCTAAACGACATTTGCGATATAAGTTTGTTCGGAAATAGAAAGAGCAGCGTTTATAGTGTTATTGAATTGTTTATTCTTGTTATTGTTCACATTGACATAAAACTTAATTGTTTTTTTTTTGTTTACAGGTAAGTTGGTGCAATGAAACAGAAGTAGTTTTTAAGGTTGGATTAATCTTATATGTTGCTATGAATGGTATGTAATTTATTTGTTTTATGGCTCTCATCTTTTAATAGACAAAAAATGTTAGTTACATCTTTTTTGTAATAAAATGGTAATAATACCTAAAAAATTACATTTTGTATAAGACACCACAATGTCTAGCTCAATATTCGTCAATTAATGCCAGGAATATGACAATGTTCAAGAAGATTTTTCAGAAGAAAATTCTTCCATTTGTTCTTTTGTTCCGAGATTAAAATAAGGTGGAATATCAGATATTTTGTGTGTGTGTGTCAGTGATTGTAGATTAGTCATTCGCGTTGCTCTTTTGTTTCTTTTATGCTAGTTTGTTATTTTGTTTTGCGCATCTATAAAATTATGGTTGATTGATTCGTGTGACGTATGTTACGTTTTTAATTTTAAAATAAAAGGTGGTTAATTTTTTTAAAGAGTTACTTAACAGGTGACTTTATAAATTGTCACCAAATATGACATTAAAAACCTATATCTAAGGAACTTAAAACTTATGTCATTGATTGTGCCAACATACCTAAAAAAACATACCTATTGCTTTCAATTATAAGTATGTAGGCATTTATTCTAAGTCTAGGTATACTTAGATAAGTTCATTTTCAAACAATACCTAACTATTTCTCCCACTTTACAGTCTTACAGATCGTTGATCGTGACTGCATTCTAATCGATGATAGAGACAACTAATTCGGGCGTGAGAATACCCTAGCCTTTGCGCTTGCGCAAGCCGCAGTCTAATCCGATGCCAGGCCTGATGTCGTTTGTTTTATTCTATAAAATGCAAACTTTATAGGTACCTAATTCATTTGTAGGAAAATGTGGGAATAAAATCAAATTACTACAATTTTCTTGCACCAAAATATCTAGATTTTCATACCTTTGAAATTAATGAAAATGGATGAAACTAAATTAGTATCCGAAACTTAGTACTACAATCATTGTGAAACTTTAGGAGCGCGCAAAAAATCTAATAAAGTCTAATATAAGGAATCTGCTATAATAGAAATTCATTAGGCCAAATTGTGTATCCGAATCAAACACTACTATTATGTGAATATTAAATATGTGTGTGCTTTATTAAATATGTAATACCTTATCATGTAAAAAGGGGATCTTACTCAGCTTTTCCCGAAAATATACTAGGTACTCATACCTACTCAATTGTTGAGAAACCTTTCAATTGCTAGTTCATTGCATTTCCCCTCCAAAAAAATTACACAAAAGCAAAAGATTTGCTCCACTTAGTGCCTATCAATGACCCCTCCTTAGCGTCGCGTGAAAAGCGCACCGCGATACAATCAGTGGAGTATCATTGCCGCGAGGGCCAGCGCGCGGCTAATCTGTCTCCACAGTCCGATCGCTGAGGACAATTTTATTAGGACTGCGCGCATTCGCAGGCCCAAGTGGAAGTTACTCTTCGAGTGTTCTTCTGCAATCGGCGATTGGTGTCCGTTACTAAGCGTTTTCGTTTGAACTGTAGCGTGATGGAATGAAGTTAAAAGCCCCACTTAAAACTAAGGATTGAAATTTATACTTGCATTCTTATTTAGGTTCATTTCTTTTCACTGGTTATTGATTTTTATTCCATAAATGCTTTGCTCTTTGTTAAATATACCCCCTCTATTTATTTTCCTTTAAAGAATAGTTAAAAGTCCATTAACCTTGCTACCCCATCGGCCGTCAGTTCTGCGTAGGTACTATGTGCCCTGCCTATTGCCACTTCAGCTTGCTAATTCATCGGGCTATGTCAGCGACTTTAGTTCGTTTACGGATCTCCTCATTTCTGATTCGATCTCGTAAAGTCCACGTCCACCCACAAGGTGGACTGACGACATCATAAAGGTAGCACGAAGACGCTGGACGCAGGCCGCTACCAACCGGGCAGCATAGAAAGCATTGGGGGAGGCCTATGTTCAGCAGTGGACTTCCTATGGAGATGAAAAAGTTTATCAATAATTTGACTCTACATTTCATCTTTTGAATAATTTACTTGCTTTCGAATCAAAAAAGCAAATTAATATGCCGCTAGTTGTACAAATACACCGGCAACAATACATTTTAACGTTATCATATTTCCCAATTCTAAATATGGCGCACAATATCTCCAAGTCCACAAATCTCGGACTGTTACAAACAATGTCTTCCAATTTGGATAGCACAAAGCCCAAGGAGATATCGGCCGAATGCAACGCTGCATCGATCGCAAACAACCATCTCTCTTAGACCCGCAATCTCACTATTATCTATGCTACTCCGAGCTACAACCAGTTGACAAAGTGCACTACGTGATATTCCCGCCATTACTCGTAGTGATTCATATCGACTCACCCCAGACCTCCGCCCCCCTCCCTCCCAAGATAACAGCTCCGCACGCTGTCCAGATATACCTATTAAGGATGCAACACCGAACACTGAACGTAAATAACGCCCAACTTGCACACTGCTTATTGTTGTCGGATTCAATCGGCCATTTTGAAAAAAACCAAACGTCACAGTGACAGCGAAAAGCGCGCCAAAACTACCGCGACAAAGCGCCGGTGGTCCGAAACAATCAACAAATTCGCATCGCACAAACGGATCGGACGTTTATTGTCCGCTATCGTGAAATTCCACCTCCGTTGTTTATAACAGAGACGCCCAATTTGCTCGGAGACTTTTTATCTTTTTTTTCTATACGGCAAACAAAGGTTCGATATGACAGGTCTCAATGTAGAATGCGGACGGTATCGGCGGCCGGGCACGACGCAAAACGAGGATCGCGCGATCGGCAAAACAAGAAGCAGCCGGCCCAGCGGCCCGTGACAATTGCATCTCTCGAATTGCAGCCGCCATGTTGGATTATTGCGCCTCTATTTCGATTAAGGNGCCCAAGGTCATTGAGGACTCTAATCGCCTTAAGTGTCTCATCGGCTTTGTTTTAGTTTCCGTTTCTGTTCTCCGTTTTTCGCATTGTGTAAGCGCTCGCCGGATATTACTTTCGTCAGTTTACATTCATTGATATTAATTTTATTTGCAAGTTGGACGGCGGCGAGATATTGCCCCGTTGTGCGAGTTAACTGGCTTTTGTGACTGTTTTTATATCAGTTTCCTAACTTTAGAGTAAAGTTTTTATTCAAAAGCGAAACTCAATTAACAAAGAGTTTGTATTTGGAAATAAACCTTTTTGACAATGATAAAGCTTTGCTAAATAGTAGATTGTACAATGTTTAGCGTTATACTTATGCGGGCTGTTCCATTATTTGTCAACTAAAAACATCACAAGTTCTATTTAGTGAGAAACATCTTATTCAAAATATTCCTTTGCCTCAAAAAGTCCGGCAACCTTCTTAAAAATGTACGCTAGTGTTGTTCTCTCTTCCGAGAGGCGGTGTATCGGCGCGCCCGTGCGGAACGGCGATACGCGGACCCTGGCCGCCGCCGATACAACGCCCCGCAAGAATCTATTCATATTTCCACAATTTTTAACCCCTACTAAACTGGCACGAACGAAAACTCTTTCAATATAAAACAACTTACGCATAAAAAGCAATTTAAAAAGATTGAGACAAAGGAAATTGCCCATCAAAATGTTAATTCCCGTACCCCTTCGCAGCCAATCGAAGTGGAAACAAGTAATGCGACGATACCGACCTGTCTAAAGTTCAATTGGAATCAATCACAAATTCAGTTTCAGCGAAAAGCTATTTGCGCGAAACCTCGCGATCACCACATGTCAATCACTTGAAACTTCGACAGTTTTATAAAGTATTCGGGATTCTTCGCGCGCGGAGGAAGCAATCGGGATCTCGGTTTGACGTTTGTTACAAAAAAGCGCGGGAGCGGCAGCCGCGGGATGGATTCGATAATTAAAACCGCGCGTTAGTCGGATGACGGCTGTCATCGCGCGCGCGGTGTTGCCAGTCGAGTCGATTTCAGGCTTGTTCTAAATATGTCACTTCTTTGTTATCGAGCGACGTGCGCGCGGAAATGAAAGTCCATCCAGTAGACGAGTCCATTATCGACGCATCGCATATTATATTGCGCGCTGCGTTCACGGCAAATTAACAAGCCAATTTCATTTCAACGCGAGGAAAAACGCAACGCAACGCGCTAGCGCTAAATAAACTCGTTAGACAATCGTCAGATGTTTATCTTGTTGAACATACCTCTTGATAGATGATATCTTGATCACAAGAACTAAAATGCACACTCAAGTACCTTCAATCATTAGCTAATCTGAGTATCAGTTGCAAGAAATTTTCTAAAAATAGAAAAAAAGATACCATTTTCAAATTAAGTGTAGAGTTTAAAAACACGATAAATATTCGCTGACTCTTTAGTTTTACACAATATTTTAGAAGTGACTTAAAAATTTCGCAAAATTGAATGTGCCCTATGCTAACCACACATGCACATCTGGAAAAAATGCCAAAACCCATTCCTCAAATTTACGCGCGA
Source organism: Ostrinia furnacalis (assembly GCF_004193835.3). NCBI lineage: Eukaryota > Metazoa > Arthropoda > Insecta > Lepidoptera > Crambidae > Ostrinia > Ostrinia furnacalis. The sequence goes on along the minus strand of NW_021136893.1, from coordinate 158,848 downwards.
ATAACAAATCGCGATAATTCAAAATGCGAAGAAAACTTACATGAGTGACGTATCTCACGCTGGCAGGCGGGTATCCTGCACTCACCTGCGTCGCTCACTCGTCACCGTAAGCCGCGTTGCGCGAAAAAGTTTTCGACTGGCGCGCGAGATAGACCCCGCACTCGAGTTAATGTCGTCAACTGTCGGAATGGGTAACAGCACGCCCGCTTAATTTTCGCATTTAGAACGTTCGGAATGAAAATGTTTGGACAAAAAAAAAATGTTTTGAAAGATAAAAAGAGCAGAAAGTTGACTTATTTAAAAAAAACTTTATGAAATGACAGATTAGGTGAGTATTTTTCAAATATTAAGATCCCCAAATATTTTTTACTGTAGAGACAAGTAACACTAACTTATCTCGGAGCACCAACATAAAATATAACTCTCTTTATTCAACTGCAACTTTCTGTAAGAATAAATTTTCAAATCTGAATTCTAAGATTTTTTAAACTAGGGCTTTCATTATGAATCACTCGCAGCCAAGATAAAAGTCAGAGAGCATACCACAGAAACCGCTGTACAATTTTTGGTTCTAACTCAGACAACAATTTTTAATATTTTGTTGTACGATGGAAAGAAAATAAAATCTCAAGTTTTTCACCAAAATTTTTCCAGTCGCAAAACAGCGATTTCGAGCAAATACAAACATTCTTGGCCTCGCACGGTGTATCACGTCACCTGTCGATCGGATCGACATTATGTTTGTTCAATCGTCAACGCTCCTTTTGTCCGGCGGCGATAAGCCACGCACCACTAGGCGAGGTCCGTGCGAGAAAAATTGAGAATATTTAGAATCATTTTTAATGTGAATTCTTAGACATATTTTTGTTTTTGACATTATCTAGTCGACAGAAGCTCTTCTTTGGTTTGAGATTGGTAATTGATGGTACGGTTTTTTTTAATGACAATACTTGTAGACCGAAAAGTTACATGTAAGCTTATTTTATTTCTGATAATACGAATAATTTTAATAGGTATAGAGCAATTAAACGTACAATAACTATTCCTATTTCTAAACGAAAGCAGTGATTTTTGAAGTTGGCGTTGACTGACCCCGACATGGACCGAATGTGCACATTATAATAATGTAATTATTTTCTAGTGTAGAGCTATGGATTAACAGTAAAATTTCTACAATAAAATAAATGAATAATTTTGATTAATTAAATGTAATGACATTCACCCAATCTATTGTCAAACCTCTATCAAAGTCTACAGCTAGCTTATCAACCGGTAGCCACGTAAACACACATTAAAACCTATCTGAGAAGTTTGTCAACTACCCCGATGTGTATCGGTGTGTAATCCGCCGTGTCGTGATAGCGGCAATCGTAAAATCGGTTGATTACGCCTTATCAGTGAGCGATAAGCGCGAACTATTCAGTGTTTGTTTGGCCAACACAGCGGTGGGCCGCGAGCGAAGCGCGTTCGATTTTGTTTTGAATTTTTTTTATTTCATGTATTTTTTGAGCAAATGTTGCGCGAAATTTTGAGCTAGTGATTCGGTTTTGTTTTTTTTTAGTTACGTCCTTTTTCCTTGCGGCAGATATTCGTACATTTAAACAAACTACAGACTTTAAAATTGCTAGTAATTTAACAGACGTGTATTTTAGAAGTTATGTGTCATTAAAAAGGTTTTTTGCGATTTAAGGACACATCTTTGGACATTTTGATTGGAGTCTAAGTGGAAAATTACATTTCACATGTCAATTAGATATGCCAATAAAAACGTGGTCGAAGGCTTCAAAAAGAACGTGACGTCATGTTACGGTAAGTGTTTAGTTAATCGATTGGTTATAAATAAAGTTTGCATATTTCATTTGTTATGAGTGAAATTAATTTATTTTATTATTATTTCGCTGTAATGTTGTTGTTTAAAAAAATTCAAATTGATTACTAGTGAGAGCGTCAATTATCCTCATTCTTTACAAAATTAATTTGTATTTTATTTTGAATTTGAAAATTCCGCACTGTCCCCCGAATCATCAAATTACACTGCATATTAATAGTGTTTTATTGATAAAAAAAAAAACCTACACACTGATCCCCGAAATAAAGCTCACTGCAGATATATTTAAATCTGCGATATGCATTATCAACTATTAATAACTTAACTTCGCTAACTCTTTTATAACAAACAGCTAGGGACTGGAATTCACACATATGCAGCATCCTAGACTGCATTTTATATAACATTGCAGTCAAATACCTGCTTTGTTTTGCATAAAAAACCTTCGTCTTATTCTTATTCACACATGTAAATTCCACATTCTTTCTTTAAAACTGATTCTCTTATTCAATCTAAAACATATGTAATTACACAAAAAGCAATCTAAATCCATGTTAGTAAACCTTCAAATAACCTAACGCTTATCGTTTAGTTGTTGGTTAGACATTTATTGTTATGCGGGCCGTTATCATAGCCACTGTGTGTACAGTTAATTTGGAAGTATAATTGTTGTTGTAGATAACTAAAAGTATGCGATAACATTCCACAACTACATCCTTTTCTATTTTTAAGTCTTTAAAAATCCTGCTGAACAATAATAATTATTCCCTTTTCTTTCCTCTCTATTTGCAAAATCTATACTGCTAAGGGCCAAAGGAATTGGAAACGTTTAACGAGTGACAATCACTATTTAATTGGACTCCAAAACACTCTCACTTAATTTGCCTCTACATGCCCCAAGTCTACCTATTATGTGTAAGGTATTTATTCTAGAAGAAAACGGCGGTTGCGATATACTATTTAAGTAATCCACCAGATACGGCCAAAAAAATCATAATAAGACAACTTGATAAAAACCTACAACAAAACCTAAAGTAATTTATATCAAATCTAGAAAATAGTTAAACCAGACCTTGGAATATAGTCAAGAGGTTTCATGTCAAGACTTATCCGACACAAAAATTACGTCTCAATCGTCAATCCCCAACAATTTTAGTCCAAGAATTCAGCACACATAACCACTGTGCAGTTGCATAATAGCAAAACCCATGCAAAACATACCAGCTCGCCCGCAGCGTGCATTTTTACCATTTTCGCGTGCGATAACGCGGCTCCGTTATCAGCAGCGTTATCAACGCCACGGTTAGTTCACTTTCAATCAATAGTTACTTGCATGAAACCATGGGTTTTTAGTGCCGTGTCTTTTTTATGAGACTTAAAGCAAAATTTAATGCGTTTTTACAGCGAGAAAATCTTTATAGGGTCTCTACATTCATGAAACAAGCAATATTTTCGTTTAATTTTTCGGTAATTTGCACTTCTGAGTCGGATTATAATTTGAACAAAGTCGTACTTATTATCTTATGTAGGTATTTTATTTATGAATATTTATTTTGGGTTATTAGTAATTTCGCACGATTTTCCTTCGCACGAATGTGAGAAACGTATCCTTTCAATAATATTTTTTTTAGTAGGAGTTTCGCCCGGATGTATCAAAAGTATTAAAAACGGGTGCGAATCGACCCCTTTGAGAACTAGTAATCACATACTACTAGTTCAAAAAAGAGTCGATTCGCACGCGATTTTAATACTTTTAATACATCCGGGCGAAACACCTATTAAAAAAAATTACCTATTATTGAAAGGATACGTTTCGCACATTCGTGCGAAGGAAAATCGTGCGAAACTATTGTGAAACTGTATTAAGTTGCTGTATACCTTTCTTGCCTACCTTAAATAAGTAAATAGAAAAGTTTCATTTTAATCACATAAGTAGGTACCTATTTCAGGAGAATAGCGAATAGGAGAATAATATAAAAATAAATAAAAACGTTTAGAAAAATTAACTTCTCTTATCTTAAAAAACTAGATAAAAATCATATTGTTTGTCTGTAGCCAGGACGGCTTGCAATGGGATATTGACACGGCAATTAGAAATAAACTCGGATAATTCATTGACGTAATTACTCGATACCGATTCAAAAAACGATAACGTTATCGTTATTAATTGCAATAACATCTTGTAATCAGATAACGGGGGATATCTACTAGATCGGAGTTAGCCAATTATCGGGCTATGAAACACAATAGAATGTTAATACAGTAATTCCATCATCAGTCTTCAGCACTGTTTCAGAACGCATTAAAGTATGTGGCTATTGTAAAAACGAAGATCATCATCATCATTTCAGCCACAAAATCAAAATCAAAATCAAAAATATTTATTCAGTTTAGACCACAAGTGGCACTGATGAACGTCAAAATATTATTATAGAAAATTATAAAAAAAGAAAAGGTAGCCCTTATGGGGCACTTTACATGTCTCCTTATCTTTTGGGCCCTACCAGCGCTTCGAGACAAACATATGGCAAGTGCTGAAAAGAAACGCCGGAACAAACTCAGGACGTCCACTGCTGAACATAGGCCTCCCCCAATGATTTCCACATCGCCCGGTTGGTAGCGGCCTGCTTCCAGCGCCTTCGTGCTACCTTTAAGAGGTGGTCAGTCCACCTAGTGGGTGGACGTCCCACGAAACAAATATAAAGGTTCCTTGTCAGGACTCCGGAACCCTAAAAAGAAGCTCAAAGACGAAAACTGAGTATAGATTGAGTAATCGAGTTTCAATATTAGGACCAAGCTTAAATCCTTTCTCAATTCAACAATCATGATGACGTGCCCTGCGTGCTCAAATAACTGCACGCAGGAAGATTTAATGAAGGCTACTACTGACAACGCCACTCTTGTGGCGGAGTTATGGGCTGACGCTGTGTAGGTTTGTTGTCGACACGACAAGAAGAAGAATTCAACAATCGAATTTACAATACATAATACAAGTATGTATTGAAATGTACCGTTCTATTAGTTTTGCTAAACTAACGCATTATCATAATCATGGTGCCAGCAACTGACGCCCGTATTCACAAATATTACTATGAGGTCTCACAGGACGCACAGAGTGACATACGAATCAATCACAGAGCTCTATTCAATTAACTCTGTGCGTTCGATTTGCTGCTTCACTTAAGCATGCATCGTTTGTGAATACGGGCGTGAGCCTACTTACTTTACACAATTTATTAAAAATACAGTAGTGTTAATGATTAAATACAACGATATTAACATGTTTCTAATCTAATTAATTCCTAGCCGTCCACGGAAAACTCTTTATCAAGACAAATCGATTTATTTATCAATTTAAAATCTTATCACTTCATAATCACTTAAAGCAGGAAAATTTTATTTATTTTGAAGTTACCAAAAAATAAGTCTCCGATTCGATTATATACTTTTGTGTATATTGTTATCTTTACATACTAGTTACATATTGAGTATAGTATAATCTCTACATATTTATCTATTATACATAGATATTTTTTAGAACAACTCTTGAATTCTATGTTTTTACCCATTTTAATAACTGCATTGATAAATAAAAACAAACTGTCTTTTTATAAAAAGAGTAGGGCCTCTACTTTCGGTGGTACCTCGTACGTGAGTGTGTGATGATTCTCCATAATTTGACGTTAGCATACGAAGGTTAGAATTACACTTGTACTTACAGGTTAAAATTACAAGTTAATAACATGTAGGATAAGTAGGTATACAAATGTAAAATCAACTCGAAAAATTCCAAACAGGTGTCAAATTTTCCGGCCCGCCTCCAAAATGACGGAATAAAATCCTAAATTGGGCATAAAAACCGTCAATAACAGATTAAAAAGTTTTAAAAACCGTAATATCGAGTTGGACGGCGCTCACTCGACACCTCCGTATCGCGATACGATCGGAGACGATAGTAAAACCTATCGGGTGTTCGATTACATCTATGGGGGATAAATTTACGGATAAAACTGCATAAATTACACACCGATGGCAGTCTGTGTGGCTTGTTTACGCTTTAACGTTATATTAAAAATAACGTTATTTTAAATTAAAAAAATACCTAAAGGTATTTCATATGTAAGTAAACAAAACACAATATATTACACTATTTCATAGACTACACACATGTTATCACTAGCGTGAATACACGTTTTTCTCAGACTAAATATAAACAACTATCAAGTACATAATAAGGTGAGTAAGTAAAAAGTTTAAATCATCAAAGTTTGTAGACATATCAAACTCCATATCAGGCAACGTGAAATCATTTATGAAAGTCCCAGTACTAGACAGTAAAGTAATTTATCAAAGCGTTTTGTTAGATACTTTGCCTTGCTTTAGATATTTACAAATTAAGAATGTTATCTAATTTCCAAATTTCAATACGCGCCGCTATTGCGTTTTTCATCAAGAATTCGAATAAAAGTATCCGATATCGACCAGTGTCTATTTTCGATAAATACCTAACAGTATATCGAATCAAAACATTTCGTTACTCCATCGTATCTCCGTAATAATGCAATAAAATAACCGATATTCAATCTAAATCACTCGAGAATTCAATCGGTATTTTTACTTTCTAACTCTAAAGTGTCTAACATTTTGTATACCACCGTCATTGGCCACCCAAATATTTTAATCGGTAAAAGAATCGATTTTCGAATGGGAAAATCGGGGAGTATTTCACTGCTCTATCGATGCATCTACTCGCGTTCACATTATTAAAGCGACCGCGCTGATTTATCGAAATCGATAAGTGGAAGTAAATTATTTTATTAGTTTTCGATTAGAATTTGTAGGTTTGGTAACGTTTAAGAAATTTGTACGTGTTCTAGTTTGGGATTGGATTTATTTGTTCTGATGACTGTGAGTGAAAATAAAACGATGCTCGGTTCTTGTTCAAAAATTAACTGGTATGGCAGCCTTGTACTCAAACAGAACCGGGTATCCAATGTCTATCACCCACGATGTTAGACATTGCCCAATCGGCGGGGAAGCCGACACTTCACATCTCAAGCATATAGCACGGAATCATTGTACAAAAAGACATTAACTAAATCTGGCACAATAACCAAAAGATTTTTCATCAGCATTCATAAAATTACAAAATATTGATTAAGAATTAGGAATGCAGTGTACCTATCATTTTAAAAACGCTAAGTAAAACTTGGCTATTTATCCACTTAAGGTCTAATATGTTACAGCAAAAGCTTTTATTTTAGAAAGAATGAAAGAAAGAAAAAAAATGTTTGGTCCAAAACATAATTACTACAATCATACAGCTTAAATAATACTTGCACATGTTGTGAACCAAAATGGCATCTGCTCAGCATTGTGTCCTGCTTTGAGGTAGACCCCAGAACAGGACGCTGTTATTCTACTGATGCCAGTTTTAGGCAGTTTGTCTTAAGTTTAGTAAGATGCTGTCCAGGATGTGTCATATCGTAGTAGTACCTGTCCTGTAATACTTATCACTATCTATAAATAAATAATAATAATAATAAATATCCTTGGACATTTTACACTCAGCTTCTAGTCCCAAACTAAGCAAAGCTAGTACTATGGTTACTAGACAACGGATATAAACATATTTAAATACTTTTTTTTTGTAAATATTGCATACTTATTATACATAGAAAACACCCAGTCCAATACAAACAAATATGTTCATGCACACAAATGTTTGTACTGTGCGGGAATCGAACCCGCTACCTCCGGAATACCTAGTAGTCCGTTTCGAACCACTACACCAAACGGCCGACGATCTATCAGAAGGATCAGACAACACGATGTTTAACAATACACATACGGGCGCACGACCCCACTCGCGTGGAGTAGGAAGTCCGCGAGAGGGGACGCGTGCGCAGCTCGGAGTGACACAACGATGCACTTCCCTCTCCAACCAATCGGGTATCGTGGCCACGTGTGACTAGATCTTGTCTATTAGATAATCCGTTTTTAGTAAGAGCATCAAATGTTTATTATTTACTAGAGACCCGCCCCAGCTTCGCACGGGTGAAATAAACCTTCCTTTTCTTGAATCACTCTATCTATAAAAAAAACCGCATCAAAATCCGTTGCGTAGTTTTAAAGATATAAGCATACCACATACACATAGGGACAAACAGACAGGAAAAGCGACTTTGTTTTATAATATGTAGTGATTTACTTGTAACTTTATGGGTTTTATAGTGAAAGGACACTCAAAACTATATTTTTACTTTCAAGCGTCGAGACAACCCTTGTTTTAAGAGACCAGGACAAAACCTATGCTAGAGTTTGTATTTTGTATTCATAAAGGAGAGAACAAAAATCACACTTTCGGCTTTCCACGAAAAAACTAATGCTAAATAATTTCAGTTACCTTTCCTTCTTTTTATTAGATCTGACTTGTGCCCGTTTTTAAGATAAACCTTTATTTTCATTTCTAACGCATCTATTTTTCTTTCCAGGTAAGTCACCCCTATATTTATGACGTCATTACGTAAGTACCTCATTACCGCAATCCTATCAAACGAGACGTACAGCGGAAGCGTGCACATGTGTGTTGCCATTATTGAATTTTCTTTCGCCGTGATTCATGTGTTGCCAGCGTAAATTTTCTGTGGAAAATTTTCAACGCATTACCGTAATGTCCCTTCGTTATTTTGAGTTATTGTTAGCTAAATACTTGCTATCAATTCTAAGTAACATATTTGAGGGGTTATAAATCAAATCAAAAGCATAAGTTATTTGCTTGGTTGGTATCACTACGGACCTGTGGGATGTGATTTTATTTATTTTTACCGTGTGCTTATTTCTTTTGATTTCTCATTCATAGATCTTTGTTAGTATAACGACGAGTGATCTATGAATAGTCTTACAACAATGAATTCTATGCATTACTACACAAACTTCAGATATTGCTCTACTATAAGTAACAACAACTCATTTAGTCCATTGCAAGCGAACAAGAGAAGCTGACATGCTCCGAAAGTTGTAGTCGGATCCATATTATTACAGAAGACTGATTAAACTTTGTAACTATTAACCGACTTCAAAGAGGAGGAAATTCTCAATTCTTTGAGTACTCAACTAATTTGCCATGTCAATTTTTTGTTCCAAACAGCTCATCTACAGAACTTTTCATCACAACCCATCACCCACACGTTAGTCACAAAACAAAACACCTCCCAAGCAACAAGTCGCCATTATCGCGGCCCGAATCTCTAACTCGGGCCCGTATCATGTCTCCTGCGACTTTATTAAACTTTTTTGCATCACAGTTTTTCGCGTCGGATAAATTGCTCGACGATAAGTCAGACTAAACGAGGTTAATACATTAAACGGAGTTAGCAGAGTTCGCCCGAGGCGAGTGACGGAGTAATGAGCTAAAGAAATGCGAGTTGCCCAACTTGTCCCGCTAGATTTTTACGGTTGACAAAAGTTTAAGTGACTTGGGCTTGGGGATATATCATCTTTGTTTTTATAATGTTACTTGTACAGTCGACAGCGTATCAGAATAGGTAACTATATTTTGTTTCGAAATAAGATCTATTAGGTGCAACTATCAAAAGCGTTAGGGTTTTTCTATGTGCTGTGTACAGTTTTCCGACATTGTGTTTCGTTTCGTATACAGTGATTTTAGTGATTGAGATTCTAAGTCTAATTTTACCTAGTGTCTCGATTTCAAAAGAACCTCTTTCCTATTGATTTAAAATGGTTAAATATTGAACATTTTAAAGGAATTTCATTTTATAATTTAAAGCTCCTCTAATTTAGAAAAAGCTCAATTATCGATCTCAATGAAAATCTATTCAAGGAGCGGGTTGTCTGGATCGCGACTAATAAATTTAAAAGTGTCTCTTTAGTAAGTGCCTGAAAATCCTTTCGCGCGGTATCTCAAAATATGAAAATGTATGTAAAGCCGGCCAGCCACGGGCCGACAGACCGCCAATAAATCGTACCGCATCGCTCCGTATCGGCCGTCATTAGCGCGAAAGTAATTGTCGCAGATTTGTCTCAGGACGGCGCGCGAATGGGACGCTTTATCTAAGTTTTTTAGAAGATATGCGGGCACGCCGTGGAATGTAGAGATAGAGGTAAATGTACGTACTAGGGTGTATTTAATCAACACGAATCTTTGTGCTAAAATTATATTGTTTAATATGCAATTATACTTATATTATACTTAGTAGTTATTGTGTCGTACCCACATATTGCTTGAATTGGTTTTATAGTAACCTAAACTTGAATCATTTTAAAAGTTTTAATTATTTATTTTATTATAAAAACGTTCCTACACTCGGTTATAGAGACAGCTAAGATTTTTTGTGAAAAAAAACCCTTTTCTGAAGACTATACCTGAAGGTTCAAAAAATTCAAAAGTTAAGAGAAAAGAACTAATATTTCAGAATTAGAAATAAAGTAACACGACCAGAGCTTATTCCACTAAATTCTTGAAGCAAGTATTTTGTTTATTCAAACCTACACTAATTACAACGCACTCACAAAATTTAACTTTCTCCTTACTCTTTATGTAAAGCGAAGTATGTCAACAGCCCCCGGCAATTACCTAAGTTCGTGACAAATATCTGGTGCACATTAAAAGCGCGATTTTTCGCGTTATCGCCGCGCCGCAGGGCCGCTCACCCTTGATACAACATTTTTCAGGGCGATATAACCGCTCTTTTTCAGGATATACAGCGTGCTCCATTTTGTGGTGGTTTTAAAAAAACGTTGTTTATTGAAATAAGTAAACGTAAAAAAAGGACATGGGATAACAACGTAAGTTTTATATAAATCAATTTTATTACAGATAAGATATTAAGAAGTTAAGATTTTGGAAATTCTTAATTTATTCCACGATGTTGTGTGATTTGCGTTAATAAATTTAAAAAATATTAGAAAATTATAGGTAGTCCTAGGTAGGTACTTAAATAGAGGAGTTACTTGTGAAGAATTTTTTTGCAATTTTTAGAATATTTAACTAAATATCTTCAAACCAATTTTATTGTTTTGAAATTAATGGAATGAGTTTAAAAAAATATCATCAACTTTCATTATAAATGGCTTAATCTCAATTGAATCTTACTTCAAATGCTTCATGCAAATGCATCTTCTCACGAAGTCTGCCACAAAACTTGTGACATAATTTAATACCCAGAAGGCAAAACAAAAATGGAACACCCTGTACACCCTCGCTTTTTCAAGCGATATAACAAGTTGAGTCTTTAAAAGTTTATCACGAAGTTTAGCGCACCTCCGCGGATGATGTACCGCATCGCATTAATCCACGTTAAGTTAATCTTACGTTAAACGTTAGTTAACCAGTCGCTTTGTTACTTCAGCATAAGTTTTCTTCTGCGATTAGGCGGAGTTTTCTCTTTTACATTTTTCTGTTGGAAGTTTTTTAAATAGTTTGTTTTAAGATGTTGTGGTGGTGGTTTTTTAGCCAGCTGTAATGTAAAGCATGAAGTAAAATCATAACTTATTACTATTCATCAAAAGGCGATCTTAATTTTAGGGGTTTTTGCACTGAACGTGAACTTTTGTCCAAAAAACGTAGGAATCAGTCTATCGGGATTTTAAACCATCGATGAGTCATTGTTATATGTTCATTAAACTCACATTATAGGTAGTTATCTCTTTCAATTAAATCAATGTTTTTTTTTACATTAATTCTAGAATCCACTAGGCGAATGTGCTCTAGGCACAAACTTTTATTCAAACCAAAAAAACTAGTTCAAACGGTCCAAACTTGGTGGTTAGTCCAAACCTAACATTCAGTTTTCAAGTAAAAAAGTTCGTAACAACTTTAAAGTTAGTGCCAGCAAACCATCAGTTATCAGGTAATCATTGAACCCCGACCGATGCCAGATACAAACACAATATCCGTTCAGAGAGCAGTCGCCTTATCGCTACCAAAATCTTAATTTATAACGCATTTTTATTATGCTTTTACAAAAATATCCGCCCGACAGATGTCTTGTAATGCTCACATGGTTACACGTTTAAAATAATCGATGCTATCAATAACATTACATTATGTACATGATTGATTCATTACATAGTTGAAGACGGGTAACTGAATACGTTTACTCATAAAAAAAAATAAAACCGACTCCAAAAAACCTACACTAAAACGTAGAAAAATAATTACTAATTACCTACTTATTTATTAGGACGAATTATTAATATTTATGTACGTATACCATGATTGATACTTCTGGAGTCGGTGCCAAGATTATGAAACATGTAAAGTTTGCCTGCACCGACTCCAAAAGTATCAATCATGGTATACCTACATAAATATTAATAATTCGTCCTAATAAATAAGTAGGTAATTAGTAATTATTTTTCTACGTTTTAGTGTAGGTTTTTTGGAGTCGGTTTTATTTTTTTTTATAAAATTTTACTTATTTCTTGCTTTTTAGTTAACTAATTATTACCTTGATGTTACCACTGAAGGTNCCACCCTTGGGGGTTGTTTTTTCTATTATTAAATTTAAATGGGACCACCCTTGAGGTATTACCTATACGCCGAAAAAAGATTTGTTCAAATCGGTTCATAATTGGCGGAGTTATCGCGTAACAAACATAGAAAAAAAAAAAAAAAACATACGGGTCGAATTGAGAACCTCCTCCTTTTTTGAAGTCGGTTGAAAATACACAGCCTGTTTTAGCAATTATTTACTTTGTAGTTTTAAACCTTAAAGGGAGTTTATTTACATAATTAGCAAAAGCACAATTAGGAACAACGTTTTCTTAAGACCACTTTAAATATATTATCATGTAATTATTAAATTATGGTTAAAAATTACGAAGTAATTGGTTGCGACATTTAGGAAAAAGACTTCATTTTAATTAGGCGTGAAAACATTCTTACTGGCAAATTGTTTTAAAACTTAAACCTTCGCAAAAAAATTGGTCATGCGATAGCTAAGTACCTACTTAAATTTTAACCCTTCAAGTACCAGCGAATCGAGACACAATAGAAATCAATTGTTTCCGCGGTCTCATGACCACTTAGGGTTCCACGAGTTAAAATAAAATCTTTACAACGCAAAATTATTAACATTCTCGCGAACATTCGACTCCCAGGCTAGAAGTAGTTCCCGTTACACCCAAAACGGGAGACTATGTGTAGTCACCCGGCTCCGTCCAATTTGGGCGTCCGCGATAAACATCGGATTTGAACAGGCACGGACTTAGGCACTAGCTACGTAATTTAAATCACTTTTCCACTATAAATACTTTACTTATGCATGCAACAAAATTACTGTTTAATTTTAAAGACATTTTGAGATTAAAGATAAGCAGTACCTATTACTGCTTATCTTTAATCTCAAAATTATTATTATTTTACTACGAGTAACTGATTACAAATCATGGTTTCAATACGTACCTATACGTGTATGTCTTTTGATGACAAATTAAATTGTTTTCTTTATTTTAGCAGTACTGTCTATTTAAGAATTCAATCCAATCGGATTTTTTAAACTTTAACGAGGGTTCCGATTATTCTTGATTGGCCCAAAATTGTGATTGCTTCTTTGGGCAAAGGTCAAACACAGATTACTAATTTAGTAGGTAATTCAGAATTAGGTAAAGGTAAGGTAGGTTAAATAAATTGCTGTGATTTTGCCATTAATTATCACACAAATTGATGACTAATGTCGAGTGAAACAATAACACATGTCTCTGAAGGTTCAATAACATCCATAACTTCATGATTTTATTCCTCTGAACCTAACTCCGTCCCTGTCCCGGTTTTTATTTATGGCCGAGTATAATATCCTCGTATCTAGCCGCGTATAAATAAGGCGGATCTATGGCTCTATCTCGCGTATCTGGAGATGGTTCGCGATACCGTTTTATTTATTCACTGCCTGAATACGCCCACGTCATGGCCAGCTCACTGATTCTTTGAGAATTGGTGAGAAGATGCTGGATTTTATGAAGTCAGTTTTTTATAGACACTTTTGCTCGCGACTGCATCCGAGTACGTTCGCGATACGTATCGGTTTGTCTCTTTATCATACGTCATGTGATTAAAACTTTAATTATTATCGAGGGCATAATACATATAAGATTTGACAAATACTTGTTTCGTCTCTAATCCTCATTTTTACACGAATTAAAGAAAAGAAAAGGTACTTAACCTAAGTAGATCACCTGCAGACAATTTATTATTCAAGTAAAATAATACCAACCACCGATATCTCCGAGATTTTAATAACAAACTCTCGAGATCCTTATCAGAACTTATTACATTGTTTCATTACAATATTACAAAGTCATCATCACGTAGGTATATTATTGACCTATGACACACCTATAGAAGCAAGTACAGTCAGTAAGAAAGTGGCAAATGATAATGAAATTATTTTATTTTATTTTATTCAATTAATAAAATGGAATAAGTAAGGTGCATTATTCTAAACTAGATACACTTCACTGTTAAGTTAATGATGGATGTAATAAATATTATGTAAAGTTTCTACACGTGCATTTTTACATTAAAAATATGATTAATCTGACAGTGGAGATTTCTTGCTTATGTTTGATTTAAGAAGTTATAACGTTTTTATTTCAACTTACTAATTTATTCCAAAATTCAACACAAGCAGGTAGGTATGTCGTTCTTGCATTAACTAAAACTTCATCTTAATTAATATCGTGCTTAAAATATTTAACACTGCAAAGAAAAGCATCAGCAGCGTTAGTCGCCAGCCTCCTTCATAAATAATCATGAGTACACATCTCAGCATCAAGATAAAACTTAACAAGTCGCTAACAAACCGAATCATAACACAATTAAATTACCATCAAAATAAAACAGCGAATGATCATTACTGGCCCGACGACACCGCGGCGCATTCCCGCTGATCGACAAGAAAGTATCAAATATTATACGTCGAACACACCTGAAGCCAGACTGCATGGCATGCATATGAAGAAGACCGATACCAAACTACCAATCCTCTAAACACCCGACCACACACTATCACAATGCAACAAGTCACAAACTCCCATGGACGCCCACCAGAAATAAATTTGCAGTTCCACAGATAGCATCATTTCGTACGTTCGCAAGAAACATTTCACGAGAAACATGGCCGATGTTCGGCCGAAACGAAACAAAGCGTTGTGACATCCCGATAAAGATCGATTGGCTCCAACGTCGCGCCAAAACGGCCCGAGCAAATTATCGATTCATAAAAACATCGATTTTAAAATATTGCGGTGGGTTATCGCTTTGTTCGATAGGGTGGCCAGTATCGAGGATTTATGCGC
Source organism: Ostrinia furnacalis (assembly GCF_004193835.3). Classification (NCBI taxonomy): domain Eukaryota; kingdom Metazoa; phylum Arthropoda; class Insecta; order Lepidoptera; family Crambidae; genus Ostrinia; species Ostrinia furnacalis. The sequence goes on along the minus strand of NW_021136893.1, from coordinate 143,700 downwards.
GACGAGTTTTTAATGACAGTTCAGTTTTTTAATCTGTTCGGGCTACGTCACTTCTTCGTACCTAGGCATACCACAAACAATAATAAAAACTCTCAAGCCTGGCACTACAGTTGTACCTTAGTTATTTTTATCCTCACAGTAGGTAGAGATAACTTAAAAAAATCCCATGGGTCATATTAATTTAACATAAATGAGATCTTCATAAAGTAAAAGTTACGGCCACAGAAATGCAATTTTGCATGCATGTCTTTCTGTAACGTGTTCGAAAAGCATCCAAAAATTCAAAATGCAATTTGTAACATACATAAGTGCCGTAAGTGAATATAAAGTAAGAATCTTTCAGTAGTAAGAAAGATTACGCAAGTTTTGTTCATTTTGCGAAAGCTTCGCTCATGAATTTAAAAAAATACTTATAATATATTTAACATAAAAAGCGCTTCTAGGTTCTAGGTCATTTGCGTCTTAAATTCAAACCTTTTGTATTAGATATTACATAAGTATACAATATACAATTTGTACCTTCATCGCCGTGTGGCCGCAGGCTGCGTCACCGTATCGCGCGATCATGTCACTGCGCAGGACCTTTGTTACTTCGCCATGTTCATTCATATTCCGCTATCGCACGACAACATCTTATCGCGTAGGATATCTCGAGTGTGAGATAATTTATTCCTCACCCATCTCGCAAATAATAACCCTGTTACTTTGTATCGAAGTCCTAATAAAGTTGATAAATATGCCTGACAGGACGACCATTTGCCCATCATCGTCTATGAATTATGTAAAAACTGTCCATACTGCAACAAGACATGGTGTTTATGCATTGTAATTTACATTTGCCATTTAACTTTTTTATATTCCTAATACACAATAGCGACTGTTGTTTAATGTTTCTTTTTAATAATTATCTACAAAGAAAAAAAACAATGCTATTTATAATGTAAACAAAAAAAAACAAAAAAGTTTGATAACATAATCTGTTAATAAAACAAAATAAAAAGCCAAAACATTTTTTTGTTCTGTTTTGTTTTGTACATACTATTTCTGATTCTGATTCCGCCATCACTCTAAGCCTCGTATGCATTTGCTTGATACCGCGTGTCGTGCGGAGACACCGAAATTCTAGGAACAGACAAATCTCCATCCCTTTGAGAGGATATCTGACCTAGCGAAAGGGCTTTAAGGGAGTGAAAATAAAGTGTAATGCGAACGCAAGCTGGAACGGTCTGTGAGAAGGTATGAATGTTACACTGAAACGAACATTATGAGGAGTCACTTAGTTAAACGACAGATGGAAAATAAAACAAGATTTGCATTTTTTGAGTTTTGTAAATTACTAGGTTTTTAAATATTAGGCTTGTCAAAGCCCTTTGAATTAATTATCTGCCAAATACTTATATTCAGCCGCCTTTAAAGGTCAATGCAAGATGCTAGCACGGGCTAGTCATGTAGATTCAAGATTGGTTGCTTTCTGTTATGACCAATTATATTTTTGAATGGTAGATTTTAATCGTCATTTCAGTAGGAACTTAATTCACCTCATCTCAAATAAGACAAATTGCAACAGCGAAATGTCACAAGGAGAAATAGTACAAGAATTCTTAAAAGTAACTAAGAAATACTACAAGAACTTTCAAATATAACTAAGAAACACTACGGCTCAGTTGCACCAACTTACTTTAATCATAACTTTAACAATTAAACCGGTGTTTTTGGTATGGAGTTTGACAGATTTTTGACGTTTGTTAAAGTTAAAGTAAGATGATGCAACTCAGCCTACAAGAATTCGTACACCTAACTGACAAATGCTACATTGTTTCTCTTCCCGCGTTCGCGGCGGTGTGACAGCCGGCCACTATCACCGCATCGCCGCTGGGTGGCCGCGCGCGATCCCCGCTCGCGATTAGTCGCGGACGCGCGCGATATTTCGCGAATGACACGAGAATGTCGCCGTCGTGGGCGCGCTGTGGCTTGTTACCGCGAACACAACGCAATTTGTACGCGATAAAAGTAAGCTCTTAATAGAAACAGCGTTTTGTGAATGACGCGCGGTCTTTATTTATTTATTTGATCACCAAAAAGGTTACATTGAGGCTTCACAAAAGTAACTATAAAAAATTACACTTGTTAAATGCAAACTTAAAATTATAGGTGAAAACATCATGCGTTAGAGACTAAAGCAACAGCAATTAGGGGTCTTTAGTTTATTGTGCTTGGTTTAATAATTTTGTCACGTCAAATACGACATTGCCCGTGATAAAAAAGAGTGCCATCCATTAATAGCGCTTTTTTTATTCTCGCATTTCACAAAAATATCACCCCTCTTGATTAAATTGAATTACAAAACGCAGGACTTAAGCTAAGCATCCACTTGTCGGTGTCGTACGAAACACATCGTATCGGATGTGCGATGCGTACGATGCGGACAGGTGGACGCACTTACATGAGTTTCCATATAAATAATACTACGATCCGTTGCGTGCGATACGTCCGATGCGTACGATACCGACATGTGGACGCTTAGCTTTATAAGATACGAACGCGCGATATTTTGGACAGCATTGTGGTTACCACAAACTGCATTAATAAGTTAACAAAAAGTAATAGCTATTTTATAAATTAAATCAAACTAGTTGACTGATTCAGTTCATTTTCTATAAATGACAACTTATATTATCCTTTTATGGCCTTGTCTAAAGTACCTATAACAGTTCAGTTCGTTCGCATACATCATACCATTAAGTCGCGCGTTCTCACCTTACCATCAAAATCCATATCTAGCGTATCAGTTTAGAATACAAGTTATTTTTACCTCACAAACACTTCTATCATTCCAAATCAACCCTATCAAATCATATATACGGCAACCCCGTACATTAATAAACTAGATAACACGTTGAAAGGTGTAGTGCACCTTAACCGGAAGTGCGCTCCTAGGGCGGCGACAAAGCGGCCATTAAGTACAATTTGGACGGCCGCCCGCCCATCCGAGCGCGCCGATAGCTCATTACACCGTGAGCTAAGCACACAGCTCATGTTCGGTCATCTGTACCGTCAGTAACTTCAAGTATTGCATATATTATTATTATTGTAATAAGGTATAAAACCTGTGTAATTAAATAAAATAAATAAATGTATAAATAAATAAGTATTGGAATGTAGGTAGATGTTTTAAATCTTACGGTCTAAACTCAAACTGTTAAGACAATAGACAGTATTTTTTTATGCATAACAAGGCAGATATTTGACCACAATCGCACCTGATGTTAAGTGGGATGCAGTCTAGGATGGTACATATCTGCCTTGTAAGTGCCTATTCACTCTCGCCTTGAAAACCCCGGATTATAAGCAACGAATTCCAGTCCCTAGTAATTTAAATATCCTAAGAGATAAAATAAACAAAATCATATAATAATAGTTATATTTAAATTAGAACATTTTTGTTTTATTATTGTCCTAGCAAAAGATAATAATCGGCGAGTCAGCTTACGTTCGCAACGGTAGTCACTTCCCACGTTCAACGTCTTGTTCCACAAATCATTTCCTCTTACTTTGGTCCAGTGTACCTACCATGAGTTTACGTTAGGTGTGCTCGCTAGCGAGTACGTCAAAAATCTCTATGAAGATTTTGTTTCTTGAAAGTAGCCGCTAGGGGCGCTGCATAATATGTCATACAATTAATGTCATTTTTTTACGTAGTCGCTAGCGAACACACCTAACGTAAACTCATGGTAAGCACACAGTTTAAAATTGTATCAGTCAGATGGTGCCTAACATGGATTTGAAAACATAGGTACAAACATGTTTGAAAAAGCTCTCGTATGAAACAGCTCAGATGTGCCATATTCCAGCTGACACTAAAACACTGACTTTTAAAAGTTCAGCCTTTATTCCGAAAGCCGAAACAAAGTGAGATAGCTCGGAGAGACGGAGCTGGTGCGCCACGATAAAGGCACAGCTGAAGTGCAGGCAGTAACCTCTGTATCAAATGAACGTGAAAGAGTCAAACTGCAATAGGTATACTAAAACTAATAAAATATTTCACCAAACCAAAATATCAAACGACCAAAACGAAACGTAACTATAATCCCTGTTTCCTATCACACAGATGTCTTGTATTCGATGAATGAACAATGACATTGCAGGCAGTGAACGGGGCACATAGCTCATAGTGTTGAGGGCCGCTGCAGCGCTGGGGCAAAAAAATTCTCGAGTGACGACCACGGGCCGAAAGACGTAGTGTGGGCAGGCAACTAGGTGGACCGCCGAACGAACGAATGAACGAATTGGAAAATGAGCAAAACCTAAACCTTATTTTATCCCACTCACAACATATGAAGATGACATTGGACATAGATAAGTCCCTAAGGAAATACTGTGTGTCGGTAAGAAATCTGAAGGTTTCATCAAAAACACCTCATTTTTGGATTACTAGATTTATTTTTCTCTCTCTCTCTCTCTGATGTATTGACGCTTAGCGCATAAACCAAAGATGTGGCCTACTGAGCATAGCTGCAGTACTGCGGTGGTGTGGGCGCGATAAAACGCGGCGCGATACGCGCGCGCGCGATAAACGCGCAGCTTGCAGCTATGATTCACGGCGATAGTATAACTGTCGTAAAATGGAATCGGCTCAAGGAAATTGATATAACCCCGTGCTGATGCCACGAGCTCCCGGATTTGCGGATTGGTGAACAACCAGGGTAAAGAGTTACTTGAAATGAAGCTAATTTAGCAGTAACCTTAGTCAAACGTGGTTCCGTCAAAGTATTGGGATAACCCGCTTGCCTGTTTATGTATCTTGAAGCAACAGTCGTGAAAAGAGCTTCTCAATCTACTGTAAGGTCCTTATTCCGTTGACTAGTACCAATAGTAAAAGCTTTGCTTAGTTTGACGGCGCAGTATAAAATGGCCAAGGACGTTTATTTAAAATTTTTATAAGTAGCTCAAAGCAAAATTTTTATAAGCATAGCTGAGCTGCTTAGACTTGATTGGTGGAATTTCAATATTTAGACCAATAATAGGACAAAATACTCGACTTTTGGGTGTTGTTTTGTAATACGGACTTTATGGTTGAAGCTCCACGTATGCTCCACTTTTATAATGTTACTAGCGGCCGCCCGCGACTCCGTACGCGTGGATCCCGTTTTACCCCCTTAGGGGTTGAATTTTGCAATTTCCCGTCTTAGTGGGCACCTACATTCTAAAAGGATCCCCCATGCAAAATGTGACACTCCTAGCACTTGTAGTTTCTGAGATTTCGTAATTAGTGAGTCAGTCAATCAGCGACCTTTCGCTTTTATAGATATAGATATTCAAACAGTAAAAACAACGATTAAAACCTTACAAAAATAATGCACAAAACCAATATTAAAAATCTCAAAACCAGTGTTCTTATAAAGCTCTCATATGCTACAGAGTATCTCTGGTAGAGCGGGCGTATATTGCGTTCTTGGGCGGGCGCGATAACGGCGCACGTTATCACCGCCGCCCAGCCGCCTATCGTCGCCGCGGCTCCATAGCTCATCCTTGAACGTTGTGTAAAGTCTAAAGCAAAACAATTATTAATACTTTTCCTTTATTTATTTATTTAAACTTTAAGTACCTACATAAGGCGAACGAAGTCTTTATCGAAGCGAGTTATCGTAAGAGACAGTTTTATTACAATGGGAAATCAAAATTTATACAATGCATGTTTTAAAATATCTAACAAATGAAAAAAAAAAGGATTAGCATTTGTCAGACTTAACAAAAGTCAACCAAAAAGGTGCGATAGGTGGTATCCTAAAATATTTCAGCCTGTTAGTTCGAGACTCGAGTATATTTTTGAAAAAATGTTTAATTTATTTATCTATGGACAAATATTATGATCATGAACTTCTACACTATTATATTTNCGATAAAGACACAGCTGAAGTGTAGGCAGTAACCTCTGTATCAAATAAACGTGAAAGGGTCACACTGCAATATACTAAACTAGTAATTTTTCACCAAACCTCATATAGTTTTTACATCAAACGATCAAAATGAAACTTAACTATAATCCCTGTTTCCTATCACACAGATGTCTTGTATTCGATGAATGAAAAATGAGATTGCAGAATTGCTTAAATCAAGTGGCAGTGGGACGGGGCACATAGCTCGTAGAGTTGAGGGCCGCTAGGGCAAAAAATTTCTCGAGTGATGACCTCCGTCTTCGACTAAACGAAATGGAAAATGTGCAAAAGCTAAATAAGGTTTATTTTATCCCACACACAACATATGAAGATGACATTGGACACAGACAAGTCCCTAAGGAAAAACTGTGTGTCGATAAGAAATCTGAAGGTTTCTTCAAAAACACCATTTCTGGATTACTAGATTTTGTCTCCCTCTCTCTTTGATGTATTGATGCTTAGCGCCATAAACCAAAGGTTACCTAGCCTACTGCACATAGCTGCAGTACTGCGGTGGTGTGGGCGCGATAAAACGCGGCGCGATACGCGCGCGCGCGATAAACGCGCAGCTTGCAGCTATGATTCACGGCGATAGTATAACTGTCGTAAAATGGAATCGGCTCAAGGAAATTGATATAACCCCGTGCTGATGCCACGAGCTCCCGGATTTGCGGATTGGTGAACAACTAGGGTAAAGAGTTACTCGAAATGAAGCTAATTTAGCAGCAACCTACTTAGCCAAACGTGGTTCCGTCAAAGTATTGGGATAACCAGCTTGCCTGTTTAGTGTTTATGTATCTTAAAGCAACAGTCGCGAAAACAGCTTGTAAGTCGGCTGTAAGTTCCCTATTTCGTTGTCAATACCCATAGCTCTATTGTCTAATACCAAAAGTTTTACTTAGTTTGGGACTAGATGGCGCAGTGTAAAATGTCCAAGGATTTTTTTACAACCATAGATTTGGATTTTTGATTGGTGGAATTTCAATATTTAGACCAATAACAAAACAACGAACAAAACTCGATTCCATCTTAGACATGGATTTACTCAGATTGTATCGAGTTTTGTTCGTTGCTATGTAATACGGACTTTATGGTTGAAGCTCCAAGTATGCTCTACTTTTATAATGTTATCTATACTAATATTATAAAGAGGAAAGATTTGTACCTATTTTTGTATGTTTGTATATTTGTAATGAATAGGCTCAAAAACCACTGAACGGATTTTGATGAAACTTTACAGTATTATTTTTCATAATCCAAAATAACATATAGGCTACAATTTATGACGATCTGTGACAAACGAAATTTCACGCGTGCGAAGCCGCGGGCGGAAAGCTAGTCTTTAATACAATGAATAACAACTATGAAAACTTTACAAAAATAATGCACAAACCATTATTAAAATTCCATCCAGCCAGCTTTCTTATAAGCTCTCATATGCCATAGAGTATCTCTGGTAGAGCGGGCGTATATTGCGTTCTTGGGCGGGCGCGATAACGGCGCACGTTATCACCGCCGCCCAGCCGCCTATCGTCGCCGCGGCTCCATAGCTCATCCTTGAACGTTGTGTAAAGTCTAAAGCAAAACAATTATACTTTTCCTTTATCGGAGCGAGTTATCGTAAGACAGTTTTATTACAATGGGAAATTAAAATTTGTGAAAAAAAAACAATGCATGTTCTAAAAAACTAACAGAAGTAAAAGAAATGCATTAGCATTTGTCAGACTTAACAAAAAATTACCAAGAAGATGGTATCCTGAAATATTTCAGCCTGTTAGTTCGAGACTCGAGTATATTTTTGAAAAAAAAATTATATTTAATAGGCACCACATATTACAGTCATGTACTTCTACACTATTATATTTACTTTTAAACATCGTTATGCAAATATACGTAAAGACTTATGAAAGTAAGGCGGGCGGGCGCGTCGCCTCGATTTTGATTCCTGGGCGGGCGCGATAAGTTGTCTCATTGCACCGAGCAGAGCGCTTATCACAGACGCACAGCCACCTACCGCAGCCTGGTTATCTATAAAACTACGCAATTATTTATCAAAGAAGCATTGTCAAAAGAAAGGCAATTTACCCTATTTAGGAAGCCACTTGATTATTCCAGAAAAGCAGTTTCCAGTTTATCTAATAAAAGTGTCAAAAATGTTTCAAACAATTTAAGATCTCAAACAAGTTTGCACAGCTAAAACGCAATTACCAAACATCGGCAAACACACACGGCTCATAAAAATATGGCGCGATCGCGATCCCTGGGCGCGCGCGATAAGGCTGTCTCACTGCACCGGTCGCACGCAGCCTTATCGCCGCCGCGCAGCCGCCTATCGTTGCTAGTTTTATCTTGTAAACTACGCATTTATCAAAGTAGGCTAGCCAAAAAGTTAGATATAGCAGTTAACTCTACTTAAAGATGTTACTTTAAGGCAGTTACCAGTTTTTATAATAAAAAAAGTCTCAAAAATGGTTCCAACAATTTCAGATTTTTGAAAGTAAGGTGGGCGGGCGCGTCGCCTCGATTTTGATTCCTGGGCGGGCGCGATAACTTGTCTCATTGCACCGTGCACAGCGCTTATCGTAGACGCACAGCCGCCTATGACTGTCTATTGTATCATCAAAAAGAAGGCTACAACAGTTGACCCCGTTAAAATATGTCACTTCAACATGTACATCCTACATGTTGTAAAAAAGTGACTCTAAAAATTTTCTAACAATTTAAGATCTCAAACAAGTTTGAACAGCTAAAACGCAATTCCCAAACATCGGCAAACACACACGGCTTATAAAAGTAAGGTGGGCGGGCGCGATCGCGATCCCTGGGCGGGCGCGATAAGGCTCTGTCTCACTGCACCGGTCGCAGCCTTATCGCCGCCGCGCAGACGCCTATCGCCGCCCGTTGTATCTCCAGGGTTTTGTGTACCGAGTCACTTTGATAAAGATGTGTTAGGTTATTGGAGTTATGAATTTTGTTTCAGATAGCTTGGGTGAAGCAAGTATTTTGTCGTATAATATTTTATTTTAGCACAAATTGTAGTAGGAGTCACTTCTATGGGACACCTACTATTTTAGATACTTCACGACTAATATTAAGTTGTAACTTAATTGATTTAATAAAATGAAGTGACTCTCTCTTAGTAGTTTTTCATCAATAACTTTTTGTAAAATACATAATTAAGAAACACCTAGCAGTGCCTAATGATTAGTGATTGGTTACACTAGCATTTTTGATCACCTCAATAAAATCTTTACAGACAAAATATCGACCCCCACTAACATGTGATTATGTCGACCAATTAGGTAATTTTATGTTTAAATATTTCTAAAGAAAACACTTTAAAAGTCATAAGTAGTCACTATTGTGGCAGAGTAAGAACCGAAAGATTATCTTCCTTAACTAAATACGAGTTTAACTAAAATTAGCCAGAAAGTAGTAGGAAAAGTCAGCCTTTCCGGCAGGTGGACAGAGGTGTAACATTGTTCCCCTAAAACAATTTACAGTCCTATCGTAAATCGTGCCAACTTTGACTCGCAACAGTTTATTCACAAGTAACATAGTTAGAATGCTACAAACAGCGAGGAAAGGCCAAACCGAGATGCGCGATCAAACTCGTGAAATGCTTATTATAAACGCACAAGAATCTTCCCTTACATCTCAATTGTAAAACAATGTTATCTATTGCAGTAAAACCCCATCAAACCAACATAAGCCTTCTTCGCACTCGATAAAGTCTACTCTCATCTGACTGCATAGTTTTCGAAGTTACACCAAATAAGATTAAGTAAGTTCTCGTTAACAGGCGAGAGTTGGCTCTAATGTTATGCGAATAAAGTTGGAATTTGTGTAGTGGGGGGTACAGAAGGTTATTTATTAGGTAAAGGGTGGAAGAACGCCCCCTCAATGCTTTGAGAGGTCTGAATGCATCTGATGGTATCGAAACTAAATACGTGCAAGTTAAAGGGAAAGGCATTGTGTGGGGGCACCACTTTCTCACGTTTGAGATTGATTTCGAGAAGATTTTTAATTTTAAAACATAACTGGTTTTCGATCGCGCACTTTGATGAGTCAATTCGAAATTACTATGAATAATGAAGTAGAGAATGTTTGTGTTATTTTCTTTTATTTTTCTTACGGCGCTTATCATATTATGAGGTAGGATAGATTGTCTTTTTATCAGAAAGCGCCGGGTTATTAACATAAGTTGTAAACAGCGGTAATTAATTAAGTTTAGGTTAATTACAAATTACTAAAAATAACTTTTTAGTAAGACCGTTCACAGGTAAAACACTATTTTATGTACTCCTTCCTCCGTATAAAAGTAATTTTAAGCTTGTTTATAAAATAACTGACACTTCCAATTCTGGTTTATTCTTGGGAAAGTCCAGCACTTTTTGTTTCAGCAAATCAAATGTTTACCTACAGCACTAAATTATTTTTGTTTACATTAACTCAAGCTAATAGTAGAGTGCCCTTATCTTAAAAATGAACACTACATATTAAAAGCTTTAAGCGCTTTTTTACTGCGCTTTTATTGTCATCTGTGAACACAACGTGGGTTCAACACTCATTATCATGAAAATCATAAAACTCTTCTTTGATTACTGAAAAAAGTTTACATTTCTAAACAGTTTTTACAGTAGCACAATAGGCGAAAAGATGTAAGATGTTTTTCAGTCTTTATAAAGTTTAAAAAACGTGGCGTTACTAAAGGATTGCTCTCTCTCTCTCTTTATTAGATATTTCATTTGTTTAAAGATTTTACAGGCAATACGAGTAGGTATACTAGTATTATGTAGCTACTTTTAATGTATTGATAGGTGGAACTTTTTATAGTGTTTCCCAGTGCGAGCATAGCATTGGTTTTATTTTGGAGTAAGCAGTAGTAGCAACCAGCCTCTTAAAACCATTGGTTGTCTTTTCTTTTCATTTTTTGTCAAGTGAGCAGAAAAATGTACTGTACTATATGTGCATGTTATTAACCCAACACGAAGATATCAAAACTTTTTCAAAGTTATTAGGTTTTATTTTTTAATAGCTTGTATGCCATTGTAAAGGGCAGTCGATCCTCATACAGAGGGGTATTAGTTCCTTACAATAGGAAAAACACTAATAATTCTGAGCGTTAGCACTGTTTGGGCAGGCGAGACGTTTTTAGGCGACACGGATAGAGAAACACGAAAACAACGTGAAACGTCTTGCTAAAACTTCGAAACTTAAGAACCGGTTACAAATAATATAATTTTAGTAAATCTAAGTAGCTTTGATAAGGTGAATATTACTGATAATTGCATGTTTTAATACACATTCTGCTTTTTTATAATACGAGTATGTTAGGCTCAAATAATGTTAAAAAAAATTAGACATAAAATATGTATTATTATTCATTACGTTACATTTTATTTATTCTAATCGAAACACTATCAATTTCTTTCCTAACCCAATGTTGACGCTAATCGCTCCAATCTTTATTAATTACAATATGTTTGTTGCCAACGAACAACCATGACTTTGAATTTACTTGTATTTTTCAATCTAGCAGGTTTAACACGCCAATTGTCATCAAGACCTGTTGTACAGGTATGTCATACTTAAAGACGTCCGACTCACACAAACATTAGCTTATTCATTAAAAGTGTACTATTTTATGTATATTGCCATGCCAAACAATGATGGATTTACCACCAGGCTGAGTAGGCTGAAGCCTAGGATAGCAAGCGGCAGATTTAGTTATTTTTTTTATTTCGATTTACAAAATTAAAAAAGTTACTCTCATACAAAATACGAATCTTGGAAATTGGAGAGATATGAAAATATTAACAGAAAATATATTTTTTATTCTACTATATCGCATCCAGCTTTGTGTATCTGCGTCCGAACGTGCCGTATCTCGGGGCGCGCTCACGCGGCTCTAACGATTTATTTAGTAACGCGGTAACGACGTTTGTTCAGCCAGCGCCACACGTCACTGTAGTGGTCCGTTTTTATCGTCGCATCGTTGCTTTTGCGATAGCCCGCAACGCTGCGGGACGCAAATATTGCTAAAAATTCCAGTATTTACGTCATTTAAGACTAAAGCAGCGCTACACGTCAGGAGAACGTAGGTAACTCACTATGGTGCAATGGTGGTCCGTTTTTATCGTCGCTTTTGCGATAGCCCGCAACGCCGCTTCTGCAGACTCGAATGTTGCTCAAAACTTCTAGTATTTACGTCATTTAAAGCTAAAAACAGAGCAACGCTATTTTAATACTTAAACAGCGCTACACTATGGTGGTTCTTTGGCCGTAACGTTGCTTGTGCGGTAAACGCTGAGTGACTAAATATTGCTGAATATTACATATTTGTAGTATTTTTGCCAAGACTGATTATTGTTCAAAACTAATGACAGAATAACGTACATAACAGCGCGCCACACGTCAGTAATCCAGTACTTAGTCTTTACCATCGCGTCGTTTCCAACAATTCCGCAACGTCCGCGCTATCGAACTCGCTAAGTGACAGAAAACTGCAGGAATCTGCAATGAAACGGCTTATTTGCTAAAACAGCGCCACAAGTAGCCCCTTTATGTAAATTCAATCGATTGAAGCCAATTTAAAAATTTAAATCTAAAGCTGGAGCGTTTATAAATAACTCATTTCTCAAATCTGTTTGCTCACGGTGAACTGCTTCACCTAATTTGGTGGTACGTTATTAAAAATCAGTAAGCAAAGTATTAAAGGAATGGGATCACTTAATCGTCGCGCCGGCGGCGGGGGCACGACGAGCCAAATTGGGTGTTTACATTATGCTGAAGGAAGTCTTAGTGTGCCAGGTGTTTGATGGGTGTTCGCTATGAAACTGGTTTATAGCGTAAAAAAGGGTTATGAGTTTGGCATGATTAATGTGATCAAAGTCACATCGTAGGTAATGATTGAAATGATTTTAGTGACAATTTATTGTTTATTTGGAACACAAGCCTTCAATCAATTAATTTAGTATTTTTTCTCTTCTGATCTGATTAAATAGACTGTTATATTTAACATCTGATTTGAGATAAGAAAATGAGTTAAAATATTCACTTAATGATTGTACAAATACTCGCGACAACATCAAAGAATGTGTTTTAACATTATCATCGGTTAGAGCAGACTCATTGCATTTTCTCACCTAATTTAACCACCCTTATCTCACCGCTCCCTTATAGACATACCATCCATCGTCCCGGCTTCGTCACTTAAAATAAATTCACACTAAGTTACACTTAAATCAGCCAGCCTTTTAGCGGCCATATCGTTTAGCATACGCAGGTTATCGCATATGCAAATCTGTACAGTCGGGCCCTTGAATATGTATCAAATAATGCTACCTTAACTCAAAGTAGTATGGTGGAGAGTAGATCCATATTTATGAAGCCGACTGCACTCGCGGGAGTGTTGAGAACTCAATTTGTAAAGGTGAAGGCGGTGACATTCCTTTTTAAGATCAGCGTTGCAATTATGCATGTCAATAAATAAATGGTGTCTGAAAAATTTCCGTTTATTTTCATAGAATAATTTGTTGTCATTTTAGTTTTCAGGCTGTTTTAAGTAAAAACGAATAACTTGTGTACATAAGTTACTATTATGTTCATTATTCTAATGAATAGTTAAGTCATTGAGGTATGTTTGCAAATTACATAACACATACAAAAGTAATTTAAAACAAGCAGCCAAAAAGAAACTAAACTTATTGCTCAAACAATAAGACCGCCTTTCGCTATATTCGTCGCCAACTCTTATCGAAGCAGTAGCTGCCACTTCGCTCCGTTATCACAACGTCCCCAATACTACACGAAATTTAAAAAGCCATTGTGTTATTATCTAGCGATCAGGAAACATATCTCGCGTCCGGTGTAAATAAGTGCGGACGCATTAAGGCGCGATCGCCAGGTGGCCTTCCGCCCGTTGCGCCGCCCGCCCTGTATCGCTGATAGCGCCGCTAACGGCCTCTAGCGGCCGTTAGGGGGCGTTACGGTCGCGTTAGCGCCGGCCGCTTCCTCCGCATTGTGATATGGGCCGCTTTATAAAGCGCGCGGCGTCTCTCGTAAATTTTTGGATGGTGCCGCAACGATTTTTAGTTTATCTTCAGATAGGTTTGGGAAATATGTGTGCGCTGACCACTTACTCGTCCTAGCGTGTACTAGCAAGGCTCTTAACAAGTTCTGAAAATTTTCAACTAGGTAATTAGATAATTTTAAAATGCATAATCGATCACATTGTACAATCATTTTAATATGTCTTCAGTTTCATTTTAAAATAGACTTCTAAGAGAGCACTACCGAGGCCATTAGCGCAGCACCTGAGTATATATTCAATTAGGCGGGCGGCGCGATACTATCGCGGCAGGGCGGGCGGCCAGATAGGTGCTTCTTTACAATACAGCTAGTGCATTAAGCGCTGTTAAAATAAATAAATAAATATCCTTAGACATTTTACACTGCGCTTCTAGTCCCAAACTAAGCAAAGCTTGTACTATGGGTACTAGACAAAACGGATATAAACATACTTAAATACTTTTTTTTTGTAAATACATACTTATTATACATAGAAAACACCCAGTCCAATACAAACAAATATGTTCATGCACACAAATGTTTGTACTGTGCGGGAATCGAACCCGCTACCTCCGGAATAGTAGTCCGTTTCGAACCACTACACCAAACGGCCGAAATGCATTGATATAACCACCTAAATGACCATCTTATCTTACCGATATGGGAGACAAATAATCGCTGTTATTTTTGTTTTTAATGAATTACTTTAATGCAATTTTGTAATTAAAAATGTGCCTATGTCGCTCTTAGATCGTAAAACCGAAGTAAAACGGGCACTATCGTAGCCATTAGCGGCGGCACCTGAGTGTATATATTCAATTAGGCGGGCGGCGCGATTAGTATCGCGGAAGGGCGGGCGGCCAGATAGTTGCCCCTTTAATACTCTGTTAACGGAAGGTCGATGGGCTTTGTTGTCGCTTGTTGCATGATTTGTTTTGTGTTTTGCACCTGCTTAGTGAAACTGGTATTAAAATTTAATCATGTAAACTTTTTTTTTTGTTTTACAAGTTTAAAGATGGAACTTAGAAATACAAGACAGATAATAATCATAATAACATGCACATTATCAAAAAGAACAATAACCGATTTAGTGTTTATAACATTTCTCAAAATTGGCAAGAAAATTCATTTTCCACACGTATTTAACTTACTTGACAACAAATTTAAAAACTCCCTAATTTTAGATACTCCATTAGAAGTATCCCACTTCTTTATAGCAGTAAACAAAGCCGTAATCTGTATTTTAACCATAGAACAATTCGCATAATCGGTCGTTTGAGGCCCTGCGCAGTAAAACATTACCGGGGTACAGTCGTCAACAATAAACAATAAACGTTAAGGGCGGTTGACAAAAACCGCGAGCCCTTCCGAAGGATGTTTGACTGACTCGGAAACGCCTAATTGGGACGGTTTTCTTCAGTTACAATCCTAATATTCATGGTTAATTTTAAAACAGAGAAATAAAAACAACCTTAATTTTTACGATTGTAAAAACGACTTAGCCGTTAATTACAAGGACTTGAGTGTTAATTTATTTATTTTTTTCAATGAAAAGGTCGCAGTTAAGATCACACCATTGGCACAGCTTTTGTAATTTCGTTTTTGTAAATGTTACAATTACAAACCTCTAATCTTACAAAGTATAACCTCACTCACTATTCCTACAAAAAAACAGTTGCTAGGATGCACCGCAATATTAAAAAAATACATAATGTTTTACAGTCAGACGTGAACACTTCAAACATAAAAATGCTATCACAATTTTTGCTGGCACCCCGAATCTTTTGACTGCGGTGACCTGTGCCGTGTACATTACACCTCCGAATCTGATTCCAGCGCCACCTATTCAGCGAGCACCTTTGTGAGTGAAGTGGGTCAGTCTTCAAAACGTGCCTTTTTATGACTCCCACTGTACAAGCTTGGAGAATGCCTGCTCATTTTTAGATGATATTTTGAAACTTCTGAGATTATTCAGATATTATGGAAATATAATTATTTATTTACTTTTCACGTGGTTTGTACTTAACTGCTACTAAAATACACTACATTCTACTAAATTAACACATTTAAATAGATCTGTTCATTGCACTCAAGATAACCTGTAAAATACTAAATTCTAGTATAATTTTCAGTAAAAACCAATTTTTCAACTGCCAGGTTCATTTTATCTTTTGTAAAATTCTTGAGATAAAAACTTCTTATTTGACAATTGAAAAATGGGTCTCAAGGTTCTTGAAATTGCTGTCTCAGATGTCATAGATTTAGCATACCTATCTATCAATTTGAGTAATACAAAATGCTTTTACAATCTGCTTATCTGACCGAACTTTAAGCGAATATACTTACCTGTTTTTTAAGTAGGTATTGCAGTAGCTTTACATAGTACCTACTTAATGGCATCGCTACACATTAATTGTAATAAAAAACCTATTTTATTTAAATGACTAAAACTTTCTCAACAATTTAACATTAACTGCCCGTTCTTTAAACGGTTATCAGTTAACTAAATCTCGCACTAACTCTATTTACCTTAACATGGGAACAATTCACGAAAATCTGAAACTTTTAGTCGGAAACTTGGTATCTGGGCAGAGTATCAGCCGGTGTATCAGGGCGGGCGGAAGTTTCAGGCTAGATATGCCAAGAAAGAACGAACATGCAACGGGTTAAAATGCTATCATACCTCTAAGAAAGGAATTTGTGATAAGAAAAATTATGACTATCATAATGTAAAAAAAATTTAGTTCATAAATTATACCATCGTATATAACATACGGTATTTAGCATAACAAATGCTATATACCTAACGCAATCTCATAAAATGCATCTTACCATACCATCTTTTGTAATGTAACTTTATGAATGCAATAAATTATTTAATTTTTGAGTTTTATATTAAACCATACGAAAATTCTTAAATAATTATTTTCACGTATCAAATAAACTTATTACCTAATTGTAAGTAAAATTATAACACCCACAGGACATTTTCAAAATCACTGAAACACTCCATAAATATCACTTATCACCTGAGTGACTCACTCATCTAAATGAGTGATGATGATAATTAAACATCGAGCTTTTATATCCAAAGATTTATTTTCTCAGATCTGCAGATCCACAAAACCTCAATACAATATCTACATTAATGCCCACCCCAGCCGTATCTAACTACCCCCAAGTACTTGTAACCTCGTTTATAGTACACTTATAGTACACAAATGTGCTGTACTTGCGCTGCATTCAAGACACTGTGATACGTTAGAGATACGCCCAACTTCGAGATCCAATACGAGGAACTAAAAGTTGTTGTTTGGGTGGTACAAGCGGTGAACACAAAGCGGAGAAAGGTTATACATTAACTAACATATCAGAAAAAGAAAGTCAGAAAAAATATCTAAATTGTATAACTCAAAGGTGACTGACTGACTGACTGACATAGTGATCTATCAACGCACAGCCCAAACCACTGGACTTATCAGGCTGAAATTTGGCATGCAGATGTTATGACGTAGGCATCCGCTAAGAAAGGATTTTACGAAACTCCACCCCTAAGGGGGTAAAACGGGATCCACGCGTACAAACGGGCGATGTGAAAATCATTGGAGGCCTATGTTCAGCAGTGGACGTCCTCCGGCTGAAATGATGATGATGATGTAGATCTGAAACATTTGCGTTCCATTGCATTTGAAACTAAAACCTGAACGATGCCACAAACCCTCTCTGTTTATAACCACGGCTGTAGCAGTACAGCTGAAAGTGATTTAAAAAATATGTTTTGTCAACATTATACCGGATATTTGTTTGACTGATTGATGAATAATATAAGTGGCGTGCCAATATTATTCAGTCAATGCAGAATATAAAGTTTACTAAAGATTTCATCGTTGTAAGATAAGATTATCAGCGTGTAAACATAATAAAATTATTTTGGATAGAAACGACTGCTTGGATATTTTAATTAATTTTCTATTGAATGTTACTCGTGAAAATGTTTTTGAAATATTACTGTACATTTAGCTGTTCATTGTAAAATAGGATACGCAAACTGAAATCGTTGCAAAGGTCACATTATGTAATAATAACATTCGTTATCTGCACGTTATCAAATACCGTTATCACTGTAATATCTGTGGCAAACATCTGGCCCAACATAATCATAGCACTGATAACGTAACTAACTCATTTCGAACCTTATTTCAACGCGATAAGAACGTTATCAATTGATGTCTAAAAGTGATATGTAAACATACAAATTTAATCAATCGGACACAATAACTTCTCGTGAATGCTCGCAGATAGCAAATGTGGTTGCTTTTTAGTAAACTTTATCGAAGGAAATCTCCCTGATAAAGGTAATGCTTACGAAAATACGAGGTTTTATCGCTCCTGTTTGATTTCGTGTATGATTTACCTATCTGTGATACCACTTACCGTATATCAAGATTCAAGCAACTCGAATTCATTCATTTTTATGTAAAAAAATCAGTAGCAGTACCTAACTTATTTTAAGATTAGATACTTAATATTCTATTTTTTCAGAGCGGGACTGTTCGCAAGTTGTTTTTAAAGAACATAGCTGTCATATNACCGAAATAGCTCGAATTGATTTGCCCCCTAGACAAGTGGCAAAATCTGACATTATATTCGGACAGATTCGATTTTCGAAAAGTGTGACTAGTCTAGTCTACTAATAGACCCACTGATCGCGTTCGAAGCACCTATGCGGCGCTAAACTCGTCACGACATGAAACGAGACAATGGGCCAACTATCCGGCCGCCGGATATCCGGCTATCCGGCCTAGCAGCTGGCCGGATATCCGGTATCCGGTATCCGGCCAAACAACTATCCGTTTCATCTCTAGTGCACATGTTCATTATAAACCATACACCACCGCTAAATCCGTAGTCCGGTAAAAAACGGATGTTTACAAAGGGCCTTAGGATTTTAGCATTTTTCATATTGAAACTTTAGTTTAGTTTATAGACTTTATAGAGTTTGAATCGTCGTCTTGAAACTTGCACCAGCCCTCCCCAAAGACAGCCATTGCAACTAATACGCTTTAGATGCAGTTCTAATTAAACTGTATGCTAGTTTGTAATGTCGCGGGTGCCGTATACGTGCGATAAGATGGCGACCGTTTTAGGCGTAACTTTCTGTATGTGTCAAGTGTGTATTGAAATGGGGTGTTTAGATGGATATTTGTTGTATTGTTCTTCTCAGTAAACTTGAGCGTAGACTTAGGTACATTACAAAGTCTCAAAAGAGGACTGATTGGTTGAATTGCAATCTATGGTAGTGTTACGTGACTTTGAATCAACCTTCTGAAATCTGAATGAAATGATATTTTTTATGATTATCAACGATCTTAAATAAAAAAATATTCCAAACGCCTATGGCGGCTTATAAACTCTTACATACATCAAGGACTTCAAAAGTGCAGTTGCATTAAGTACTTCCAAAGTGTCGGATGTAACAACTATGGTTAAAGAACCATAGTTTTTATATCCGACACAGGAAGATAAGTGTAGTGTGTTGCAATTTTATAACGCCTTCCTCTAAAGGAGGACCTTTAAAGTATAGGAATATTTTTAAAATTGCATTTCAGTATTTTTTTCTACTTTAATAAGTTTTCCCTAAATACAGAATAACTGCAGATCATGAGAATATCAATAACTCACAGTTGCCAGAAAATTCCTGCGAGTGATGTCTCTACTTTTTCCTTGAACGTGTTAATTCTAATTAGTAATTACACGCCCATAACGTAATTCTGTAAGTTTATCTATCCTCTGCTGCAGTTAACACGTAGCATTAATCCCGCTATCTGCGGATAAGCTTAAAACATTCGGATAGCGGCAGACGAATGAATCACTTTGCCATTATGAGGCGGGGCGGCCGCAGACGGGCGGCTAAGTATAGGAGGTACGATTAAACGCACGGATTTGTAAATATTTGATAATTGCAGGTCTGAGTGGAAGTGAAATGCCTTGGTCCAGCTGAAAAAGGTGGTTGAAAAAGAAGGTCTCATTAAATGCTCAACACGCATCGCATCTGTCGCTGACGTAGAAAATTAAGCGTTAAACTTTACTTAACTTGCATTACGTACCTATGAAATAAATGTCTAGATTTTTTATCTACAACGAGGAAGCTCTTACTGATGCCGCATTGTAATCATTTTTTCTTTCTAACAAAATCCTGCACCAAAATGACCAAACCTAACAACAAACGATTTNTTTTTAAAGAACATAGCTGTCATATGAACTACAACTAAGTCACCAGCAAAAGTAAAAATATGATTTTTTGCGTCATAGCGCTTGAGTCAAAAACTACCTAATATGAAGCTTTTATGAATTTTCAATTTGTAGAAAATAATTATCATAGGAGAAAAGCACTGGAGAAGGACAGATCTGATTCTGAAATTGTTTTGTATTTAATAAAGAGAAGTACCATTAGGTACCCAAATATAACCTAATTTTCAGCCACTTTAAGCCCTAGAGTCCTGTAACTATTAGGTCGTTTGTAGACGTTCCGTATCCGTTTTTTCACCGGACGACGGACCGTCAAAAAACTGATAATATCCTTTGTTTGCTGTCAATTTTCTCGCCGGACCTATGTCCGATGTATGTGCACATGTTCATTATAAACCATACACCACCGCTAAATCCGTAGTCCGGTAAAAAACGGATGTTTACAAAGGGCCTTAGGATTTTAGCATTTTTCATATTGAAACTTTAGTTTGTTTTATAGACTTTATAGTTTGAATCTTCGTCTTGAAACTTGCACCAGCCCTCCCCAAAGACAGCCATTGCAACTAATACGCTTTAGATGCAGTTCTAATTAAACTGTATGCTAGTTTGTAATGTCGCGGGTGCCGTATACGTGCGATAAGATGGCGACCGTTTTAGGCGTAACTTTCTGTATGTGTCAAGTGTGTATTGGAATGGGGCGTTTAGATGACTATTGTAGTGTGTTGTTCTTCTGAGCAAACTTGAGAGTAGACTTAGGTACAGTACGAAGTTCAAAAGTCTCAAAAGAGGACTTGTCAAATTGCAATCTATGGTTGTGTTACGTGACCTTGAATCAACCTTCTGAAATCTGAACGAAATGATATTTCATATCAACGATCTTAAATACAAAATTATTCCAAACGCCTATGGCGGCTTATAAACTCTTACATACATCATCATCATCATCATCATCATCATTTCAGCCACAGGACGTCCACTGCTGAACATAGGTCTCCCCCAATGACTTCCACATCGCACGGTTGGTAGCGGCCTGCATCCAGCGCCTTCTTGCTACCTTTATCAGGTCGTCGGTCCACCTTGTGGGTGGACGTCCCACGCTGCGTTTTCCGGTACGTGGCCTCCATTCCAGAACCTTGTTGCCCCACCTTCATTCACCTTGCTTTACATACATCAGGGACTTCAAAAGTGCAGTTACATTGCTTCCAAAGTGTCGTATATTACAACTATGGTTAGAGAACCATAGTAGTTATTGGAATATTTTTAAAATTGCATTTCAGTGAGAGTTTTCTACTTTAATAGGTTTTCCTTAAATAAATACAGAATAACTTCAGATCATGAGAATATCAATATCACACGCCAGAGAATTCCGTGCGAGTGATGTCTCTACTTTTTCCTTGAACGTGTTAATTCTAATTACACGGCCATAACGTAATTCTGTAAGTTTATCTATCCTCTGCTGCAGTTAGCACGTAGCATTAATCCCGCTATCTGCGGATAAGCTTAAAACATTCGGATAGCGGCAGACGAATGAATCACTTTGCCATTATGAAGCGGGGTGGCCGCAGACGGGCGGATAAGTCTAGGTGATGCGATTAAACGCACGGATTTAAAAAATAAAAGATATTTGTAGGCCTCAGTGAAAGTGAAATGCCTTGGTCCAGCTGGAAAAGATGGTTGAAAAGTAAGGTCTCATTAAATACTCAACACGTATCGCATCTGTCGCTGACGTAGAAAATTAAGCGTTTTCTTTACTTAACTTGCATTACGTAGGTACCTATGAAATAAATGTCTTATCCACAACGAGGAAACTTTTACCTTGAAAAATGGCCCTATGATGCCGCATAACAATAATTTGTTCCTTCCTTCTAACAAAATCCTGCACCAAACCTAATAACAAACGATTTCTAGTCGCGCACAAGAATGCGTTTAGTCTGCCGCGTTCGTGCGCCCTTACGGGTCATAATATGTGAGATTGCGTCTCGGAAGATAAGCGGGAGTGCTTTTGCCGATAACGTCGTGTGCGGACGAAATCGGCGTATGATTTAAATTGCGATTCTGATGGGGTTTATCTCGAGACGTCAGGGGTCCATTTGAGAAAAAAGATTGGGTGATAATACGGACTGGTTCTTTTCGGAATATTGTTTAACTAGGTGCCCGCTCGCTCTAGGTACTCGCATATGCGGCCTAAGCTTGTGAACATAAACCTTTTTTACTGGTTTAGTAACTTTACAGCAATTTGCATGTTATTTAAGGTTTTTTGGATCGGTATCATGTAATGTATTTCGTGAGTGAGTTGTGAGTAAAAGACTATCAATTCTGCTCTATTACAATGCTTACTGAGCCCCTAACTTAATGTCTGAGTAGAACTAACATGAAAGATAAATGCATAAATAGTTATGTAATTTACTTGCGTGAAAATTCGCTTGTAGGTATGCTCTATGACATCTTATGGGCTGTAATAAATGATATTTAACAAAAAATGAGTAGATAAACCGTGTGCTGAAAGCTTAATACTAGAGCATCAGTTCTAAATAGGTACTCAACTAACACGAAATCTGATGATTTTAGTTATTATTAGGTAGTTCAGACGATAGTTGCTTTCGTTTTCTAATTAGTCTCACACTTGTGTTAGCAGATTCGCTATCGAAGCGAATCCATCATACCTATCGAACGCTCGCGCGCTTCTTTTGTTTCGCAGCCTCGCTTACGTCACACCGCTCATAAATATTAAAACTAACCGGGTTGAGATATTGACAAAATGCTTCGCGGAGGTGTTTAGTATTAAAGCTTGAATGATATTAAAATTTCTAGAGGGTTTATAGGAAACACATTGATCTGCCACAAAATGATAGATTTTAGCTATAGATACTAGGTGCTCTTTATAAAGTTCTGTATTATATTTGGATAGTTTATCTGTATATATTTGCTTTCACTCAATATTGTTTAGTTCTAGGTTCTACCTTAACAAATTAAAATCTGAGAGATATTTGAACCTATAACTGTGACTACCTACACACACATATTTATTCAAATCCTTGAGAATACATAACAAAACAAATACTAATGTAAATTATATTAGACAACTACGAGTAATTTCGACAGCTTTTTCCGCCCTAAAACAAATCTAGTCACACATTCTTCTCTAAACTGAGGATTGAAACTTTAAACCTGTTTTTATAATCAATGCCTTCCGCACGCATCATAAAGCTTACATATCACGTGCGCGCAGTCCGCAGTTGCTGGGGCGGCAAAATAAACGAGTTGGCGCCTGGGCGCGCGCGATAGCCGCCCGCCCAGCGATGTATGGCGCGATAGGGCGCTGCCACCGCGAGATAACACCTGCCCGAGAAACGATTGATTCTGTGGTGTTAGCTCCGTCTAAAATTAAACACTTTTACCCCCTTACTAATAAAACTTACACGCTCGTTGATCAGTGTTTTAAAGTGACGTTTAGTATGGAAATGTCATTTTAAAACAGTGATCAACAACTGTGTAACTTTTTATTAGTAAGGGGGTTAGGGTGTAGCGCGCTGTAATACACCAAAACACAAAATTAGACACCTGACATACTTTTCCGGTTAATTACCACACTTTTGCTTAATTAGTTTAAATAGTGTTCAATAATAACACCTGGCCTAGAGACGATTGATTCTACGGTGTTAGCTCCGTCTAAAATTAAACAAGCACTTTTAGGGCGCAGGGCGCTGACGACAAAGTTATCTGACATACTTTTCCGGATAATAAATATTCTTACATGTGCACGGCTTAGATTGTGCTAAATTAACTTAAAAAGGGTTTAATAATAACACCTGCCCAAGAGACGATTGATTCTGCGGTGTTAGCTCCGTCTAAAATTAAACACTTTTAGGGTGTAGCGCGCTGTAATACACCAAAACAAAAAATTTGACACCTGACATACTTTTCCGGTTAATTACCACTTTACTTGTTACACGTGACGCTTACATTTTGCTGAATTGGTTTAAATAGTGTTAGATAATAACGCCTGCCCGAGAGACGATTGATTCTGTGGTGTTAGCTCCGTCTAAAATTAAACACTTTTAGGGTGTAGCGCGCTGTAATACACCAAAACATAAAAATTAGATACCTGACATACTTTTCCGGTTAATTGCCACACTTTTCTTGTTACACGTGACGCTTAAATTTTGCTGAATTAGTTTAAATAGTGTTAAATAATAACACCTGCCCGAGAGACGATTGATTCTGCGGTGTTAGCTCCGTCTAAAATTAAACAAGCACTTTTAGGGCGCAGGGCGCTGACGACAAAGTTACCTGACATACTTTTCCGGATAATAAATATTCTTACATGACTTGCACGGCTGAGATTGTGCTAAATTAACTTAAAAAGGGTTAAATAATAACGCCTGCTGGAAAGACTAATTCTGTGATGTTAGCTCCGTCTAAAATTGAACAAGCACTTTTAGTACGCAGGGCGCTGAACTTATATCGCTCGTAGGGCGCTGTGAACAACAAAATTACCTGACATACTTTTCCGCAAAATTTTCTAAAGCACGATATATCTACACTGTGCTACATTTATTAAAAATCGGTTTAAATGTATTAATTATACAATGAACTTAAGTTTTTATAACTTAATTGGGCTTGGGCGCCGCCCAACAATGTGTAAATGACATAAAGTACCACCTTGGTTAAAGTACGGTCTCTAGCACATCAACCTTTACATTTTTATCACATAATCACACTTATTACGAGTACAATCACACAAACCACAATGTTAAGCCCGATATGCCGTTACCCCTCCACGTAAAACCGCGGTTAATCTTTAATTTGACGTAAAGTAAGTAACGATCCGTCCGAGCTATCACCCGATGTATCACGGCGACATCATCAGCTATCAGAGGGCCGCAGCCTCTAATAGCTTGCTCTCTATGCCTCTTAAGATGTTTATAAAGAACCTCTATTTATCATTAAAAAAAATACCCAAATTGTACTTATTATTTGCTCAAGCTGATATTGGACACAACGGTGTTGAATTAAACGAAAAAGGTGATAGGCCTACTCGTCATTGCCACACGTTTTTACAACAACAATTAAATCTTGTTATTAACCCTTTAAAAGCGATCAGGATCTTTGACTTCTAGTCCGGCCGCTATTAGTCCTGAGGTCGTAGTAGGGCAAACTATATTGGGATAGTATAAGTACTTTAGAAAAGGCTTATCTACATGACGTAAAGTATTTGAATCAGATTCAGAATAAAAAAATATTCAAATATAATTTTCTTCGCTTGTGGTCATTAGGTAGAGGCAGAATTATGATCACTCGCCGCAATTATTAAAAAAAAAAACATTAAAAGCATGAAAAAAGATCTTTTTCAAATACAAAATAATAACAAAAAAATCTTCATTTGTAAGTAGGTATGGGAGGCAGTTATCACTAACTTATCACGAGCATTGATACCGAGATGTATTCCCCGAGGCGCGCGCTATCAGCGGGGCGCAGTCCCTCTTTAATAGCCTCGGGCTCCGTGCGTTTGGATTGCATTCAACACTTGTTCTGCGGTCTCAAGCTGTTGTGGCGATTAACTTGTTAATTAAGAGACAACATTCATTTTCAAAAGGTTTATTAAGTANTAGTTCAGACGATAGTTACTTTCGTTTTCTAATTAGTCTCACACTTGTGTTAGCAGATTCGCTATCGATGCGAATCCATCATACCTATCGAACGCTCGCGCGCTTCTTTTGTTTCGCAGCGTCGCTTACGTCACTACCGCTCATAAATATTAAAACTAACCGGGGTGAGATATTGACAAAATGCTTCGCGGAGGTGTTTAGTATTAAAGTTTGAACGATATTTCTAGAGGGTTTATAGGTACAGGAGACATTTTATCTGCCACAAAATGTTAGATTTTAACTACAGATACTAGGTACTCTTTATAGAGTTCTGAATTAGATTTGGATAGTTTATCTTTGCTTTCAGTCAATATTGTTTAGTTCTAGGTTCTACCTTAACAAATTAAAATCTGAGAGATATTTGAACATATAACTATGACTAACCTACACATACATATTTAATCAAATCCTTTAGAAAACATAACATATCATACAAATGAAAATTATAATAGACAACTAATTTCGACAGCTTTTTCCGCCCTAAAAACAAATCTAGTCACACGTCCTTCTCTAAACTGAGGATTGAAACTTTAAACCTGTTTTTATAATCAATGCCTTCCGCACGCATCATAAAGCTCACATATCACGTGCGCGCAGTCCGCAGTTGCTGGGGCGGCAAAATAAACGAGTTGGCGCCTGGGCGCGCGCGATAGCCGCCCGCCCAGCGATGTATGGCGCGATAGGGCGCTGCCGCCGCGAGATAACACCTGCCCGAGAAACGATTGATTCTGCGGTGTTAGCTCCGTCTAAAATTAAACAAGCACTTTTAGGGCGCAGGGCGCTGACGACAAAGTTACCTGTCATACACTGAAAAAAATGTTTGGTTACTGCTTACACAACAAAAGTGACCGCCGAACACTTTGGTTATGAGGAACAAAATGTTGTGTAAATTAAACAAATTAATTCTGTAGTGAGCTAGACTTAGTTTGGTTATAGTTAACACTTAGTTCGGTGGTCACTTTTGTTGTGTAAGCAGTAACCAAACATTTTTTCAGTGTACTTTTCCGGATAATAATTATTCTTACATGACATGCACGGCTGAGATAGTGCTAAATTAACTTAAAAAGGGTTAAATAATAACGCCTGCTGGAGAGACTGATTCTGTGGTGCTAGCTCCGTCTAAAATTAAACAAGCACTTTTGGAACGCAGGGCGCTGAACTTATTGTACTTATAGCGCTGTGAACAACAAAATTACCTGACATACTTTTCCGGAAAAAATTCTAAAGCACGGTTTATCTACCTCCGAAATTTATTGAAAATGGTTGGAATGTATTAATTAGTTATTAAATTTTTAGCGTTAAGAGTCGCATCTCAAACTAATTTGAAAATGTATAATGTATTAATTAAACGGTAAACTAAAGTTTCTATAATTTAATTAGGATTAGGCGCCGCCCAGTGTGTAAGTACCTATGTCACTCACCTGGGTTAAAGTACGGTCTCCAGCGCATCAACCTTTACATTTTTATTACAAAATCACACTTATTACTCGTAATATTCGTACAATCACATAAACCACAATGTTAAGCCCGATATGCCGTTACCCCTCCACGTAAAAGCGCGGTTAATCTTTAATTTGACATAAAGTAAATAACGATCCGTCCGAGCTATCACCCGATGTATTGCGGCGACAACATCAGCTATTTGCGGGCCGCAACCTCTAGTAGCTGGCTCTCTACACCTTTAAGATGTTTATAAAGAACCTCTATTTATCATTAACAAAATTTTACCCAAATTGTACTTATTATTTGCTCAAGCTGAGAGTAGACTCTTCAACGGTGTTAAAATAAACGAAAAAAGTGTTAGGCCTACTCGTCAGTACCACAAGTTTTTTACAACAACAATTAAATCTTGTTATAAACCCTTTAAAAGCGACCAGGATGTTTGACTTCCAGACCGGCCGGTATGTTGTCTTGAGGTCGTGGTAGGGCAAACTATATTGGGAAATGTATAAGTACTTTTGAAAGGGCCTATCTACATGTAAAGTATTTGAATCAGATTCAGAATAAAAAAATAATCAAATATAATTTTCTTCACTTGTGATCATTAGAGGCAGAATTATTATGATCACTCACCGCAATTATTTAAAAAAAAAAAACATTAAAAGCATGAAAAAAGATCTTCTTCAAATACAAAATAATGACAAAAAAATCTTCATTTGTAAGTAGGTATGGGAGGCAGTTATCACTAACTTATCACGAGCATTGATACCGAGATGTATTCCCCGAGGCGCGCGCTATCAGTGGGGCGCAGTCCCTCTTTAATAGCCTCGGGCTCCGTGCGTTTGGATTGCATTCAACACTTGTTCTGTGGTCTCGAGCTGTTGTGGCGATTAACTTGTTAATTAAGAGACAACATACATTTTAAAATGGTTTATTAAAAGATCAATATGATGGGCCTTTTCGGGGTACTCTTACACCTTTCTTGTCTTACCTAAAACACTTATTACTCTTAGATAGATGAATGATGGTAAATTCGATATTAGACTAGGCCCTTTTGGTGCAATAAAATTGAAAAAAATCTTTATTTTTACCCGAATGCGACACAAAGAGGTGATGCTTTTTTAAAATACCTATACCATTCGCTAGTGTTGTTTATGTTTTTGGCATGTAATTATGGAGTTAAACAAATAAACGGATATCCCATAATGATTAAAACAATGGCAATTAATATCCTCCACTGCCTTTTCCTTACAAAGTAAGACCCCTAACTGCCCACTAAAACGGTCACATCATTATCAAACTCGTATATTATCGGCTGAAGATAGCAAAAACGCTATCTAACTGCAGATCTGGGCCGTTAAAAAGCCTTACAGAAAAATGCCATTAATACACTCGACACCAGTATTATAGGGCTACTTTACTCAAGTATCCTGTCAGGAAATAATATTGCACATCGACTATTATGAAATAATCATGCCATTTCTTATACAGCAAATATCTCTGTCTAGTTGAGATAAAAAAAAGAAAATTCAGAAAAAACCTTTTTGTTGTTACTGGCAGCTTTTAATCTTTTTTCATCGTCATCATTTCAGCCAATGACAGTTCACTTGACGACCTATATTGTGGACCAAAGAACGCATAAAGCACTTGTTCTTGCAACTCACGAAGGCGAGTGAGCTTTACTTGTGTGTGTAAGTGTACATGCACATTATACGATAGTGTAATATCTGTCAAATCTTTTGAAAAACGAACAGTAGCGAGCCACCACACATGTAAAGCTCGTATTACGATCACCTACTCATAGCTGTGCTAAATAGTTCATAGAGAAAGTTAATGGTAGAGCAACATCCTACAAATGTGCCATACACAATATCTATTTAATAGTATGATAAAGCTTTTTGTGGCTGATTGTACAGGGTCCTTATCCAGTTTGTCATCCATTAGCATTAAAATTGAACTTTATCTCGTCAATAAAAGACCGGTCGAGATTGTAAATATAAAGACAATAAAGTTATTAGGCAATAATGATGTGTCCGATATGGCAAAGATAAGCATCGAGGTAGAAGGTCTAAGTACCCAATGGAGTACCAACTTGCTAAGACAGTGCTGTACTTTGTTTAAATAGTTCTTTTTTTTCGATCATCGGTCTATGAAATTGATTCGAGAAATTATTTTGTGCCAGGCACTAGGCTGCATGCTTTATTATGTCCTTTGCTAGCAGTCTCAATGTTTTTGATTAAAAAATTTTAGCTAAACGCAAGGAGTGCGTCTACGTCTCAACGTCTACACGTTGAGTACGAGAATTTAACGCGGGACGCGAATAAGCTTAGTTTCTTAGTTCTAGAAAATTAAAGAGAAAGCATTTTATGGTTTGGTTCATTTAGTCAGAAATTCTCTAAACATCGAATATTTTCAATTCAAAACAAATAAAAAGAAATCATTTAATGAACTGATGAGGTCAAAAACATATCAAGTTCAAAGCAAAACAGCCCTATCCTTCTTACAGTTGAGTCATTTAAAATAACGAGCTATCAAACTTCAGCGAACATTAATTAAACAAAACTTATCTCGCGTCCATAAATAACTTTGTTTTGATAAAAATCCAGTTATGATCGTAGTCAGGGCCGATGACCGCTCTTAATGGTTACAGATACCTTGATGCTAACCAGACCGACTGCGGCCCACAGAATCTTAGTGTTCCAACTAATCGATCTACCGCCTCCTTATCAGGGGCTGCTTGGATCAAAAATACGTGAAACCACCCAAATGCGAACCTTATCCCCCCAGGTTAAGAATCACGCGTAATTGAAAGCGGTCTTATCGGCAAGCGACTCGGATATCCAGTGGTTCTGTTTCAGTTTCGCTGAGATATCCATTAGTATTACTCGTAAATATCTGCAGATATCGCGCGAGGAGTGAAATTGGTGCTACTCTACATTAATTTGTTCGTAATTGGATTTCTACTGTAACCCCATTGATTAATCTTACGCACTAAGGCCCGGTTTTTTGATTCGTAGTTAAATTAACCAATGGCCAAATGCTACTAATAGTTAAATATTAACAATATGTAAACTAATAGTCAAAAAATGTACTAAAAGTCAAGCTAACCATTGTTCGAAAATATTTTTTTTCTTATATTTAACCACTTGTCATTTGACATCTGTCAAATTTGACCATTGGTTAATTTAACTACGAATCAAAAAACCGGGCCTAAGTACTATCTCGGGTCACGCTTCATTCCAGAGTTTTTGGGAAATATGAAAACAGTCAGAGTAAGTTACTCACATGTTTTTTTCTTTATGGAAGGTAATACTTAACCTTGTAAATTAAAGGAAAACCTGACATTTGTGCACAAATATTTAAAAGTTTTCATCACTTTTAAATATTTCAGGAGATGCTAAAGAGAGGGAAAAGGTGTCAAATGATTTTACATAAGTATTCATATGCAATATAATACGAGTACGTATAGGTACCATCGGTAACAGTGTTAACTATCCATTGCCTGTCATGTCGTATGGCAAAGAATCACCATTTGATGAGAGCGAGAGCAAAAACGGAAATGGATAAGTTAACAGTGTGGCCGTGTGTAGGTACGTAGATAAAAACAAGTATGTAGTACGTGTATATCTTAACGTAAACACTATTTATTTTGTGTTTAACAAAAGCTAAAATGACGAACACCAAGATTCTCACTTTCTCGAATTGATTCACCACAAATAGACACTTGAAGACCTAACCATTTCTTTTGCATTGCCAAGGATTCCTCAAAGCATTTTTTTCACCAATCAGATAAACTTCGTAGCTCGTAGTTTCCGAAAACAACCAGAAAGCCAATGTCATAGGCATCGGCCACCCACGGTCGCGATAGCGGCGACATACGAGTGCCGTGCCGGTAGGGAGGGACTGAATATCGATATCGGTGATACCGGTAAGGCGCTTTTAAATTACGAGTCAAGTAAAAAAATCAGTAGTGTGGGGATGAAACTCATTCATTTTTCATCCCCACCCCACTGTTTTTTTGACTTGAGTTGTCTCGGCTAATTTCCGCGCAGTGTAAATCCGCGAGTAAACGAAAACAGGACAACAAATGCGGCTGGAAGTACCGGTATTTGAAATTATTGCACGATAAAAATATGTATAAATAAACATAAGTTAATGCACACACGTGTCGTGGCAGCCTGGAATATACTAAAAGATATTCCTGCAGCTTGGACTATTTCTACTAGAGACTATCATGATATTATGTCTTCTTTGACCAACTTTCAGAGCACGGAAGGTTGGTTAGGTTGAGTTCTGTAGCATATTGAGGCCCATCTTAAAAGAACCCAGTGTGAATCAAAACCAAAATATCCAGGTCGACTCTATCTACTAAAACACGATTACGATACTAGTTATGAAAACATTTAGCACAATGGGTCTGGGTGTTACTATGTAAAATATGGTATATTTTTACAAAAAAAAGGATTAAAGTATGTTTATATCCGTTGTCTAGTACTCATAGTACAAGCTTTGCTTAGTTTGAGACTGGGTCTGCGGGTGTCTATGGGCGACGGTAATCACTTACCATCAGGTGATCCGTTTGCTCGTTTGCCTCCTATCACATAAAAAAAAAAATAGAAGCGTAGTGTAAAATGTCCAAGGATATTTATTTATTTACCTATAGCATGAATACCGGTAAAATACGTATTAGTATCTCGGGTATTCCCCTCCCGGGACAGCCCGCGCGGGTCGCCGCGATGCGCGATATGCCCACGCGCAGATGACCGCGCGAATTTGCGGCATTGTCATATTCCTGATGTTGATGCAGGATACCGCTGCCTGGTGCGTTTTAGTATGTACGATGGATACCGAGATTGTCTAAGGGATATTTAGTGAATACATTAAGTTGAAGTTCTGATAGACATTTTGGTCAGACTTTAAAACGGAGGGATGAATGGATTTTATGTCAATGTTGTTACGGAATTTCCAATTGATACTACGGGATAATTTATAAAATTGGATTGTTTTAAATATTTAAACGAATCTTTGATTAGTTTTGGGCTTGCTATGGGTCAGCCATACGTATGGGAAGGACAATGTATCAAGAAACTATGTAAAGTTTGAAGAATGAACCAACTTTTAAGAAATCTAACCTATTCATATTAAAATACCTAATTTAAACTTTACAAAAGCGCAACTAAGTATGCAAAGCGCACCATCTATCTCTACCAAACGTAGCCCAGTATATCAAAGTCAAAATCAGCGCCAATCTTTGATTTACATACCTCCAGCAAGATAGCATGCAGTGGAGGGGAGAGGGGATGCCGATCGGCTATTGGTCGATACAGATTTATGGTTCCGTATCGCGAGCGTTCCGCAACAAAGTCTGGATATGAAGGCACGATGGAATTAGAAACAAAGTGTAGGAATTTCAAAAAAACACAGACAATTCAAGTGGTCAATCGTGTAAATATTGCGTAAAATGAATTCTTTTTCACCGACTATAAAAACGCAAGAGGTTTTCAATTAGAAAGGGGAATTTGAAACGTGAAATGCTTAGCTTTTTAAGATTTTTAAATTGTTTAATCACCATGGTCATCATTATGGAGACAAATATGACAAATAACATAAATATTTAATGACTCCACACAAGAATTGTGTAAAAGAGTTAGTATAGAAAAATTGTTTAAATAGAGTTAGACTTTTCAAGCACCTAATCAGGAGGAATCTAATGCAACAAAACAGCAATGCAAGCTTTACACCACAAAACACTGGCTGGATATTTTGATAAACGACTCAAGATTTTTAAAAAGTAGAGCACTTTTCAAATTTAAAATTATCCAGTATTCCAAATTCGAAATAAAGTTCCGCTGAAAGCCGTGTTGAAGCCGCGACAGTGGCGCTCTGTGGCTGCGCGCGCGCTTATCACGGACATGTGTTGAGCCAGATGCGCCGATAGCGCCGCTCCCAGCGCCAGATAGGCGCTTTGATCTCTAATGTATCTGTAATAGGTTTCGTAAGCTACTATTTTCTGAATTAAATGAGTGAAGAAACTCGTTGGAAATAGTGCCAAAAATATTCATAAGGTATTGCGACAGGTTATAGGTGCCAGTGAAGAAAAATGAAACATTGTCACAATGTCAAAAATGGAAATACTTTTTAATATACCTATTATGCGATATATTCGCCACTTCGTACACTCTGAAAAAGTTTCCCAGATAGCGCCTTCGCATAATTTCTTTATAACAAGACCAGAGCAATTTAACGCATTCACAAACGATGCTCGCTTGAGTGATGCAGCAAATCGAACGAACAGCGTTGAATAGAGCTCTGTGATTGGTTCGTGTGTCGCGCACTGTGAGACCTCACAGTAATGTTTGTGATACGGGCAATTATGTACTTACCTACTTTTTATGAGATATCCAAATGCATTCTCTCATTGAATTTCTATGACAACTACATATCGATAGCGTCACTATTTTGCCCAATACCTAAGCTTAGAGGTAGTCAAGACAAATGGATCCATTGAGGACTAGTTTCTATTATTCTAATATGGCAATACTAATCAACTGGCTTATCACGAGCTGGGCGCGGCGTGGCGTGCGCCCTCTGCAATTAATTAGTGCCCCCTTATGTGAGTTTGTCATAAAAAATTGTTTACGTTGATGATTTTTGAGGTGTCATTTTTATTTAGTAGGTCGAAAATTATTTATGGACTGGGTATGAGACAACTATACTATTTTTTTTTTGACGCGCTTCTCGCTTGCACCGTTCAGACGAAGCACACGAGTGGACTTTGAGCTGAAAAATTAAACAAACATGTCTAATTTTTTCCCTAACAGTATTTTGACACAAAAAACCTTTACCACATTAGCATCCTATCCTACTAATCTTACTAATTTATAAATGAAAGAAAGTTTGGATGATTGTTACTCTTTCACGCAAAAAGTAGATACAGAACGGATTTTGATGAAACTTTACAGTATTATTTAATATTTATAACCCAGAATAACATATAGGCTATAATTTATGACGATCTGTGACAAACTAAATTTCACGCGGGTGAAGCCGCGGACAAAAGCTAGTCTTCTATAAAAATTTAGTTTACCCATGTACAAAATAAGCCACAGAACTTATTTTTTTTTTTTAAATCTAATAAAACAAATTGAAAATTTTTGAATAACCTAAAATTATTTTATCATATTTTTGAAACAAGTTCTAAATGCTTAGCGTCCATCAAAGGCCGCGTGGGCGCGATATGCATCGTCCGTCCTAGGTCCCAGCTAATAGATTCGCCTATCGCAGTCAGCAACTTGGATTTATTTATAGCTTTGCAACGTAGAGGAACACCCTGTTTTCCAAATTGTGAAATCTTGAGAGCTTATAAGTAAGAATTTCTTTTGGATGGAACACAAATCGGTGTCATGAAAATTGATCTGGCATATATTCAGCACAAATTATAAAAATCTAGATTTTGCCCTCGGCTTCATCCGCGTGAAATTTAGTTGTCATAGATCGTCGTAAATTATAGCCTATATGATATTCTGGGTTATAAACAATAATACTGTAAAGTTTCAACAAAATCCGTTCAGTAGTTTTTGCGTGAAAGAGTAACAAACATCCAGACATCCAAACTTTAGCATTTATAATATTAGTAGGATCTTCATTTTTCTGTGGTAAGGATTCCAGCAGTAAAGACTAAATAACCTCATGTATGCTGATGATGAGACAAAGTTATCAGTACACAATAATTGCACAATAAATACTAACAATGACAGAAAATGAACAACAGGAATTTAGGAACTCTAAATAAAGTGTATTATTTTCTTTTCAACGTACACTTTAAACCCTACCGATATTTGTACAGAAGAGCACATCAGCCTATACAATTCTGTTGCAAAATCAGCTCTTTTACAACTGAATAAGGCTCTAGTGTTTATCTTAGTATGCTTTAAAGTACAAATATTTGTTCAAATATTTGCAATAGTACGAAGTATAATATGTTTTACGAACCGCAAGTAAAACTAATGATAATTGAATCTTCTGTAACAACACTGTAAGCCGTTGTGGGTTACGAAATTATAAATTAGTGAACGTATCGAGATTGTATAAACTACGTCTTGCAATGATCCTGCCAATCGTTATACAGAGTGTCCATCAAATTGACGTCAAGCAGAAATAAGGAAGAGCATTGATTTGACAGCGAAAAAAATATCTTCGTTCAAATTCAGACTAGCTTAAGTACCTATGACGTCTGTGGTGATTGAAACTTTTCCATGCTGAATATATCTAGAGATGTTTACTGAAAAAGTCGTTTTCTTCAAGTAACTCGAAGATTTATTTGGTAAAAATTATGTGTTATGAAGTTTTTCTCCAAAAAAGAATTTTTTGCATATACCTACAGAACACCTACATAAGTCCTAGTGGCTAAGAAGTCATAAGTAACTTGCTTTTGAGTTAATTTCAACAACATCCTGTATTTTAACAAGCTACAAAGGAGGTCCAACGTTACACAAAGTCGAAGATCGATCGCAAATCAAGCAATCGTGAACATTAGATTTATATCGGTCCGTCCAGCAATAACCTTCAGGGAGGAAAGTTAGTGGAAACTATAAAAATAAAGATGGGAGATTTTAACACAGTTTATACATTCTATAAGCTCATCTTTAGACTTCTCTAGACTTGTCTATGGATTTAATATTATTTTAGTTGTTCAAATACATGCATTCAAGGAGCTACTGTCTTTTTTCTGACTCTTACCCAGGCCAGGGTTGCACCATCTTAGCTTAACTAATAACAAACATCAAAAGTCTGTCGAAATTCATACAAAAACACCGGTTAAAGTTAAGTTAATGCAACTTAGCATAAAATTATGCCATGCAAGATGCACTTTCATAGAGTAGCGCTGAAAGTATGTTAAATATTAAGAGAATACTTCAAGGGCGTGTTATAGGCTGTACAGTAGTGTACAGCTAGTATCTGTAACTGTTCTTATTGAAACTCGGAGTACTGAAGGCTGTATGTAATTAATTATGTACCTAAATGATAATAATAATAACATAGTTATGGTTAATGTAAGGTGGTGCAACTCAGCCTAACAGATCGCGTATCATAGAGCCCGCTATTAACCATAGATAAACAATAACAGAGCAACAGAAGTGCGTCGACACATGCCACCGTATCACGCACGTCACGTGACCTAATGACAGTCACGCGATACCGAATACTAGCTCCGGTTAGCGCATATTTTTGGAGAGGAACGCAATTTTGAATAACACTGTTGTCAAACTTTGGCGGTATGTCTGTTGGTACGAGCTATAAGAAGAAGCGTGTAGTTCATATTAATCCGCGAGAAATCCTAATAAGTAAATAAAATAAAAATAACTTGGAATTAGACAACTAGATGTCTCTATAAAACCAATAAAATCAGAGTATCTCTATCCATTCAAGTAATAAGTAGACCGCGGGTACCTACTTATTAATTTAAATGAATACCTATTAAAGCATCATCATTAATGAATACCTGCTATCCTAGTATGGCCGCCTACCAAAAAAGCAATCTAGAATATTTATGAACTGACCGCAGTGCCCGCCATCTCTGAAACTTTTATTCGTCATCCCGTAATCCTTATATTTCATGTCTAGTTTAAATAATCAATTAAATATTTATAAAGCACTAGATTTTTTTATGGAACTATTTATTTATTGCAAACTTATATGCACATACAACAGTATTTATTATTGTACCTATTAATTCTTAAGTTCCAAGCCAAAAAGTGTGAGTTGCTGAAAATGGTGTTACAATTTTCCTTTACTCCTTTCTCTTGTGCCTTACACCGTATCAAATTTCCCCGATCAGGAAGCCTTGGAATGGATTGGCGGTGTAAACGGTGGATGCTTACACGCACAGCGCGCCAACATTTCGCACTGTTCACGACTTCATTCGCCATTTTATTGGCCTGCGAGACAATTTGGCGGGAATCATGTGATAATGAACGCCATTGTGGAACATTTTTGAACATGCAGTGGCGCGCGCTGCAATTTACAAGGAGGTTGTGCCAACTTTTTTTTCTTTCGGCTATATTCTGTCTGGTTATGTGATTATTATGCGACCAGTATTTATGCATTTGACACAAAATTATAATCTCAAAGTTTATATCTTAATTAAAAATAAAAAAATCTGAGTGCATTCAGCAGATCAGCAGCCAGTTATATTTTTATTATGAGTTTTAGTTACTATTGCTTTAAGTAATTTGGACTACACTGAGCATTCTCATTTAGTTTTCAGTCC
Source organism: Ostrinia furnacalis (assembly GCF_004193835.3). Lineage (NCBI taxonomy): Eukaryota > Metazoa > Arthropoda > Insecta > Lepidoptera > Crambidae > Ostrinia > Ostrinia furnacalis. Next base: position 106,084 of record NW_021136893.1, on the reverse strand, counting down.
TCTTCTAAAGNTCTTACGCTTTTTAGATTTTTTCATACAAATGTTTTTTCCCGCTAACTCCCGTTCCCGTGGGAATTTTGCAATATCCTGTTGTAACTAAGCTTTAAGTTTACTAAGGTACCTGCATGCCAAATTTCAAGCGTCTAACTTAAGCGGTTTAGATTTTTCATACAAAAGGATTTTCCCGCTAATTCCTGTTCCCATGGGAATTCCTAAGTATACTATAACCTGCCCAGGAGTATGAAGAATAATTGTACCAAGTTTCGATAAAATCCGTCGAGTAGTTTTTGTTTCTATAAGGAACATACAGACAGACAGACAGACAGACAGACAGACAGACAGACAGACAGACAGACAGACAGACAGACAAAAATTTTACTGATTGCATTTTTGGCATCAGTATCGATCACTAATCACCCCCTGATAGTTATTTTGAAAATATATTTCATGTACAGAATTGACCTCTCTACAGATTTATTATAAGTATACATAGGTTAGTATGGCCCTTTTTAGGGTACTCTTACACGTTCCAAATACCTATCTTGCCTTACCTAAAACACTTATTGCTCTTAGATAGATGAATGATGGTAAATTCGATATTAGACTAGGCCCTTTTGGTGCATTAAAATAAAAAAAAACTTTATTATTACCCCAATGCGCCAGAAAGAGGTTATGTTTTTTTAAAATACCTATACCATTCACTAGTTTTGTTTATGTTTTTGGTATGTAATTATGGAGTTAAACAAATAAACGGCTACCCCATCTAAATAATGATTAAAATAATGGCAATTAATACCCTCCACTGCCTTTGCCTTACAAAGTAAGACCCCTAACTACTAAAACGGTCACATCATCATCAAAATCGTATATTATCGGCTGAAGATAGCAAAAACGCTATCTAACTGCAGATCTAGGTCGTTAAAAAGCCTTACAGAAAAATGCCATTACATACACTCGACACCAGCGGGCTGAGTGTGAGTTTACATCAAACGCGCTCACTAGTGAGCACGTTTAAAAAATGTATGAAAATTTCAGTTTTTGAAAGTTTCCCGCTAGGGGCGCTGTACAATCCGTCATACATTTAATGACATTTTTTGACGCGCTCACTACTGAGCGCGTTTGAAAAAAACTCACACTAGGCCCTCAGTATTATATGGCTACTTTACTGCTCAAGTGTCCTGTCAGGAAATAATATCATACACCGACTATTATGAATTAATCAAACTCTTTCATATACAGCAAATATCTCCGTCTAGTTGAGATAAAAAAAGAAAATTCAGAGCAAAAATTTTTTGTTTCCGGCAGTTTTGATTTTTTTTTATCGTCATCATTTCAGCCAATGACAGTTCACTTTGGACTTGACGACCTACTTTGTGGACCAAAGAACGCATAAAGCACTTGTTCTTGCAACTCACGAAGGCGAGTGAGCTTTACTTGTGTGTGTAGTGTGCATGCACATTATACGATAGTGTAATATCTGTCAAATCTTTTGAAAAACGAACAGTAGCGAGCCACCACACATGTAAAGCTCGTATTACGATCACCTACTCATAGCTGTGCTAAATAGTTCATAGATAAACTTAATGGTAGAGCAACATCCTACAAATGTGCCATACACAATATCTATTTAATAGTATGATAAAGCTTTTTGTGGCTGATTGTACAGGGTCCTTATCCAGTTTGTCATCCATTAGCATTAAAATTGAACTTTATCTCGTCAATAAAAGACCGGTCGAGATTGTAAATATAAAGACAATAATGTTATTAGGCAATAATGATGTGCCCGATATGGCAAAGATAAGCATCGTAGAAGTAGAAGATCTAAGTACTCGATGAAGTACCCATTTTTTTTACCAAGACAGTGCTGTACTTTGTTTAAATAGTTCTTTTTTTTTCGATCATCGGTGTATGAAATTGATTCGAAAATTATTTTGTGCCAGGCACTAGGCTGCATGCTTTATTATGCCAGCAGTCTCAATGTTTTTGATTAAAAAAAATATAGATAAACGCAAGGAGTGCGTCAACATAACATCTGTTGAGTACGAGAGTTTAACGCGGGAAGCGAATGAGCTTAGTTTCTTAGTTCTAGAAAATTAAAGAAAAAGCATTTTATGGTTTGGTTCATTTAGTTAGAAATTCTCTAAACATAGGATAATGTCAATTTCAAATCAGAATAAATAACAAATCATTTAATGAACTGATGAGGTCACCTTTCCGAAAAAACATAACAAGTTCAAAGCAAAACAGCCCTGTCCTTCTTACACTCGCTTGAGTCATTTAACGTAACGAGCTATCAAACTTCAGCAAACATTAATTAAACAAAACTTATCTCGCGTCCATAAATAACTTTGTTTTGATAAAAATCCAGTTATGATCGTAGTCAGGGCCGATGACCGCTCTTAATGGTTAAAGATACCTTGATGCTAACCAGACCGACTGCGGCCCACAGAATCTTAGTGTTCCAACTAATCGATCTACTGACTCCTTATCAGGGGCTGCTTGGATCAAAAATACGTGAAACCACCCAAATCCGAACCTTATCCCCCCAGGTTAAGAGTCACGCGTAATTGAAAGCGGTCTTATCGGCAAGCGACTCGGATATCCAGTGGTTCTGTTTCAGTTTCGCTGAGATATCCATTAGTATTACTCGTAAATATCTGCAGATATCGCGCGAGGAGTGAAATTGGTGCTACTCTACATTAATTTGTTCGTAATTGGATTTCTACTGTAACCCCATTGATTAATCTTACGCACTAAGGCCCGGTTTTTTGATTCGTAGTTAAATTAACCAATGGTCAAATTTTGCTACTAATAGTTAAATATTAACAATATGTAAACTAATGGTTAAAAAATGTACTAAAAATCAAGCTAACCATTGTTCAAAAAAAATTTTTTTCTTATACATAGTTAACCACTTGTCATTTGACATCTGTCAAATTTGACCATTGGTTAATTTAACTACGAATCAAAAAACCGAGCCTAAGTACTAGATCTTGGGTCAGGCTTCATTCCAGATTTTTCGGGAAATAGGAAAACAGTCAAAGTAAGTTACTCACATGTTTTTTTCTTTATGGAAGGTAATACTTAACCTTGTAAATTAAAGGAAAACCTGACATTTGTGCACAAATATTTAAAAGTTTTCATCACTTTTAAATATTTCAGGAGATGCTAAAGAGAGGGAAAAGGTGTCAAATGATTTCACATATTCATGCAATATACGTATAGTATAGGTACGTAGATAAATAAAAGTACGTAGTACGTGTATATCTTAACGTAAACACTATTTATTTTGTGTTTAACAAAAGCTAAAATGACGAACACCAAGATTCTCACTTTCTCGAATTGATTCACCACAAATAGACACTTGAAGACCTAACCATTTCTTTTGCATTGCCAAGGATTCCTCAAAGCATTTTTTTCACCAATCAGATAAACTTCGTAGCTCGTAGTTTCCGAAAACAACCAGAAAGCCAATGTCATAGGCATCGGCCACCCACGGTCGCGATAGCGGCGACATACGAGTGCCGTGCCGGTAGGGACGGGCTGAATATCGATATCGGTGATACCGGTAAGGCGCTTTTAAATTACGAGTCAAGTAAAAAAATCAGTAGTGTGGGGATGAAACTCATTCATTTTTCATCCCCACCCCACTGTTTTTTTGACTTGAGTTGTCTCGGCTAATTTCCGCGCAGTGTAAATCCGCCAGTAAACGAAAACAGGACAACAAATGCGGCTGGGAGTACCGGTATTTAAAATTATTTAATATGAATATTTAAACATAATATGAGTGATACCACGCACGTGTATGGCAGCCTGGAACTTGCTAAAGGATCTTCCTGCAGCTTGGACTACTTCTACTAGAGGCAATAAGAACTATGTCTTCTCTGAGCTGACTATCTTTCAAAGCACGGAAGGTTGGTTAGATTGAGTTCTGTAGCATATTGAGGCCCATCTTAAAATAACCCAGAGTGAATCAAAACAAAATATCCAGGTCGAATCTTTGACTCTATCTACTAAAACACGATCACGATACTGGATATGAAAACATTTAGCACAATGGGTCTGGGTGTTACTATGTAAAATGTGTATGTATTTACAAAAAAAAAAGTATTTAAGTATGTTTATATCCGTTGTCTAGTACTCATAGTACAAGCTTTGCTTAGTTTGAGACTGGGTCTGCGGGTGTCTATGGGCGACGGTAATCACTTACCATCAGGTGATCCGTTTGCTCGTTTGCCTCCTATCACATAAAAAAAAAAAAAAATAGAAGCGTAGTGTAAAATGTCCAAGGATATTTATTTATTTACCTATAGCATGAATACCGGTAAAATACCTATTAGTATCTCGGGTATTCCCCTCCCGGGACAGCCCGCGCGGGTCGCCGCGATGCGCGATATGCCCACGCGCAGATGACCGCGCGAATTTGCGGCATTGTCATATTCTTGATGTTGATGCAGGATATCGCTGCCTGGTGCGTTTTAGTATGTACGATGGATACCGAGATTGTCTAAGGGATATTTAGTGAATACATTAAGTTGAAGTTCTGATAGACATTTTGGTCAGACTTTAAAACGGAGGAATGAATGGATTTTATATCAATGGTGTTATGGGAAATTCCAATTAAAATGTTATTTCATGGAAATGAGATACATTTGAGGGATAATCTATTAAGTAGAAGGAATATTTTAAAATATTCAGACGAATTCTTTGATTAGATTTTAGACCCACGTTTGGGCTAAAATAGGGATAATTTATCGGAAAAGTTTTATGAAAAGTGTTAAGAAGGGACCAACTTTATTGTTTTTAAAATGTTAAGAAATCTAACCTGTTCATAGTAAAATACCTAATTTAAACTTTACAAAAGCGCAACTAAGTATGCAAAGCGCACCATCTATCTCTACCGAACCTAGCCCAGTATATCAAAGTCAAAATCAGCGCCAATCTTTGATTTACATACCTCCAGCAAGATAGCATGCAGTGGAGGGGAGAGGGGATGCCGATCGGCTATTGGTCGATACAGATTTATGGTTCCGTATCGCGAGCGTTCCGCAACAAAGTCTGGATATGAAAGCACGATGGAATTGGGGATAAAGTGTAGGAATTTCAGAAACACGCATTATAATTCAAGTAATCACCGTATAAATAGGTTTGCATAAAATCAACTAAATTTTTACCGACTTTAAAAACGCAAGAGGTTTTAATTTCAATTAGAAAGGGGAATTTGAAACGTGAAATGCTTTTTACGATGTTTAATTACCATGGTCATCATTATGAAGATAAATATGACAAATAACATAAATATTTTGATGACTCCACACGAGAATTGTGTAAAAGAGTATAGAAAAATTGTTTAAATAGAGTTAGACTTTTCAAGCACCTAATCAGGAGGAATCTAATGCAACAAAACAGCAATGGAGAAGCAATTCAAAAATTATTATAGAGATGCAAGCTTTACACCACAAAACACTGGCTGGATATTTTTATAAACGACTCAAGATTTTTAAAAAGTAGAGCACTAAAATCCAAATTTAAAATTATCCAGTATTCCAAATTCGAAATAAAGTTCCAGCAGAAAGCCGTGTTAAAGCCGCGACAACGGCGCTCTGTGGCTGCGCGCGCGCTTATCGCGGACATGTGTTGAGCCAGATGCGCCGATAGCGCCGCTCCCAGCGCCAGATAGGCGCTTTGATCTCTAATGTATCTGTAATAGGTTTCGTAAGCTACTATTTTCTGTATTAAATGAGTGCAGAAAGTCGTTGGCAATAGTGGCAAAAATATTCATAAATTAATGGTATTGCGACAGGTTATAAGTGCCAGTGAAGAAAAATGAGACATTGTCACAATGTCAAAAATGGAAATACTTACTTTTTAATATACCTATTATGCGATATACTCGCCACTTCGTACACTCTGTGAAAAAGTTTAACAGATAGCGCCTTCGCATAATTTATTTATAACAAGACCAGAATAATTTAACGCATTCACAAACGATGCTCGCTTAAGTGAAGCAGCAAATCGAACGCACAGCGTTGAATAGAGCTCTGTGATTGGTTCGTGTGTCGCGCACTGTGAGACCTCACAGTAATGTTTGTGAATACGGGCATAAATCTGTATTTGACACCACCAATTATGTACTTACCTACTTTTTATGAGATATCCAAATGCATTCTCCCATTGAATTTCTATGACAACTACATATCGATGACGTCACTATTTTGCCCAATACTAACCTTGAGGTAGTCAAGACAAATAGATCCATTGAGGACTAGTTTCTATTATTCTAATATGGCAATACTAATCAACTGGCTTATCACGAGCTGGGCGCGGCGTGGCGTGCGCCCTCTGCAATTAATTAGTGCCCCCTTATGTGAGTTTGTCATAAAAAATTGTTTACGTTGATGATTTTTGAGGTGTCATCAGTAGGTCGAACCAGTATTTAATAAATTAAGTGATAATTTTTTAATCGTCAGACATCTTTAAGAATAATTGTAATTTTCACATATTTCCCATACTGAAACTATCAATGTGCCAAGCTTTTTCTTCACTTAAAAATGTTCCGACGATTGTAAAATCTGCCCTAAATGAGAAGAGATCTTTTGGGCCTGAAATTACGTTATTGATGAATGTCCTTCTGAAGGTACTGTGGGATATGATGTTCATCCACAATAAGGAAGCTAGATGTTAGTGCTTCCTTCCGAGCGGGTGTTATGCTCGGGGACCAAGGTCCAATTTACACCATCTTGGTTTGTCTATATATACTTGGCAGGATCTAAAACTCCGTCACCGCGATGCAGGTTTGTATGAGCGGCGGAGTGTGCCATAGTGAAGTTAGTGACAGCGCCATCTGTTGGTCACTAGTTTGTAGTGGCGTCGCCACACCACTCCCCCCGGAAGAACCGGAGGTGGATGACGTCAGGATGAGCTCAGCAGTCTGTGCGTGATGAGCTTACAAGTGCCAGTGTGCTCAAGTCTGCGGTGAGTCGAGACGAGCGGTTGCGGTGCTCTATCCACGGTGAGTCGGGATAGTGAGCGGAGGCGTCTTCGATGATTCCTGCAGTGAAGACTAAATAATCTCATGTATGCTGATGATGAGACAAAGTGATCAGTACATAGTTGCACAATAAATACTAACAATGACAGAAAATGAACAACCTTAGATACGCTAATCCTTAAGCAAAGAAATTATAATTAAATTTTCCCAGAACAACAGGAATTTAGGAACTGTATTATTTCCTTTTCAACGTATACTTTAAATCCTACCGATACTTGTACAGAAAAGCACATCAGCCTATACAATTCTGTTGCAAAATCGCCCCTTTTACCACTGAATAAGGCTCCAGTGTTTATCTTAGTATGCCTTAAAGTACAAATATTTGTTCAAATATTTGCAATAGTACGAAGTATAATATGTTTTACGAACCGCAAGTAAAACTAATGATAATTGAATCTTCTGTAACAACACTGTAAGCCGTTGTGGGTTACGAAATTATAAATTAGTGAACGTATCGAGATTGTATAAACTACGTCTTGCAATGATCCTGCCAATTGTTATACAGAGTGTCCGTCAAATTGACGTCAAGCAGAAATAAGGAAGAGTATTGATTTCGACAGCGACAATAAAGCTCTTCGTTCAAATTCAAAGAACTAAAAGCTTAAAAGTATGACGTCTGTGGTGATTGAAACTTTTCCATGATGCTGAATATATCTAGAGATGATTACTGAAAAAGTCGTCTTCCTCAGGTAACTCAAAGATTTTTGGGTAAAAATATTATGTGTTTGAAGTTATTGTCAGTGTCATCTGTCACTAAAAAGCTATTTATACTTATTTATATTTGCCTACAGAATGCATAAGTCCTAGTAATTAACAAGTCACAAGACTAACTTATTTTTAACTTAATTTCAACAAACACCCTGTATTTTAACAAGCTACAAAGGAGGTCCAACGTTACACAAAGTCGAAGATCGATCGCAAATCAAGCAATCGTGAACATTAGATTTATATCGGCTCGTCCAGCAATAACCTTCAGGGAGGAAAGTTAGTGGAAACTATAAAAATAAAGATGGGAGATATTAACACAGTTTATACATTCTATAAGCTCATCTTTAGACTCGTTTTAAAGTTGTTTATGGATCGGATAAGTTTATATACTTTTCCAAATAATTTTTCAGAGCCATAGGCTGTTTTGGCTCTTAATTATATGTATTTATGGTATGTTTAATATTAAGAACACACTGTTATAGGCTGTACAGCTAATATCTGCCTGGAAACGGTTTAATTATTGAAAATCAGGATATTGAAGCTTGTAATTATGTTCGTTCGTTCGTTCGTTCGTTTCAGCCGAAAGACGTCCACTGCTGGACAAAGGCCTCCCCCAAGGATTTCCACAAAGACCGGTCCTGCGCCGCTTGCATCCAGCTACCTCCCGCGACCTTCACCAGATCGTCGGTCCACTTAGTGGGAGGTCTGCCCACGCTACGTCTTCCAGCTCGTGGTCGCCACTCAAGAATTTTCCTGGCCCAGCGGCCATCAGCTCTTCGAGCTATGTGCCCCGCCCACTGCCACTTGATTTTCAATCAATCAACAATCAAGTGTAATCAAACAACAACAATTCAAACAATCAAGTGTAATTATGTACCTAAAACTAAATAATAATAAAGTTATGGTTAAAATAAGGTGGTGCAACTCAGCCTAACAGATCGCGTATCATAGAGCCCGCTATTAACCATAGATAAACAATAACAGAGCAACAGAAGTGCGTCGACACATGCCACCGTATCACGCACGTCACGTGACCTAATGACAGTCACGCGATACCGAATACTAGCTTCGGTTAGCGCATATTTTTGGAGAGGAACGCAATTTTGAATAACACTGTTGTCAAACTTTGGCGGTATGTCTGTTGGTACGAGCTATAAGAAGAAGCGTGTAGTTCATATTAATCCGCGAGAAATCCTTATAAATAAAGTAAAAAATAACTTGAGATTAGACGACTAAATGCCTCTATAAAACCAATAAAATTAGAGTATCTCTATTTACGCTCAAACAATAAGTAGGCCGCGGATACTTATTAATTTGGTTGTATAACCTATTTTAAAAGCAAGCAAACTAGGTAGTATGGCCGCCTAGTCTGCCTACCAAAAAAGCAATCTAGCATAATTATTTATGAACTGACCACAGTGCCCACCATCTCTGAAACTTTTTTTCGTCATCCCCGGTCGTTTAGTCCTTGATTTTAAAAGCCTTGTATTTCATGTCTAGTAAGAAAGAAACAAACATTTACAAAGCACCATTTTTTATGGAATGTTTTATGGTATCAATTCTTAGGACCCAAACCCAAAAAGTGTGTGTTGCCGAAAAGTGGTGTTAGCATTTTCCAAATCTCTTTCTCTTATGCCTTACACCGTATCAAATTTCCCCGATCAGGAAGCCTTGGAATGGATTGGCGCGGCGGTGTAAACGGTGGATGCTTACACGCACAGCGCGCCAACGTTTCGCACTGTTCACGACTTCATTCGCCATTTTATTGGCCTGCGAGACAATTTGGCGGGAATCATGTGATAATGAACGCCATTGTGGAACATTTTTGAACATGCAGTGGCGCGCGCTGCAATTTACAAGGAGGTTGTGCCAACTTTTTTTTCTTTCGGCTATATTCTGTCTGGTTATGTGATTATTATGCGGCCAGTATTTATGCATTTGACACAAAATTATAATCTCAAAGTTTATATCTTAATTAAAAATAAAAAAATCTGAGTGCATTCAGCAGATCAGCAGCCAGTTATATTTTTACTATGAGTTTTAGTTACTATTGCTTTAAGTAATTTGGACTACACTGAGCATTCTCATTTAGTTTTCAGTCCTTTTCTAAAANTTCTAAAGAATCTCTTTTAAAACTTCATATTAGTAACTTATTATTGGAACTATGCTGTAAAAAAGATATTCACGAGACGCTGCCCAATTATTTTTGTAATTAAACCTTTTTCCACACGTCATGTCCTGTTTTTCCGCATTTATAAAGCCTCTATCTACAAGTGCGTACGCTGACTTTCAGTTAACACAATGAGTTGCGTTGAAAAATGGGTTAGGTTGGGTTAATATATTCCGCCCGGCACGGAGGGCTGACAAACGCTATTGACACAGGAGCGCCGTGCGTGCGGCCCTCAGATACCGATCTCACATTTTGTGTTCGCCTCGTAAGCGATAAGGCGGTGAAAACGCCGAAACTGTGACGAAGAGCGCGTTCGCGCGGGAAAAGTGACAGGCATTTGTTTTTAATTTTACGATCGTAGCTTAAAAATCTGTGGCGATGGCCCGCCGAAACTGCGATGAGCATCGCGTTACGCGGGAAAACTGAGTGTCATTTGTTTTTCATTTTATGATGGTCTGTGGTGAAGGTTCCTATTTGGATTTGGAATTGAATAGGGCAATAACATATCAGAGCATACGACATGGTTTAGTGTTGTTTACAGTCTTTTGTGGACATAAATGACACATTTGTTTGAGCCATTTTGGCATGTATTCCGTTACAGACCTGAAATCTTTATTCCATTCATAAAGCTCTGGAAAGGTAGTTCGAATCAAATCTATAATAATAAAAATCTTAATCTTACCTACTTGTACTTAATTGTAATTTTTCATCAAAATCTTTTTAGCTTGTTATAGTATTATATATTAGAACTATTTATTGTACTTATGTTTAATAAGCTTGTAAATACCACTAGCTATGTCACAACAAACCCAATATTCATAATGTATTTTCTCGTTACAGGTAAGTCATACATCTCGACTCGAGGCTGGAGCGCAACTAGTAAGTCGGTGAGGCAATCGTTTAAAGCGCATTAAAGCACAATGCTCGCGCCGGACAGCCGCTACTAACGACCGCTAACGCGCAAAGAATGCGCCATTTATCCGCCGCATTCAACAGAATGCGCATAAAAACGATCCGCGACAACCGAAATAAATATCGATTCATAACACAATGCAATCTAGAATCGATTCTTTTTGTTAGGTTGACCACACTGGCCACATGAGTACCCGCGTATCGCGCGCGGCGATCGGCCAAGGCGCGGTGATACCATCTGTCAAATACGCGAAATTAGTCGGTTGTGAGTGAATTGCTGTATTTATGTTGGTTTTACATTTCGCAGAGAAACTTAGGCATATTCATTCGAAGAAAGTTAAGGTTTTAATAATTATTATTTTCTCCTCTTGTACCTATGTATGGAGAGAGAGCATTTCATTGGATTAAACTCGAACTGGATATTTTATATTTCTAAATACTACCTTAAACTTAACCGTTATATATTTGGAGAACCACCACTTCTGTCTAAATGCCTAGCTATTCCTACGTTTTGGTATCCAAAAATAAACTTCATAATTTTAATTGTGCATATTTTAATGTTCTACATAAAAAGATCTTATTATGATGTACAAAATAAACTATAGTAATAAACCTTACAAATTCAGAGCGGTGACATTAAAAACTGCTGCCGCGAATTCAATGCGCCATTTTTCGAAATCAGATGCAATTCAATTTCACAACGAGACACATTTATCTCATTATCGTGCGACATCAATGGCGAATATTCATATTTACGTGGATGGTAGCGTGAGGCAAATTCAAATTATTTCTATGCATACCCTTTTGGGCACTTATGCGCCTTTAGTGGTCTTGATGAAGCTCTACAATAAATAAGTTTATCTGACTTTTAAGCCAACTCAAACATTTGATNCATTTGATAAAAGTACATTTTCCTTTTGAAAAGATTAAAGGCAGCTTTAATAAAAAAGACTTGCTTCTCAACACAGCTATACTTTTACTTCACAAGACGCGGCAGGCGAATCGAATAACAATACCCTTTTATCGATACATCTTACCTATTAATACAACAAGCGCATCCCTAATTGTCTCGCAAAATATGGTGACGTCTCCAAAGTACTGCGGGCAGCCGATGACGTTCCGAATGTGAACTTTATTGCGTTGTAACAGAGACGGCTCCGTGGTGTGCAAGGTCTCATCACTTTGATAGTATTTACACGGCGTTTGAAGAGATTTATAAGCTGGACAGGTAATGGTAGGGCTGTCAGCTATTTCACTTAGGGAGCGAAAGAAGAAAACATAATATAGGAATGCTTAATTATGTAGTCTTGTTTTAATAATCTTCGATTTACTCTTACAAACACCACTATTTCAAGGATCAAAGATGTTCAGGCTAAATAATGTAATAATAAATAAATAAAATAAATAAATTTAATAATAATAATAAATACACTTTATTGCACACCAAAGATAAGAACAGAAAGAAAAGGAACACACAAGGTACAACTAGGCGGTCTTATCGCTATGAAGCGATCTCTTCCAGACAACCTATATATAATAAATTTATTAATTGGAAGTAACTCTATTTTTTGGAAAACTGATTTAGTCCTCTCTTAGCGTAACGGTTTGAATTACGCCACCAGATTCATCCTACTACGGGACTATTCCTACCTCTCGTTCCCTCCGCTACCGCACTGCAACTCCTGTGTAGCCAGGATCTATAGCTTGACTGCTAATAAAAACCCAACTGGAGTCAGTTGTCTAGCAGGGAGAGTTCCCTGCTTAGAGTGAAGTAACCAAGTCATATTTTAGAGGAGAATCCTCGAGCTCCCGATTGCGGGCCCCGGGGCACGTGCCCAGAGGTCCAATGGGAGAGAAGACCATCGTATTTAAGTCTGTCGCCATAAAAACAGTATTCCTGCATTTGGGGCAACAATCTTGCATTCCTGCCTGTTCCCCTGTAGTTGATGATTCCGGAACTCGCTACCACCTTCTAACAGGTGAGATGCAGGCCAAGAGCTTCCTCGTCGTGGATAAAAAAGGGCCTGAAGAGAGAAAGCCTCAATTTTTATGAGAACATTTCAGGAACGAACCACTTGCCAAATGTTGGTCTCGAAGCGCTGGTAGGGTAAAAAAAAATTATGAGACATGTAGAGGCTCCTTAAGAGCATATGACGATTTGTAAGAACTATTTATTAGTCTAAACAAATAAAGAAATTTTGACTTTTGACTTTTTTAACGAGACTATTCCCACCTGTCGTTCCCACCACAACTCCTGTGTAGCCAGGATCTACAACTTCACCGGCAATAAACAACCCAACCAGTGAAGGTCAAGTTTGTCTCGGGGGAAAGTTAAACTGTCATTGGACCCGCAACGAATTTAATCAGAAGAACATAGGAGTTCGAAGTTAAGGTTCGACTACCCCCCAGCGCAAAGCGGCAGGATAGGATATGCAGTACATGCGTGGCATGAGGCAGCCCTAGCGCCGCGCGTGCTAAGATGTTTATGCGGTCCGGCGCACGGTTTCGTGTTGTGTTTGTACCGATCCGCGGACACATGCTCGGCCGAGGCGTTGGCGTATTTATTAGTTGGCTGCTTCGTAACTGATGCGGGGGCTTGACGTTTTTATTTCAGCTCCATTCGGTAAAGAGCACTGATGCCTATTTTTCAGAATCAGAATTCATTTATCTGCTTTTTATCACCTAGAGCACCAATTGGAATCATGATGTCTGCGGATAAAGATACCGAGGCCTCACTCATCTTTATTGAGAATGATCCATACATTAAATAAATTCCTGGAATCCATTAGGTATTAGGTGGGTTGTTGTACCCCTTTCTATGAGCTAGGTTGTACCCTTATACCAAGGATTTTGGTTTTTTGTGTAAGAGGGAGCATAATCATCACTACTAATTTAAAAAAAAAACTCATAAAACTCATTTATTTCTGTAAGTAGGCTTTAAAAAAGCACTTTTACATGTCCCAGTATTAACCCTACCACTGCTTCAGGACCATAAATGGGCCAGTGCTGAGAAGAAGCAGCGCAAGAAACTCAGACACTATTGTCAGCCTCTTTTTCAAAGGTTTACAGGCTTTAAAAATACATAGTTATAAATGCGAGCTATGCAGTTACGCATCCCAAACATTTTTATCTTTTAAATAATCATCGGCTTTGAGGTCCGTGGCTCGGAAAGATTTACAATTGAAAAGTTTTCACCGAGTTAGGTAGGTAGTATACCAATTTCTGCCATCGTCAAGTGAATTTGCAAACCGCGTGATGACTCTACATTGAACGAGCTATTTAAATATTACATACAATAGTGATAAAGTGCACTCAATTAAACAGTTGTTTGGCTCAATTTTTAGCCCTGGTTAATAGGCAATTTATTATCAAAATACATTTTCCGCCCACGGTGACCTTATCGATAACTTTCCTCGGCTTAGATTTAATTGCATCGATCTGGGATCGCGCAATCGATCGATTACAAATCCGCCGACCGATCGGGCGATCAATTGCGCAATTTCCCGCGTATCTCGACAACGCTACTAATGAGAGCGTACACCCGCCATTGTTTACAGATTCGATCGCCATGTTATCTCCAGGGTTGCCAGGTGCAGTTGGAATGGGTATTAGGACTAGGTGTTACCATGTTTTTGAATTTTAAAGAGAGAGCGTGCGATGCAGGGCAATTAAGCGCCTAAGAATCACCTCTACATCTAATATCGTGATATGCCATGTCCATGTATTCTAGCTTCTCCGTGCATTTCTTCTTGATTATGAAAATCTCTTCTTTCACTCATCTTTCTGTTCCTTCCAAAAAAGTAAGTGAAATTGCTTTTTAACAGTGAGAAAATAGTCTCTGTTACCTGTTCTATGCAGAACACGTTAGTGATTTATCCAAGTACACTATAACAAAATAATGTAGAGGATTGGTTTCTTGGAGCACCCATGTCCAGCACCAGCACCTATAATTTCCTATATCAAAAAGTATTATTTTAGAAGATACGAATATGGTTGAACTTTTTCAACTGCACTATATGGCATATGCGAAAAAAAATCGCCTAAAATCCCAATGTAGGCACACTCCAAAGCCATTCTCGCCAGCCCACGTTTTATCTATCTGGCAACCCTGTCTCGTATTTTTGCCGGTAGCCATGTTTTCACTTATCTCAGCGTATGCGATTGTTCCGTTCCTGGCCAGTTTTCGTCATTGCGTCTTGTTATTGTTGTTGACCGTAGTGATGTGCGATACGATCGTATGTGTGCCGATCGTCCGATTGCGAACGATTGTTTAAAAACATCGAACAATACTGAATGATATGAGTAACTCAATTCGTAATTAAAGTCGTATTTGCATAGATGAAAGATTGCGAGACGAATGAATTGTTTATTAATATCGCAATATTGATCTGTTTGTTTTTTGTCCGTTGATCGAGCAGTCGAGAGGATATTGCGTGGAAATAAATTATCTTTTTTGCTATATTTGACAACTCAAAACCAGTCTAGTCTAAGTGTTTTTAAATAATAAAAAAGATAGAAACGAATATAGAATGTGTTAAATATTAAAGTCCTTCATTATCGTTCTCATCAATCAATCAAAGTCGAATATCAAATCAAATTCACACGTATTCAAATCCAGTCAAAAGACTTCACATAATTTACATCTTGCATCATTTACCAACGCATCGAGAACAGGTGGTGAAGCGTTTTACAAATTAGCGTTGCGATCGCGCGATACGACGCGACGTCGCGCGTCCGCGTCAATCGTCGTAACGAAGCGCGTATTGTATGCAAAGCGCACTACCGCTCGCTCAGCTTACGACGAACTAACGCTATTTATTGCTACGCACGACAAAGACGTATGGCCAATTTTTTCAGTTATCGAAAACCTGTGTAACTGGTAATTAAGGCTCTATTTTCACGAAAGGAAAGCTTAAATTCGCTTGTATTTCAATAGAAAACTCAAGCCAATTTCATACAAAAACGTTAACCTCGGAAAATGGCTTTATCAGTGAAAAACTTTAAACACGATCTCCCATGAAAAATCTTTATACCTATTTTTTCCGCAATCACCAATATTATAAGTTCCATTGTGCGGCCGCGATAGCCTGGAGCATTGGCTCAAACTGATCCTTTCCAAAACCGTCCCCAAAGCCGTACGATCTCATTGGCGTTATTTAAAATCGACTCTACAACTCACATTCCTGCGTTCATAATCGCTCGCTTCGGTGTAACTTATATGACGTTCTGTCATCATGACACGGCATCGCCTCTCGCGTATACGCCAGACCTGTCCACTCCAAAGTGTATGCTATCCTCGGTGGTTAAGGCAGGAAATTGTATAGGAAATTGAGGGGATTTAGTCCGTTTAGTCGACGCCGCGACTGGCGCTATCGGCATCACCTTAATGATGTCTCGATGGTGGATAGCCATTGTGTTGGATGTAAATTTGTAGCCGTCGGCGCGGGTAATGATGTGAGAACAAACTGAGATCCCGATAGCCAGATCTGGATCGCTTTCGGCCCACTGTGCGGGATTGTATTCAGCTTTCGGCTTCAGCCCGTGCGATCGTCGTATTTTTATTTTGAAATGCGAACGAGCATTGTTTCTGTCTTGTAAATCATAAACAGATGAGATAACGAGCGTCGTTCAGGGCCGAGTTACGTTGCAGTTTCGCCAACTATTATGCTCCTGTCATTAGCCTGCGACCTTCCAAACAAAAACTAAGCATTCAGGCCATTTCAAACCCTTTTCACATTATTCCACACAACAAACAAAACGTTACATTCAAAATGGCCGCGCTCAAAATGGCGGTTGTGATGGCGTCATTAACACACAGTTATCGCACTATTTTGTCGACTAGACAAAATTTCAGTCTTTCAACGTGCGTCGGCGTAATGAAAGCGATGTAAATGATGCTTTGACGAAAACGCGATAAATAATAAGCTCACTAAAATGAGGTTGATGAAAAACGGCTCACGATGGGGGTAGCAATATTTTTGCTGAAAATTAGGCTGTCATTTTGCTTAGGGATGCGGTCAAGTCACAATTTAGCTTGATTAATCGCTGTGATTATGATAGTTTCCAATGTAAATGACAAACTCATAAATTACTGGTTTAGAAACGGATTTAATGTTCCACTAACGGACAAATAAACAAACACGATGTAAACAATTTGAACAACCACAAATTTATTGCTTTACATACCCATTTGAAGTCTACAATTAAGTCACTTAACTACGACAACAAGCCATAACATCTTTATCTGAGTGAATCGATTCTTTTTCTTTTAAATCGACTATCTGAATCGAGTGTGGCGCCGGCCGATCTCTTTTATCGAGGCATTATCGGGGACTAATGCACTGGGCGCGATAACGCGGACATAAGAGCAGGGGCAGATAAACGCGGTGTGGCCATGTTAAAAATAGTTTACACGAATAGTTGTCTGCTCCGTGCCAGAAAAACAACCTGTTTGAATCCATATGTATTCATGTCGAGGTTTTCTCTATGTAACGGGCCAAATTAGTGTTAAGAAAATTTATTGCGCTTGTGTATAAATTAACGTTTTATTTACTTTGATTAAAAATATTTCCTGAAAAACAAAATCTACGCTTACTACTTAGTTTATAATATTTTTGTCGACTACCAAAAGGACAATATGAACTGCACGAAGCATTTTACCGACAAAACCAGTACTTACTTTGTGATTACAGCAGTAGATAACATTCAAAATACTTAAGTAACGTTCTATTTATAACATCACCGCATTCTTATGGGCAATAAATAATGAGCTATATTTATGTGTGCTCTTAATCGATCAACTGACAGAACCGATACGGGCGCATCCCTAACCGCATTTTAAAAACTTGGAATTCCTTTTACAAATTCTTTCCAAATTCAAATTCAAACTTATCGACCGCCGAAACGAATACATCTTCCTTATTTAAATTGTCATTACGAACTCTTTCCTTCGGTTATCGAGTGGGGCCGGCTTCGGAGAGATGGCAATAATAAAAATTATCTATACAAATGGCCGGGGATTACACGGCGACATAAATTCGGCTCTGGGCCAATGAGCGCGGCTGAGGAGAGGAGATAAAGGGTCATCGGTTTTTAGAACGCTTTCGGTTTTCGCTAGTTTGTTGATGGTTAACAATTTTTCAGACTGATTACCGAGATTAGGCTCACACTTAATGTTTTAGTGTGAACGCGTTTGTTATCTCTCGTCTGCGTCTACAGACTGGAGTTTGGAAACATTTTATTCGGTTTGTCAAGCTTTTAACTTTTCTAGTCACACCTTAGTCCTGGTTACTTACTTCTATTTTATTTAATAAACTTTTACTCCCATTGGATGCAATCTGTGAGTGCAAATGTGCTTCGGTTCGTTTACACGCATAAATCGCCGCGGATTAGTGCACGCGTTCACGTCCCAAGGCTTCGTCAGGGCGGGCAAATATTTTAAAGTCCAATTCCGTCGAAAACAGGAAAAAATCTCGGCGGCCGCCGTCGGTATCGGTGCTCAGCGAGACACCGCCTAGAGTTATACGGAAAAAATGCTAATTTTCAAATCTCGAACTCGCTCGCCGGCCACAATCGAAACGACACCGCACTCCTTTATTTGCAACATCCACTCTATCCCTCCGCCTCGCTCTGTCGCCTGCCTTAATAACTCATTTATTTTCGAAAATCGAACGAATATGACGTACACGCGCGATAACACGAGATCCGAATCGCAAGTTTTCTTTAATTACACGACTTAAATTGTGGAGAACGCGTATCGACGCCATCTGCAGGCGTCCGCTAGTAATTTTTGAGATAGCGTACTCCGATTAAACGTGAATTTATTAAAAATAAACAGCCGTCCTGCCTGTACAGCTTTCTCGCAATAGCATTCATGAAATCGCTGTAAAAAATATTATGTCGCGTTGATAACAGTGGCGGACAAGTTTATGCGATTTATTCATGAATTCAATTGATTTCTTTTGCTTTATCGTGTGGTTCTGTTATTGTCGACGGCAGCGCCTGATCGGGCCTAACGCGCGATCAAGGGTGTCGGGTAATAAAGTGCAATAAAAACAATTTGTGCTTCATGAAAATTGTAACAGCGTGTATGAACATCATATTAGATGTTCGCTCGATCCATCAACGGCTCGTTAGCGCGTTAACATGCCGAGAGCGAGAGGTTTTTTACTTTTTCAAACCAGTCCGCGCTAGTGTTGAGCGCCCGTTTTTGTGTCGAGACTCGATCGATTGTCAGTAGTAATTGGTATGGGAGTAGCAGATGTTAAACATGATGTTTGACGGTGAACAGAGTTAATTATTTTCGTGTCGTAGGCGTACTGCGACCGTTCGAGATCCAATCGCGATCAAGATACAGCCGTAATACAAAAAGGGAATGGATCATTCCACTTTGATTGTTCGATTGTACAACAATACGCTGTTAGTTTAAATTTAATTCACGTTATTACAAACATCAATCTTGATTCGGGCCCGAGTAGGTATCGCTGTAAACTTTTCCCGATAGCGATCGCAGCGAATGCTAAAGAGGAAGCGTAGGTAGAAACGTTGAATGCAAATAAAGTTTACTTGAAATCAAGATCATTCTCGCTGCGATGTAGCGGGTATAATAAATCGTGCTTTTATTTTTCTCAGTTGAAATAAATAAATATCTACGATCTTCTGCGGAAGAGTGTTATCGGGCCATCAGTTTCGCGGAATGTCGCGGGTTCCGCAAATCAAATTACGCATTCGAAATTCGAACGGCGGACGAATCAAAGCGCTAGTGTCGCTATCGCTGCGTTCGCAATCGACATATTAATATTCGATCTAGAGCCGTCCCGATGTTCTCGATTCGTATAATTAAAATCGAGATCGATCCGATTGGACGGCGGATTCCGTCACGTTATTCATCATAAGTACCGCCTACTTTTGACGCCTCCAGCGCTGCGTGTACGCAACTTTTAAGCTGTTTATTTATATGTGATGTTATCGTTTAATCGCGCGATCGTTAATTTAGTGTTGTATCCGCCATTTTGTGGAGACGATTGCGGCAATTAAAAAGTCGTAAGTGTATTCAAATTATGTTTTAATGGGGTCCCTGGCAATCTGCGTTCGATTAATCAAGTGTGGCGTATGAGTGGAGTTATGGGGGGTGTATTATGAAATCGCATGTGTTTTTACGGAGGTGTGGTGGGGGTTCGAGTCGTGCGCCGTACGGCGTATCGTCGCGTTTTGCATAGATTTAAAAACTCGATAGTTATGCAAATGTCCCGCTGCCGTGTTTGCTTGTTCTGAGTTACGACGTGGCCTGGTAATAGAGCCTATCAGAATTAGACCTTTTTAGTGAGTGTTTTTTCCGTTGCACCTTGCGACTGCGGATTGCATGCTCTGAGGACATACGAGTCAAATTTCAGGAAATTAAAACAAGTAACACACGAACAAGGAGTTAGTTACATTGACGTTAAAGAAATAGCCTAGTTACATTTTATTATATCAGCCGTAGGTGGTGCAAAAAATTTGCGCTAGTTGGTTGGAAATTTTAACGTGATTGCTTAGCTTAACTAGTTATTTAGTTCCTATTTTTTATTCCCACTTATTAAAAACAAATGCAAATTACTGTAACGACTTTAAAAAGTCGATGTGGGATGTAGAGTCTGACGTCCGTATTCACAAACATTACTATGAGGTCCCACAGTGCGCGTGGACGCACAGGGTGACACACGAACCAATCACAGAGCTGTATTGAACGCTGTGCAGCAAATCGAGCTGCTTCACTTAAGCATGCATCGTTTGTGAATGCGGGCGTCAGCCTAATTAGCCTTTATTTGTTGGAACCATTGACAGTTTATATTGGCGCAGACTATTCATACTCCAATCGTCATTCTGAAAGCGACTTATGTGTTGAAGTTAACAATTAAGGTTCGGTCTTATGGTAAAGCGGTCGTATGAGATGCTACTTTAAAAAAACTTTTTGACACTGATTGTTCCTTTGACTCTAAACAAGTGATTGGAGCAACATTATAGTAAGAGAAGATGGGTGAAGATGGGTTATAATGATAAATATCAAGTGAAAATTAAATATGAGAATAACTGGTTATAGTTTAAATAGAGATGGCTATTAATTCAGCATAGACATAGATATAGGACGCGATAGCCGGCCGATATGGGCTTATTCCACTATTCCCCGTTGACAATCCCCGTCAACGGGGATTAGTGAACTTTTTGTTAACTATTCCCCGTTATATTAGGATTTTATTTTTAACATTATAAGCTCCAATTGNTTGCGCTAATTGGTTGGAAATTTTAAGGTGATTGCTTAGCTTAACTAGTTATTTAGTTCCTATTTTTTATTCCTACTTATTAAAAGCAAATGCAAATTACTGTAACGACTCTATAAAAGGCGATGTGAGATGTAGAGTCTGACGTCCGTATTCACAAACATTTCTATGAGGTCTCACAGTGCGCGTGGACGCACAGGGTGACACACGAACCAATCACAGAATTCACAGAGCTGTATACAACGCTGTGCGTTCGATCTGCTGCTTCACTTAAGCGTGCATCGTTTGTGAATACGGGCGTGAGCCTATTAGCCTTTATTTGTTCGAATTATTGCCATTGTATATTGGCGCAGACTATGCATACTCCAATCGTCATATTGAAAGCGTCTTATGTGTTGATGTTGAAGTTAATAATTAAGGTTCGGTCTTATGGTAGAACGAACTTAAGGCATGCTAGTTTAAAAACACATAGACATGATCGTTCTTTTGACTCTAAACAAGTGATTGAAGCAACATTGTAGTAAGAAGAATAATGATAAATATCAAGTGAAACTAAAATATTAGATTAACTGGTTATAGTTTAAATAGAGATGGCTATTAATTCAGCATAGACATAGATATAGGACGCAATAGCCGGCCGATATGGGCTTATTCCACTATTCCCCGTTGACAATCCCCGTCAACGGGGATTAGTGAACACCTTTTTAACTATTCCCCGTTATATTAGGATTTTATTTTTAATATTATAAGCTCCAATTGACGTTAACGGGGAATAGTGAACAAAAAGTTCACTAATCTCCGTTGACGGTGATTGTCAATGGGGAATAGTGGAATAAGCCCCGATATGCCCAGCAGCATGGGCTGATATTTTTTGTCTAAGAGCTGGCTGAAAATGTCTGAAGTATTTTCGAGCTTATTATACAGGGTGATTAACTTTTACCATTTATGACATAAATTATAGGATGAAAGCAAAGATAAAATGACAAATTAAAAAGATAAACAAATTGTAATTAGGGCTGATTTTTCAATCATATTACTTTTACTATTTATGACATAAATTATAGGATGAAAGCAAAGATAACAATATGACAAATTAAAAAGATGAACAAATTGTAATTAGGGTAACTTTTACCTGAAGAATCAAATTGTCATTTTAACATTTTCCCATACAAACACTGTAGATAGGTTAATGTTATTCCTTAATTATTTTATTAGATAATATCAGCCCTTAAACTAGAAAAGCGCCAAAATGCTTGTCCTTTGTCACTCCATTCCCTATTTATTCTCTCTAGCAACTCCAAACATGACACCCGACATCGGAGGCGAATTTAAAATCAAATGGTTTACAGGCGTTCGATTTGAATACACAGAATAGTAGAAATGAATTTATTTGTAAAAATATTGTACGCGGATAAAATTACGCAAACCTAACAGCACAGTACACAGTTGATAAGATTGTACAGGAGAACTTAGATAAAAAAGTTACTTTTTTTTATTCACAATGAGGAAGTTCTTGTCTGTATCTCACCTGATGGTAAGTGATGATCAGGCCGAAGGTGGAAGCGAGCTTCAACCTCAACCACGGAGGAACTGGCTATCTTACCTCTAACTGCCAGAACACAACAATGCTGTTAACATTGTTGTTATGGCGACAGACTTAGGTAAGATGGTGGTTACTTCCTTTAATAAACCACCCCACGAATTGTTTTCTTGTTAGAAGCCTTTGTAAATTACCTAGAATTTTTCTTATTCGACACCCGGTATAAGTGCGACATTAACGAGTACTTCAGTTATAACTAGAACGAGGCAGGTCAGCATGATTCGTGGCCGGTAATTAGGGTTGTGTATGCAAATGGGACCGCACCCGCGTGACATTATTATGCTGGTGTGCAGTACATACGGTGACGCCACAAAAAGGCTGCGTTAAGTTTCGTATGTTAGTGTGAAAGAAAAAGAAATATATTTTAGAACTATTGGTACTGTTCTGGATACTATTGTGATACTAGAGAGATGGGAGTTAAGAGCATGATTCGTGGCCGGCAATAGGGTTGCGCAGTACAGGAATGACGCCACTGAAAAAGCTGCGTTAAGTTTCACATGTTTTTGTGAAAAGAGTAAATTTTAAAATTATTAAACCGGTCCTGGATAAGTGATATAAGATACATTTCAGAGACACTTTGTACTTAATTATCAGCTGAAACTAAAAATAGAGCCACAGAAATGGCATAATACGACTAGACATTGTTTATTTTTTCATGCAGAAAAAGGCAGTTAAGTATTTGACCGCAATCGCACCTGATGTTAAGTGAGATGCTGTCTTGGAAAAGCCTTGAAAAGGCCCGGATTATAATGTTTATTTGTTTGTGTTATTTCACTATGTTTCATATTAAACTCATAAGAAAATGGAAAATTGATTAAACCTGAAACGTGTAAATATTTTTTGCATTAAGAGTCGCATCTCAAACTTTTAAAAATAAATGTAGAAATATTGTTGTAGCAGGTAGTTAAACAATAGATATAATGTGTATTTTCGATCTAATTATTTACTTAAAATTACTAAAAACTTCATGAAAATAATTATTTTAAAACCTTGAAACTTACTTTTCAGCGATCGCAAGAAAGTTATTGTTGGTTTTACACAAAAATTAACATTCGCCTAAAACTACACGAAAAGAGTTCTAATTTTCCGTCGTAGCTTATCTAAGAGCGATCGCCACGTATGTATTTTCTTTTTTCATTTATCGCGACGTCGCGACTCAAGTATGTACTTAGCATACGCACTATTGTTGGCCTGAGAACTGTGGCAACTTGGATATGGCAATTTCAAAAGGAAGAAAATATTTCAAAATTCATAATTAAATTAGTACAAATCAACATAGTGTGCCTGTTTACTTCAGTGCTACATGTAAACTCGGCCTGGCTGTTTTCAATTAAAAAAAACGGAGGTGAAACAATTTTTTTATTTATTATTACTTTAAAGTTCAAAACATACCAGGTAGAGCTTTTCAGAGAGGAATGTTTTATGACCCTGTAACTAAATGCAATTTTCAAATATTCTGAAATACCTACATAAAAAATAATATAATACATAAATAATAATAATGCTTGGTGTTTTTTTACGAGATCCAGTCAGAAATGAGGAGATTCGTAAACGAACAAAGTCATCGACATAAGCTTGCTAAGCTAAAGTGGCAATGGGCAGGACATTGTCGTTCGCAGAACTGACGGCCTATGGGGCAACAAGGTTCTGGAGTAGAGTTCACGTACTGGGAATGCAGCGTGGGACATCCATGGTGGACCAACGACCTCATAAAAGAAGCAAGAAAGAGCTGGATGTAAGTCGCAACCAGGTCAATACGGAAATCATTGAAGGAGGCCTACGTTCAGCAGTTGGTCGTCCTGTGGCTGAAATGATAACGATGACTTACTTGACTTGATGTCCTATGTCCCCTAGATAGGGCAGAAGGCGTCCACAACAGTCCTCCATCGCGTTCGGTCTTGAGCTTCGCGTTTGATCTCGCTCCAAGTCTTGCCGATTTTCAGCTGCTTTGTGCGCCGCCAAGTTTGTTTGGGGCGACCACGTTTGCATTTTTCTTGGGGGTTCCAATGATGATGATGACATAAAAAGTGTCAGGAGTCCTGTCACTTTTTATGTCCTGACTCAGCACCTTCATCATAGAACTGCGTCACCTACAGCACAGATTTCGGTTCTTAAGAAATACCATATCCATCTTTCCCACCTCGGCGTCCCTCACATGTGGCAACACTCATGAATATTAACTTACGTTTTACATCAATCATACTCCAGAGGCCGAGATCGCCTCGGCGATTGCACACTCGTTTGTTAAAGGGTTGATTTCGTCAAGGAAGTGGGTTAATGAACCGATTAATGAATCTAGTAAACGCCTCTTTAGTAGCCATTTCGGTAAGTAATGGCCTCTTGCGTTAAACTAAGATAAAGTTCCAATTGGTAATACTAATTTGTGTATGCATTGACCTGTTTTGATGAGTTAGAAAAATCTACCATCGAATATTTTTTCATACTGGCAACACTGATCTACAAAACCTCAAATCAGAAAAAAATTCCAGGCCAGGAAGGAGTGTTTAAAAAAAAACCTCAAATCCGTCTCTTTTGATGAATTACCAAAATTCTACCACCAAATATTTTTATTTTTTTACACTGGCAACACTTGCCTACATAACCTCAAATCTTGCATACGCGATGCATTATCAACTTAAACAGCCTGTCTCATAGCCGCATCGCAGTTGTACAGTTAGGAGCAAAAACATGTTGTAGGTACCTATTTCTTAAGGTACAGTTGTTGCGGCTTCTGCGTTGATTTAGCCCGAGGCGTCTAAAACAATATTTTGCAGATGTGATTATAGCGGTAGTTTTTTGAAACGTGTATTGTTAGATATGTAAATGTTTTGACGGCTAGTTACTGATAACTCTTGAGTTTAAGGATTGACTTGACCCTCTAGGAGTCAGCTAACTTTGAAACTAATTTTTCATATCTATTAAGCATAATTTGATTTTTTTCACCTATAAATGACAGACTAGAGAATACATGGTCAAACACAAACAAATGGTAGTATTAATTTATCAATTGTACTTTTTTATCGACTGCACCAATAAGCAAGTGAAATTACAAATTGTCATTTCTATGTCAAACAATGAAATGACATTTAGGTATATTTATGTCATTTATTTTTATAATGTTCTCAGCTTGAGGACAGCTCATAGTTTTTGGTTGGGACTGTACGTGTTATCGCTCGCGCGAAGACATCAAGATTTATTCGTCATGCGCCGGACGCGGGCACTATAAGGAAATGTTTATCTAGGTCCGTTTGCAGCGTTTTTGCTGGTGGCCCACGGCACGATCGCACTGTCCCGGCGCATTTATTTGTACTGCGAAACAAATCGAAGGAATAGATTTTAGATTTCTTGTTAGTCCTTAACTATGTTAAATAGGACGTGTTGTCAAGTTGGTGGGGAATTTTTATTTGAAATGTTAGATGCGGTACGGTTTTTAAGCTGTGATGCGGTACGGGTTTTAGTAACTTGTAGCTTCTGACGCTACAAAAAGGAACGTAGATTTCAGAAAAGGTGACATCTACAAGCTTAACGTTGCTTTACCGCTCACTGCGTAATTGTTTTCTAATTCCAAAGCGTAAGTTAAAGAAAACATCATAATTCATAAGTAAGATCTTATAGTTAGTTATACAACCCTCCTTCTGACGCAATCGGGCAATTTTAACTACTGCGTTTGCGTAAATTTTACACCAGTTTTCTTTTTCAAATGTTCTCAAATATCTTAAATGGTTATTTTATTTTATTCACACAAAACTTACCCCTGCATAGCATTCATCCACAGCCATTTATTCTTACAAATAATTTTATTTCAAAGAAAGAAACTTAAAGCAACAGGGTTGCAGTTGCGATAGCGCGGCAGGCGATACCGCGCGATATGTTAATGCGCGATCGTGACGCACGCGCGGACAGCCGCACATCATAGTGATACAGGCATCGCTATACTCACTTCTTTTATTTTATTTTTGTTTATCTTTATACAGGGTGTCCCTTAAAGAGTGTCAAACTTAAGGAGACCGTATCTGAAATAGAGATGCTTTTCAATTATTATTTTTTTGTATTTTGTATGGTCACCCATTATCATCTCCTTACGTTTGGCACGCTCTTTACGAGACACCCTGTAGTAAATCACTCATCCCTAAATGTCAGAAACTTCAAGTGTTAGGAGTCTCAAATTTTGCATGGGGGTTTCTTTTAGAACGTAGGTGCTCACTATGACGAGATTTTTCAAAATTCAACCCGCGTGAATTTTGACAACGAATCAGTAGTTTTGGCAAAATACAAAAATTATTAAGCTCAACGTGAAAGGCTGAGAAAATGGGTCAGAAAATGCCTATAACTCGGTTAAACTGGTCAAGATATCTGATAGAAATTGTTTTGCAACTGATTGTAAGTAGCATTAACTCTCATTAATATTGCTCGAGTCACTGAGAATTCCTATAACCTAGGGTCAAAAAACCTTTACAAATACATCAACAATAAGTGTTAAAATAATTATCTCTAGATCTTCATTACATCATAATTTATAATTTACTTCCTTATTTCTTAAGATTGGAAATTTTTCATCGTTAAGTAAGTAGTAAGTACGCTTAAGAGCTTTTGTACTAAAAGCTTACTAATAAAAAAACCGAAGTGAACGACACTTGTATCAATATTTATTTATGTACCTAATACATTTCTTCAAAGAAAAACACAGCATCAATTAAAAGTACCGTAACTGTAATGGGTCATCATTCAAATTCCAAATCTAGAAACTCATCAGTATTTCTGATCCTGCTCCTATTAAACACCTTTATGATGTTGTCACGGATATAACAGTCTCAACACACACGGTTTCACTTCTACCCACTTTATCAGCCCATTTAAAACCTTACTCACTTCTGAGTAAAGTTTAAAGTCGCTTATGAACTCCGCTCATGTGTCGAATATATGATAGATGAACAAAACTCTGTAACAGAACAAACTAAATAAATCAAGATGTTGAGCGACGATAATATCGACGTCGTCTTTGTCATTGGACTCTTTATTTGTGTACTTATTTCTTCGATGGTAGTTTTTATTGGTAGTTTTTTACTGGCAACACTACGCTAATGGCGCCCGTAACGCAGTGACGCTAAGTCGACACGCTGTTTGATTGTTTTTAGAAGATAAATACTGAGGTGACCATGTTTGAGAGATACTCGTAGATGCTTTTGTTTCAATACTGGTTACTGGCTCGTATCATACACTCAAGCAAATGATCTATCTTTTAAATCATAGCACCCTTTAAGTGTTTTGATATAAAGTTTTTTTGGAAACAAATCTAAACGAAAGAAAGAAAAGAAAGAGGAAAACCATGAAACATACCGAAAGCGACCCTAACAAATGATGGAAAAACTTTAAAATGACGTATCAATTTTAAATAAGTTTTAATCACGTTTACAAAAAATACTAAGGTAGATACAGTCAGCGTCAAATAGTGACACCCAAAGTGGCCAAAAAGTTGACAACACAACCTTATTCCAATTGCAACAAAAATGTGTTGTGGAATTTTTGGCAATTTTGAGTGTCACGAACTATTTGACGCTGACTGTACCTATATGCAATATGACACCATGCAATACGAAGCTAATGCGCAAAACTAAATCTTAAACAATATTTTTAAGCCCCAAATGCACTGCAACTCTACCTTTATCAGTTCACCGATCAGTTACTTGTCGATAAACACCGCAAAACATGGTATCTTCGCTAAGTTTCAAGTGGATTTGCATAAACTAGCTTAATAGTCCATTCGGAATGGGTTTTATTTGGTTTAAACTAGTTCGGTGCATGGGAACAATCGATTTAGTTTTTATTTAGGTCAATGTTACAAAAGATTTAGGTTTCAATTTGATTGCTAAGGTTCTGGTTATCTAACTATGGCAGAACTCTGCAGAAGTTACTAATTTGAGGGTAGTTGAAGGTAGAGTACCGAAAAACGCAGCGTGAGAGGTTCACACACAAGGTGGACAAGCGACCTCATAAAGGTAGCAGGTAGGCGCTGGATGCAGGCCGCTACCAACCGGGCGATGTCGAAGTCATTGGAGGCATATGTTCAGAAGTGGACGTCATGTGGTTGAAATGATGATGATGATGAAAATAGAGAAATATCACACAGGTCCAACGACTCTATGATAGGTTTCAAAACTTTATAACTCGTCTCACATACATTACCTAAGTTAAATTGGAATGCTCACTCGAAATACCAATTAGATTCAATTTTACATTCAATGATCGAATTCGTTGGCTATCGGCAAAACATATCAACAGACAATCAGTTCAGTTCAAGGTGTACCTGGCATTTGGGGATAGAGACACTACGGTAACTCGAACTTGAATCACTTATAAATAATGAGCACAAAGGCTGAGTTGCACCATCTTATTTTGACTTTAACAAACGTCAAAAATCTGTCAAACTCCATACAAAAAAAAGAACCCGTTATTGTGAAAGTTACGGTCAAAGTAAGTTGGTGCAACTCAGCCAAAGACTTCAACGACTCTAACCTGAATTTTGTAGCGTCTCATATTGCTGAAGCATTAAAGAAACCTCACCTCGTCAATATACTAAATGTAAAAAAAAAATATAAACTGCTACAGCAGTCCCTACTGAAACAACTAGATAAAAAGCGTTTTTCCTGTAACAAAAAAGCTATTTAAATTAAAAAGAGGTGCAGCTTATCTCAAGAGGTGAAATGTTTGGTTAAAAAAAATGAAGTTCAAAATTAGAAGCTTTTCTGTGGCCAGGTTTGATTCACAACTCGCTCGCTTCCAAGTCACTCGATTCTCACTCCTTTCTCGCCGTTGTCACTCAAGTGACACCCGTAGTAGCCCCAAACTCCATGTGATCGGTCACGGGCGTCACAGTCACAGATCGGTATCGCGCGATTGTGACGCGCCCGATGCACGACTATTTTAATTGGGCTCGATCTTCCATCTGATAAGCAGAGACAAGACGCGTTTTGTACTTTTTGGGGGGAGGCACGTGTTTGAGCCGCTGTTATTGATTCCGATTCGAACGAAAGCTGAATCACAATGTTTTCAAACAGATACTTGGGACTGATTCTTTGTTTTATGTTACCTACAGGAGGAGCTAATCTAAAAGGCAATCTTTTAGCTGATAGCAAATCTAATTAATCTAAAGATAGTCTGAAACAAATGTTATTTCATGAGCAAGATTAATTAAACACAAAATTATATTTTGACCCAAACAATGCTGTTGCTAAGTTAAAATACTCTACATCGTAGATTTACAATACACTCCGCCTTTGCCATATTAAATCTAATACAAAACCTAGGTTTAGCATGACTCCACTATCTGTTCTCTTTGTATTCAAAGAACGGCAACATGTAGCAATGTCACTCGTCTAATTTCTAGACAAATAATGCGGGCACTAGCTAAACAAGTACAATACACGTATGCATGTAACCTCTCGGGTACGGCCATTATTTGACATGTTTATAAAGACAAAAGGGTACAGATGAATATCATTTAACGAATCGACGTTGAGTTTCGAGAGCGCTGCATAAACGACACTCAGTCACGCCATCTATCTGATTGCACGTTCAACCTTTTTGCCAGCAACAATCACAAGCTTATAACTTATTTAGCGAAAAACAGAAGCTGGAACGACTAACGAACGGCGATAAGCGCGCCCCCGGTATGACGGCGACATTAAGCGCGATGGAGAGCATTAGCCGGCCAATCGCGCGTCACCGCGCATCGTAATGACCAATCGCGACGCGCTAACACTAGGATAGCGTGACCCGAACGCAATCCGATCCGAATGGTATTCGTTACCGCGAGATGGCGGTCGCGCGCGCACCAATCGTCGCGTCCATCTCGCTGTCGTGCCCATATAATGATCTTCACAGGGGAAGGAGAATGAAGTTGAGCCTCTCATTAATTGGCGTTTTGAGTCGAGATCGTTGCACGAAAGATAGGTTAATTCCTTGCTCGGTAGAGATCGTTGTCTCTCAAAAAGGAAGGTGAGCGAACGTTTTCTGGAAATCAGATCCAATTACATGAGGGCCCGTTAAGTTTTTGTTCTGTTTGCCCGCGGGCTGACTCACGCTCGCGATATTGATGGACGAGTATTGTTACGACCGGTTCGTATTGACGGATCGGCCGAATTTCTGAAATTTGTAAAATACGCAAACTCGTAAGGCCGCATTTCTCGCATTTCGTTAAGCGAACGCGGGCCCCACCCACGCGGCGACATTTACATAGCGCGAGCACGTCTCAATTAGGAGCGCTAATGTATGCCTCGACTCGCGAACCCCGATCTGACTGACGTCGACAGATAGCGGGCGAAACGTGACGAGTGACGACTATCGCGAGAAAACCCCCGCCAGCTCAGCATCGCTCGGCTATTAACAACACTAATAGGAAGATACCGGCTGCGATTCTTTATTCCATTTGCGAAACTGATTCCGCGGACGGTGCATTAACGATACGCTTTTGTTTGCAGGTGAGGACGAGGAATGGGGAAACGAGAGCGAGGCGATGCCGGGAGAACCTCGCACGCCGAGCTCAGGGGGCGAGCGCGCGGCCTCGAGCGGAGGCGCCTCGCCGGCGTCCGCGGGCTCGCCCGGGGCCTCCCCGCCGCGCCTGCGCCTCAACACCAGCCTGGCCACCGACCCCGCGCTGGCCCCGCAGGCCGCGGCCCTCAAGCATGAGCCGCCCTCGCCTTCGCCCCCGCCACCTCCCGTGCCGCAACAAACGAGAGACTTCCTGGCTCTATCTGCAACCTTCCCCGCCCTGTTCCCGGCGGCTCCGGCGCCCGGGTACATGTGCAAGCCGTGCGGAATACGATACTCATCCCTGAGTACCCTTCAAGCGCACCAAGAACATTACTGCTCAAACAGGAGACCCAAGCCGACGGAGGGCACTGATGCGCCTGCTGACCCAGCTGCGGATGAATCCAGCAGCGACGCGAAAACTCCGCGGCCGGCCACTGCGAGGCAGTACACTTGCAACCTCTGCTCGTACAGCGCCGACAAGAAAGTCAGTTTAAACCGGCACATGCGAATGCACGCGCCGTCGCCGGCCAGCAGCGGGACTCCGGCGCCGACGCCCACGTCCAACGGCGAGGCCCCCGCCGACGGCCCGCTCGTGCAAGACCGCTACTGCGCCGACTGCGATATAAGATTCAGTTCAATCAAAACGTATAGAGCGCATAAAGCGCACTACTGCAGCACTCGACAGGTCGTCAAGCAGGCGGTGGCGACGGCGAGAGCCAGTTCAGCCACGTCTGGGTCCGCGCCTCCCTCGCCCGGAGCGACACCCCCAGCGCAGGCGCAATATGCACTCGCTCTACCTACCAATCCGATTCTCATCGTACCTTACTCATTATTACGGAGCGCCAGCACGCTCCCAGGTACAACTCTACCGGACCCGGACACTCCATGCTTTCTGTTACCAAACGGGACATTCCAGCCTCTCAGCCGCGCGTTACCAAATATGACGACCGAAGGGAAAGAACCTGAAGTCTTGAAATCGGCTAACAGGCCCCGGGAGCCCTCGAGAGATGGTGCCACGCCGCTAGATTTAAGCGTGCGACGGTCGCCTGAATCTGTAACGACTGATGAGCACGAAAAGGAGAACAGGATACGTTCAACGACGCCCGAGCAGATCGTCTGTGCTCCCTCGCTGCCGGGATCGCCAGGAACGCCGTCTCCATCCAGGCGGTCGTCCTCTCCTTGCGGCGAACCCCAGCCGACTAAAAGAAGACGACTGAGTTCTCGAGGCCCGACCCCAAAGCCACCAAGTGTGCCTTCGCCACCGGAAGAAAAATTCAGTCCCGTCGTCCCGCCCCCGATCATACCCCCCGCTCTGGCGTTGAGACTGGCGAGTGAACTGCCAGTGACCGTGTCTGCGTCGCCCCAGGTGTTGGTTAAACAAGGCGTGTCGAAATGCAAGGAGTGCAACATTGTTTTCTGCAAGTTGGAGAACTACCGCATCCACAAGCGGCACTACTGTCCGTCTGGGGGCGGGGAGGATAGAGCGAGTCCGGCTCCAGCGGAGCCGGGGCCGCCTCCGCAGTATCGTCAGTTGATTTGCCTGGCTTGTGGGATCCACTTCAGTTCGCTGGACAATTTGACGACGCATCAGTCGTATTACTGTACGAAGAGGGAGACGCGGTCGCCGCGGACGGCGCCGGAACTGCCTAGGCCTGCGGCGGGGGCGGGGGCCGAGGGGGGGTGGAAGTGCCCGTGCTGCGAGGTGGTGTCGCCGACGGCGGCGGCAGCCCAACGGCATATGGAGGCACACGCGGGCGTCAAGGCCTTCCGCTGCACCATCTGCCGGTACCGCGGCAACACGCTGCGCGGGATGCGCACGCATATACGCATGCACTTCAACAATAAGAAGCCTGCCGATTTGCAGGTGAGTTGAAATGTAATTATTGATAATATTTTTTCCATAAAATCTAGTTATTGAAGAAAATAAGACACATTTTACAACACAAAATAAGACACAAATCTGATTAGCGTGAGAAATCTCTCAAATTGAGATTACGCCACGTGTGTGATTCCCTAATTTTTGAGCTATTTGCACACCTCACAACTAAAACAAAAGCATGTTGGTGGAACCTTGATCGATGCTTAGAATCTGGAACTTGCAATGTCTTCTTAAATCACGTCTCTCAGTATTTAACCCCAAACGTTCCAAAACTAACCGTCAATTCCTCTCAATTCCAGGAAGAAAGCTACATCGCGTGCGTGTTAGAAGAGGATAACCGCGAGGTTACCTCTCCCAGTCCCGCAGCAGGCGGCGAGCGAGTCCACCGTTGCGGCAGCTGCGCCTACACATCCACCTACCGCGGCAACGTGGCTCGCCACGCGCGTCTTGTCCACGCAACGGAAGACCCAGAACCTGAAGAACCCACCCAGACCTCCCCAGTCCCCGTCGTCGACATCAAAAAAGAACCAGAGGCAGAAGGAGAAGAAACGCCTAACTACTGCAAATTCTGCGACATCTCGTTCAAATACGTCAACACGTTCAAGGCACATAAGCAGTTCTACTGCACAGCGAACAATCAGGAGACGGCCGCGAATAATAACGTGCCTGCTCCGCCGCCGGTAAGGGTCACGGACACGCCTGTGCTATGAGATGATTGAGATTGCCCTGGGAGATGTTAGATTTTCACTTCACTATTGCGTTCATGAAACCATGTTACAGAAATGTTTAAACTGTGGTTGGTCCACGCATTTGCTAAGCCAACCTGTAACCGACATTTTACATAGGATAGAGCGGGTACTCGTGGTGCTCTAAAAACTTGAACTTATTTTCTGAATATAGAGTCGATGGTCGCGTCCCATTTGATTTGATTTGCCAAGGGCCTTAGTTGATTTACTTTTGAAGAACCTCAAGCTGGTTCTTCTAAAATATTTTTTCATGTACTACATCACCACTCAAACAAAGAGTCAACTTTTATAAACGCAATAGAAGTGAACATTTAACTCTCCGGGCATTGGCTACTGAATCTGAATATTTGGAATTACGCTGGCAAATAACTTATGCTTCCGTTTGCTTAACGTTTCTCCTATGCTAGAATAGTCAAAAGTGTATCCACTACGGATTTGTAATCAATTGTGTGCAATAATCGGATAATGTTTAATTGGATCCCGCATATCAAGCCAAATTGACGTTACACTCGTGTGAGTGAGAGAGTGAATGAGTTGTTGGTTGCTCTTCGCAAGGTACAGTCATGAGCAAAAAACTTTAAATACACAATGCAATTTATTTATCCGTAATAAATAACAGCTTAACTTCCAATGAAAAATAAGCACATTTTCTCGTGACTGTACAAGCGAGCCCTCAAGTGTAAACACGTTATGTTACGGACCTTGTTATTGTAAATTTACTAATAGTTAAAAGTTAACCTCTTCGTCTTTGTATTAGTATACGTTAAAAATTACCAAATTGTAAATATATGTAAAGATATTATTACATTGTAACTAAATTTTATTACCATTTGTTCTAAGTAATTGTTCTTTCTTTGTTGTTAATTTTGTTTATTATTAATTATTAATCCTAGATGAATTATTGTATTCTATAACTTGTAAAGCGATCTAATGCTCATTCCAGAATTATTATTTTACCTACCAGTGGTTTTCTCATTATTATTCATTAATAGGCTATGTATGTGATCTTATTTCTTTGTTCTAGGCTGAAAGCTTAGTTTGCTATTGAAAGAAAAGGTATTTTGAATTTGAAAGACATTATTTAAGTAATTATATTTATTATTATTCACGTAAACCAGAAATAAAACCATAGACACTTGCAATATGAACTCTTGCAATGTGACACTAATTGAAATCATTGTCTATGTGAGAGGAAAGTAAATTAAATTTTGCCAGGTTTGTCAAAAAATACTTCATAAACTGTAGTAAATTATCCATTTATTCCTTCACTTTTTGACTTCTGATTGAATTGACTTGTAGTTATTTATTGCGAATGAACTATTTTTTAACAATTAAATTTTTCTCTTCTATGTTCAGTAGTTGAAGTTATTAAAACGAAACACTTATTTAACAACGTTTAAATAAAACAATAAGCAAAATACCATGTTTTGTCTATGCCAAAGCATTGCTAGAGTAATCGTAATTTGCATTTATAGGTATCTCACTAATTATAGTATAGGTGTAAGTGAATACAAGACTTATTTCGTGGATTACCTACGTATAATAACTTTTGTGTTTGTCTATGTAGAATTGGAATGAGTCTCGAATCTGTTGGGATAACAACAGTGGTGGTACAGTGACCAATACATTGATCTGCTGTGACGTATCTTCATGTTTATTAAGTGTGCAGTTTTTTAAAGTTTAAAAAAATCGTTAACATTTTCGTCGACGACTGTACACGGATAGACGTAATTTATCATGACATTTATGTAAAAAAATATGTAACCAAACAAAAAACATTGCATTATTTCAAATACATTGACGGGTGCGACCGTTAGTAGAAAAATGGGGCGTCAATATCGGTCGATGTAAGCAAACTTATGCAATTTGTTGTGAGTACATATCAATACGCAGCATCTGATGCAACGTGCCATAATCTGTAAACTTTAAACGTTTCAATAAGACCGCATCTCGAATAACGCCGTAAAAAACTTTGCCATTTAGACGCATATTGCTTGAACCGACTATAAAAAAATATGGCTCCACAATATAAAAAAAGATTTTTTCCTGTAATTTTTTTTTTCATTTTCTTTCAAGCAATGCAATGCAATAGAAAACTCCTTGGACGTTTTTGATATTAAAAACTTATTTCAAAATATTTACCTACTCTATCACTGGTTGAAATCCGCTGCTTCGAAAAATATTTTAACGTATCTCAATAAAAATGCGTAACTTATCGTTTCAATTTAAGAATTTTCCTCTCGACTGTACTTCAAAAGCGTTCAAGGCTACATTTGGCTATAAAATGTGTACGAAATTTCAAAAACTAAATGTAATCATAGAGTGTTAATAAAGTGATAATACGTGTAAAAGTTATATCAATAACTGAGGTAGACATACGATGATATTGTAAAAAATATGCCAGACAATAAATTATTTATCACATATTAAATGTGTGGTTTTCCTTTGAACACCTTTTCCAAAGTACCTGGCCTTATCCGGATCTGGTTTCGATTCCCAAATGGGCCTTAAAATTAGCCTACTTATTTTTCTATGTTGCAGTTAAATAAAAGTTTAAACGATTTAGCAAAGCAGTTCTTTTAATAACTGGTATTGTTCTTTTAATAGCACTCGCGGCCTACTATTGTAGACCAGGGTAACAGTTTATTAGAATAAAGTTATAGATAACTTTTAAAAACTTACGCTAAATACAGCGTACCGGTGTAAAAAAGGGGCGCGTGTACGCTTAGTGTTAAAAGATAGTGCAATTCTGAAATTCTTCCGAAACCAATTTAGCGCACTGGTTGAGAACTCCACAACTAAACGGATGCAGTAGTCGTGGATTCGATCTCCGCAACGAAATAGGCAATTTTCGTCTTTACAGAAAACGAGTAGCGCCATCTATCGTTACCGATCTTAATCTTATTCTACCCTCGTTCGATGTGATTCGCGACTGCGCTCGCTGGTCTAGTGGTTCAGTTTGTTACTTGCAATTATTGCGGGTTCGAGTCCCAACGCAGGCACAAGTACACCGACATCAAAACTTATAAGATTTTAAACTTGCGAGTTCCATTTCAACTAAAGTAGTAAGACACGGGTCTTAACGCGACGTTTATTAATGAGTTACATTATGTACTCACGGCTCCATTATGTACTCCGTGAGTACATAATGTAACTCATTTATAAACATCGCGATTACTTTAGTCATCAAAACTTAATTGGATAATTTCATATTTTCAGCATGCATAATCAACAACACAAAAATCATCTTTGTATAACAGTATATTCTTATAAAATCAGTACAATAATCTCCGCTTAAAACTAGCAACAATAATATTGGTAAGTGTTCAATCAATCTGGGCTGTACTCATCTGAGGATCCGTCTCCATACTGCTCCCGGAACTGCTCTGTGTCTTCATCTTGACCGTAGTAGAAGCCATCATCGCTGTCACCCTGGAAGAAGGAGCAGTATTTTTAAATGTTCATGGTTTGTATCGTAAAACGGTGCACTTATGGGCGAAGGGCCAAAGAGAAGGTCCAAAGAGATATCTACAACGACCGTCTAGCCTAGGCGATTGCCGCGCCTTCACACGTCAGTTCATACTTTGAAAAGTCTTTTCTGAGTAAAAATACTTCGAAAATACTACACTGTTGTGTTCTTTTATATTTGACAACTAGCTTTTGCCCGCGGCTTCACCCGCGTGAAATTTAGTTTGTCACAGATCGTCTTAATTTATATCCTATAATATGTTATTCTGGGTTACAAATAAATTATTTGATTTGATTGATTTGATTTGAAAGAATAATACTGTAAAGTTTCATCAAAATCCGTTCAGTAGTTTTTGCGTGAAAGAGTAACAAACATGTTAACATCCAGACATCCATACAAACTTTCGCATTTATAATAATAGTAAGATTAGCAAGATCAATAGATCTGCTTACTCATCAAAATATGTACTGAAGTTTCAAAATATACAGCAATGGAATTGAAAATGGAATATCAAGTGATAACTTGCTGAATATGCAATATTTTGAAAGTGTTTTGTTTTTAAAGTATCAAAATTACTTACTTTGTACCCATCTACAGACTCTTCGTCTAAATCTTTGACGGTGGAACAGAGGAGCAAATTCTTCGGTTGTGTTTCTCCGTCCTCTGACATCACTCTAGCTTTGTACTTGGCGTATGCAGTACCGTAACGCTCTGCATCTTGGTTGAATATATCTGGTGGATCGTCGTATATTTTGTCTTCACCGGTATCGCTTGAAAGATCATCTTCTGAAATTGTAAATTATGGGATGTATTAAATAAATTAACTTAAACCGTACAGTCAGTGAATATTTTAAATGTATTACACTTATTTTAGATAGCGATTCAGAAAATTTCAACGAAGATTTTGAAGAGATGTAATTTTTTTTCCAATACTTATTTCATATTTTTTTATTATTTATGCAATAATGTTTTAACAATAAATACGTCAGTATTTGTCATAGTCATTCTATTTTGAAATATTTACCAATGTCACATTTCTCCATGGCCTTGATCATATCATCTTCATCAATGCTGCTGTGTTCTGTATCAGGGTATTCGTTCCTCCAATTATTCTCATCGTTGGAGTCATCATCATCGTCTGCTTCGCTGTCTGACGGCTGCAGCCCATTATCTCGATATGACCCATATATCAAGTTAGTTTCATAGTTTTCTATACTGCAATGAAACCAAATTATATTTTATTTATAGAGAAAATAGGCTCAATTTTGTTTGTTGAATATTAATTTGATATTAAAAGAAGGTGAAACTAAATAACTCTTCAGTCATGGACCATTAAAAAATAAGGTCAATAAAATTAACTCTTAGGTCATGGACCATCAAAATTACTAAAAAATATTGTACTTAAAACTTATACCTTTTGAAAGTAATTTCTTAATTTTAAACATTACTGGAGGTAGCTAAAATACCCAAAAGCTGACTGAATTAACTAGAAACAAACTTACCTGACCAGATTATCTAACATGGACACATCAAAGTCCTGTTTAGCAGCTTTGTACAAATCGTATGCATATTGAACGCCCATCTGAACTTCATCCTTCCTTTCTAAATCGACCAAATCAAACAGATCTTCAGTTTCCTTGTTACTATCGTCTTTTAACCCTCTACTGCAGTTTACAACCTCGTAGCGGTTTTCAGTTGAAGCTTCTTTTCTGTCTTTCCTTATCTTCTCAATAATATCATTCACATTGTGAGATGACTTCAATTTCAACTCAGATTTTGGAACAACTTGCTTGACACTTGTTGTTTCCTGAAAAATACACATTTATTTAGACTCTTATAGAAATGTCGAGGCAGTGTTTTTATATAAAACTGTTGATAATGCTAACCTGATTATCGACAGTGCCAAGAAACACAAAAAGCGAAGGTGATATCTCTTCAGAATTTGTTTTCATCCGTTTGCATAATAACACCAACGCATCTTGAGGATTATCCTCCAATTTGCGCTTCACACGAAGTACCGTCGACATGGTAAGTTTCTTGTGAAAATCACATGGAAAAACACAAAACACAAATCCGCCAAAAACACTTGTTGTTATTTCAACTGTCAAAATTGTCAAATCAAATAATAGTGTAACCATGTATTACTTTGCTCTGTGAGTGTAACCAAATCGATAGTATTATCGTTTAATATTGATAATCGATAATATTATCGATTAATTGTACATGGCCATAGTTCGCAAATCACAAATATAATATTTAACACTCGTAGAAAATACTAACAAAAATAATAACTGCTGATAATCATAGCTATTTGAAAATCAATAGTAATAAACGTAACTTTAAAACATAAACGTAACGTTGATAACAACGTTATTGAAATCCTTGGAGGACAATGATATTATATAAAAACAAAAGTTGTTGGAGGAGGCTTTTTCCAGCAGCAGACGTCTTTTGGGAAGAATTGAACGAACATACGTTACCGCATAATCGATTGAATATTATCGCTTGATCTCGGATGTTCGGCAACCATACAACACTATTCCACACAGTGACAAAAAAAACTTTTTATAGTTCCAAAATACTGGACTGTCCTGTCGATGACATTGACAGTGGGGCGCCACCGTCAATACCGGATCGCTGGTTCAGATTTTTGCCATGTTGGAAACCATATAGTTGAACGATGGTAGCGCCCCCCTGTCATTGAGTTTGGCGGGACAGTTCAGCGTGGGTCATCTATATATTTAAATGACATAGGAATATGATTAATCAGATAAAACACCTAAAAATATTTATGTGTTTCATAACACTGTGAATTATTGACACTATAGTTCCAAAATACTGGACTGTCCTGTCGATGACATTGACAGTGGGGTGCCACCGTCAATACCGGATCGCTGGTTCAGATTTTTGCCATCACAGATAAAGATAGATGCAGCATGTGTCAAAATCTGTATGAAGCCGAGC
This sequence comes from Ostrinia furnacalis, assembly GCF_004193835.3. Lineage (NCBI taxonomy): Eukaryota > Metazoa > Arthropoda > Insecta > Lepidoptera > Crambidae > Ostrinia > Ostrinia furnacalis. The sequence continues at coordinate 65,800 of NW_021136893.1, read as the reverse complement.
GTGCCACTTTTTAAACGTCATTAGTGTCATTTTAGCGAATTTTAGTGATTGCCGCAACGTAAAAGTAATCGTATCATCGTAATGCATTCGCAAAGTCATCGAATGATATCGTGTGACTCGATTCAAAAATTAATTAATTCCAATAAAACTGATAGTATCTCTCTAACTACTTGACATTGGCAGAATCACTGCGTGGCGCCCTGGGCGCTTCAGCGGGACAGTCCATCCCAAAAAAAATAAAAATAAAAATAAAACTGATATTTTGTTAAATTTATAGCTAGTCTGACTGTGGATTAAAATAATTATGTAGCGGTAGACGTTATTCTACAATTCTACATTATTAATTTGCAAATAATATTTTTGTTGTGCCTAATGTTTATGAAAGTAATTATCGTTATTCCATTATGTTAAATAGTACTACTAGTAATTCATACTTAATTCCATACTTTTAAATATCCTAGTAAGTAAATGACCTACTTTCATAAAATAAAGTCTATTTTACTCAAGCTTTTTATTTTTAATAAATGTAAAAATGCGTAGTTTACGGTCTGTCTATAAAGTCGTGACATGAATGTTTGAGGAACTAACATTATTCATGTGTCTGGCAACACCAAAGATCACCAAACATATGTACATCAGCTGTCATCGAGAACAAGTTGTGGAACGATTTTCATTTTGTGGTTTTTATTGTTTGACTAATCTCCTGTAAATTATTACTCAGCTACGAAGAAAAGTATAAACAATGAGTAAAGTAAATTGGAGTGCCACGCGGAAAGTGATTTTTAAAGTTTTCCAGCAATGTTCCGCGGAGTACCAAGCTGGTCAAATTTTGTGGGATTTTGATGTTTTTTATGGGCGAACAGCATCTTTGACGGGTACGTAATCGTGTTACTGCTTGTTTATAATCTACCTAAAGTAACAAATTTACTGCATTTTGCGATTTGGTGACCAAAACAGGCATTGTTTACATAGGACATTTTTAGGTTAAATTTTCATTGTAAGTACGTAATATTGTAGTACGACCATTTCTTTTGATATATTAATTCAGTCAAGTTTTCTACGAATTTTGAATTTGAATTAATTGCTTCATATCTATATTACCCGTTCGCTTTGGCCATTGATAACTGTATGACATCACTTTCACATCAAGTTGTCCGTCTACAAAAATAATAATTTGTTGAAATATTTTTTTATGATTATGATTTAGCTCTTATTATTAAATGCATGTGAAATGATATCTTGTTGGTAAATCTTTAACAATAAATAATATTAGTTAGGTATTGTAGTTATTCTTTCCATCCCTTTAAACTTTGAACTTTTTTTTTTCAGGAAAATCAGAGAGTACGGTTAAGCGCATAGTCAATGAAGGTTTTCAGAATAATGGAAAATTTAGAACTCCTGGGAAACACAGGCAAGGCCGACCAAAGAAAGAAATGGATAATTTTAATATTTGTGCTCTGCGCCAAAAAATATAATTTTTTACACGGTACAAAAAGAGGTAGGTTAATAACATTTTTCATCTTTTGCATGTTTTTTGTTTGATGTGAGCTATATTCATTCTTCATACAAGGTAACCTATATAATATTATAGACTATGTTAAGCAGTTTTTTTTAGATTGTAATAATGAAATAATTTTAATTGCACCCTCCCCCTCCCTCTTATACACCCTTAAACCCCCATCCAAACAAACCAAAAATGAAATCTTTCTTCTTAATAATATGAGTATAGATGTATAATTTTATAAAATTTTCACTAACAAGAATCTATTTATTTTTCCACCAGGTCACAAAATGTTCGCAATCTCTAAACATCAAAGGCATCACAAAAGACATTTTCAAAGGAAAGCGTTACATCATAGTCCATGCTGGAAGCGAAAAGGGGTTTGTGCCAAACTGCCTCCTCATATTCACTGGCAGAAATAATTTGGAAGACTACCATTCAGAAATGAATGCGCATAACTTCACGAAGTGGATTAAAGAAAAACTAATACCAAATCTTCATGAGCCTTCCATTATATTTATGGACCTGTACCAAGACAATTGGTTATTTTTGCTTAGGCGATAATAACAGCAGCGAAGATGATGATGTGAATGATGACAGCGCTGCTTATGAAAGTGGCAACGAAACTTTTCTTAACATCGAAAATTTGGAATCCGATGATGAAAGTGATTAATAAATGTCCTTATTAACTATGTATAATGCATTTTTTATTATGCTGATTCAACAAAAATGCTTGGTAAAACCTCTCATAAGCATAGGTACCTACTGTATAAAAACAAAAACAAAATATCGTCNAACTTTGAATTTTTATACCGCGAAAACTACGTGGAATTTTCAAACGGGAGTTTTACTATCATGTTTGTATAACTGAGCTCTATACGTTTCATCAAATCAATGAAAATGTCCGTTTATACAGTCCCATAACACACTGTGCGGCTGGTAGAGGCTTTGATAAATCAAATCCGCTTAGATTCGGTAAACAACTCTACGGAAAACTATCGATATACGGGAGTTATTGCCTAACTACAAAAGTGACACATGAGTCAGCAACATCGTATTTTGCTTTGATAGTAGTAGATCAAAGTTTGAGAGGTAGTACAACTTGGAACAAGGATCCCTCATAAGATTTAGGTATGCCTACTACAAACTTCTCTGAAATAGTTTTTTACATAAATTATTTAGCTATACATACCAGGATTATACAATCTGTGACCAGGCAAAGGTATCTCTAACACAAAATAAAGGCCTACGATGTACGGTCGTTGTTTTTCATTTTCAGTTTTTGACAGTAAAACTAACTAAATAAAAGAACAATTATAGAGATTTTCCTTTCATAAGTTTTGTGGCAAACACACCTCGTCGTGCGTTGCGCAGGCACACAGACTCTACAACTCAAGTTAACATCATCATCCTACATCTACAACACTGCTGGGTTGCACCATTTTACTTTAACTATAACAAACGTCAAAAGTCTGTCAAACTCCATACAAAGAACACCAGTTATAGTTACGGTTAAAGCAAGCTGAAACTCAGCCTTATAGTAATAAGAAAAGCCTGTTTTTGAGCAATTCAAAACGTNACAGACAGACAGACAGACAGACAAAAATTTTACTGATTGCATTTTTGGCATCAGTATCGATCACTAATCACCCCCTGATAGTTATTTTGAAAATATATTTAATGTACAGAATTGACCTCTCTACAGATTTATTATATGTATAGATTACATATTTGTTACTCGTTGCTGTTAATTACAATTCTCAATCCGTATTTAATTTCTTCTCTCTACCGTGTTCGTACTACTGTCCTCGTAAAATCATCGTATCCGATTGTTGTAATCGGATTACATGAACATCACTCGACCATGTATGTCCATTTGGACATATCGGAATGGCACGCTTTGACTAGCAACTTGCTGTATCTACTCTAATCCGTATCTGTGTTTGCCATGTTGGAAACCATATAGTTGAACGATGGTAGCGCCCCCCTGTCATTGAGTTTGGTGGGACAGTTCAGCGTGGGTCATCTATAGTTAACAACAAATAAAACAATATCATATTATGTCTTTGCTTGTATGTATTAAAATATTCATTTAAAAAATATTGAATAAAAATGTTGCCACAGTAATATACATTGATAATTTTATGTACTTTTACTAAAAATATTAGTCATTTATTTTACTGATTCTCAGGATCTTTAAAGCCTCAGCCAGCAGAGGCGATTCGACCTCAAAACTTGGAGAAAATAACTTTCTTTTTGACTTTACAATTAAAATTTGAAGGATTTTTTTTATTAAGTTTTGATCCATAAGTTTTCAATAGATTCAATGAGGATCAGTACTGTTGTAGAAAATTCAATAAAACTAGTATCTACGTTAATCTTTAAGACATAAGAAAGATATATCTTTTTGAATTATCCAAATCGGACCATTACTTACGAAGATATTAAATAATAAACATAGGCCGTTTTTGCCGCTAAAAGTCAACGTACGCAGGGCCGCGTGACGTCATTATATCCGAATCANAACCTTGATGTAGGTAAAAAAAAATATCCAAAGTCTAAGAAAAAATAATTTGAGGTAGGAGGCGGTAGGCTTATATTAATCAAACAAAACAGGAATTGTTTTTTTTTAATGGTATCTTATCTACACGTAAACTGTACATTTTCAGATGGAAGTAGCGGGTATCACTAAAAAATTTTGACAGCTCAAAAATGAAATGGACGCGATAATTTCAACTCGCGCTCGCCGCATGTGACAGTGGCAACACGTGTTTCAGGTGTTTTANGGACGCGATAATTTCAACTCAATGCATTTAGAAATTCCCATGCAAATTTAAGAAAATCGACCGATTGTGTGTGTTTTTGTGTTATATAAATTAAAATGGATAACTTAAAGCAGTTTAATGCCATGGCGTCAGATGACAATAACTGGCGAACTCCAAGCTTTCGTCAAGGTGTGGTCACGAAAATGTAAGTATTTGGGTATTTTTGTTTTGAAAACACCTTCTGTTTGTTTATTATTTATCTACCGTATCTTTGATGTACATGAATTATTGCTAATACCCTAGTAAACAAAGTTCTTATCGTTAAAGTAACCATCCATTCTGTAACAGGTTAGTAAGTCTTAAATTAAATTTATGGATTCACAGAGAAGAAGTCATTCAGCGTTCGGGCATGCAAGTTGCTAGAAACAGCAGTGAGATGGAGAACCATGTGTTTACGAAGGCCAAGACACGTGAGGAGTACATGAATATGGTTGCGAAGCTCATTTTGCATGTCAGAGAGATGTGTAAGTATTTAATGTCCTTTTTATTTGATTACGTGAATGAGAAATGATTGCTTTAGAGTGTGGATTTATTCATTTACTAAGGACAGCCACCAAATCTTACACCAATAAAGTAAAACATCAGGCTATATACACTTAAAATATGATGATAGCGTAATATACTTACTCACCACGATTTGATTATTTTACTAAAGCTAATGTTTCTTATTTAGAATGCTCTTGCCTTAGCAAATGTACTTTAGTATACAAAAAAATTATGTCTCAAATACCTCACCATTAATTTCAATAAAAAAGACTGAATTTTTGGATGTATCAGCTATACTGCTATACATTAGTTAGGACACTTCCACAACTGTCTGTAATGTAATTTAGTATAGCTTACATTTCACCAAGATTTACTTAACTTATATCTTTAGTTATAAGCTTATGTTAATTTAATTATTTAATTGAATTAGATGGGAAGAATACAAAACTGAATGATGACAAAGACAAGTTGAAAAATGTGTGTCTTAAAGTCGCAGTCATAAGTATTTTTAAGAAAAAAATATTACATATAAATTATTTATCATTTTATTTGAAAGATATTAATAGTCAATTTCATTTTATGTGATGCTAATGCTTCTAAAACTTACTATATTTTGCAAAAGTCTCTTTGACTGTGAATAGTTCAATTGGGAAAACCAATATACTCACTAGTACTTATTATTTAAAGTCCCACATACAAATCTATTATTTTTATTGATGAATTTTTTTTTACCAAAATATGTTTAAAAAATCTCAATCAAACAAATCATTTTAAATTCAAACAAAATATTGAACCATTTTTATGCAAACTAATATGTAATTATGTTCCACTACATTAAACTTTAACGAATAGGTCAACGTTGATAACTCACATTTTTCAAAATAAAACATAGTTAATCAACAACGTATAACCCAACGCTGAGTGATAAGAGGCGTGAGGCAGTTAGTGAGTAATATCCAGAGTAATAGATAATGCAGGTCTGCCAAGTGTAGCGTGTACTTGCGTATTTTGTTTGCTCTCAAACATAAGTTTTTTAATTTAATTTCAGCTCAACCAAAACAAAACCAGGGTGCACCAAATATGCAGGGACCCAACCAAAATCAAGCAGGGCCTAATCCTCAAGTACAGAACCAGCCTGGCCAGTCCCAACAGGCCCCAAATAACCAGTCTGGCTTGGCCCCAGATCCCATCAACGCCTTACAGAACTTAGCATCTCAAGGATCAAGGAACCAGATGATGAATATGGGGCCTCAAGGCCAGATGCAGCCTCAAGGGGTTATGGGACCTAACCCAGGGATGGGAGGCATGCAGCCCCAGATGGGTCAACAAGGCCCCATTGTATCGCAAGGAGGCCCACAAGCCCAGACGGCCACGAATTTATTGCAAACATTAACACAACGGCCTCAGATGAATATGCAGCAACTTCAAAGCAAAATGGGAGGAGGAATGGGGATGGTCCCAAATCAGGTACCTAATTTTTTATGAATTAACCACCTCACAGAATTAAATAATGACAGTTTTGAGATTTATTGCATTGTGTTAATTTCTTTAGGGCCAAATGGGAAACAACATGATCGGAGGCATGGGTGGCATGGGGAACCCCATGGGAAGCCAACTACAGAACCAACTAGCTGGGCCTGGTATGCAGGGCCAGATTATGCCCAACATGTCCATGCAAAACACCATGTCAGTACCCATGAGTGGCACAAACACCATGGGACAACAAATGGGACAGTGCAATCAAGTGGTTGGCGGTATGGGGGGACAGATGGCGCCAAATAACATGCAGGGACAAATGCCAGGACAAATGGGTGAGTAGTCATGAACTTTGTTTTTATTTTATTTTTGTACTTGGTAAAGTAATCATCAATGTGTAAAAATGTTTTTAACACCTGATCAATATAATATCATTAATATAAAAAAAACAAATGTTATCTTTGTTGATGTCAACAAACTTATTGGTAACTGACCTTACCAACCTTCAAGTATTTATGTGCATAGCTATTACTATTTGTGTCAGTAATGTGAAATCTGTAAAAAAAACAAGTGATATCCCAAAAAATATTTTTCTGTAATGTATATTACACATTTAGGAGAGAAAAATCGCAAAAGTTGAGACCTAACATTTCCATTTCAGTTTCTTTAATCATCATGACAACAGACTTCGAATAGCGCATTTCATATATTTTCCTGTAATACAAAAAAACAAATTGTTTGTTGTAATAAATAATAACAATGTCTCACAACAATTTTGTAAATGCTTGACAGACTTGTGATTATCCAGTAACAACTATAACATTCATATCAAACTGATAACTGCACACATTACGATGTGTTTAACATTTAATAAATGTTAATTTGTACCTACAATGATAACTTATCTATTTGTGGGGGGGAGTAATGTATGGTTTACTATTTTTTTTATTCAATCATAAGATTTTTTTTTCCAAATAGGTTCGAAGTTAAGTCGCCATGAAATTAGAGGCGTGAGAAAGCGCTACTGGGGCACTATTATTAGTTGTTCATACAATTTTTAGAAACGCAACGCAAGTCGCGTTTGTCACGGTAGTGGCGCTGCGACTGCGTTTCAGTAGCGCTGCGATTGCGTTTCAGTAGCGCCACTGCAACGCTCCTCACGCCTCTAAGAGCGCCTTCAAATTAGATGAATGAAACGCTGCTGTGACAGCACTCTGTAATTTTTTGAAGCGAAATTGCAGCGCCTCTACTAGTGACATCGTGACAAAGACGAGCAGCAACCTCTCATCAAGGGTCTAATTTGAAGGCGCCCTTAAGTATAGGCGCACATTAGGCGACTGTCGCCCAATGTGCGTCTACACTAGGGGCCCTCGCCTACGGCGACTTTATATCGCAGTCGCGCGTTAGTACCGCGTTGGCATCACTTATGTAGTACGAAATGCGCGACAAAAAGTCGCCGTGGGCGAGGGGCCTAAGAGGAAGTTAGATTCAAATGTGAGGTTTTTTTTTCAAATCTGTATTTGTTTTCTATGGTACACCCGGACCGGAACCTCTTTTATAGTGAAACCATCTATTTTTTAAATCATATTTCCGTCTCCAGTAGGTGGTATGGGCAACAACCAGAACGTGAATCTAAACATGCTACACATGCAAGGGCGGGTGCAGAACAAGCCCGAAGTGGTGGGCGGCATGCTGGTGGGCGGCTACCCGCAGGTTAGGGCGCCGCCGCCCAGCCAGTTCCTGAGGCGGAGTCCCTCGCCCTCCGCGCCCTCGCCCAACATGGGCGGGCCTAGTCCTGTGGGAATGGGTGAGTTATTATTATTTGTTACTTTCCAATGTCTAATTTAGGCCCCATTTCATCAAAGCGAAGGCGAAAGGAGGTGTAGAGAAGCTGGCAGTTTATTATCACCATTTTTCAAAGCGGAGAGGAGACGAGACAAATCCCACTAAAGCCTGGTCCGTGAGCACGTAGAATCCCGTCCAATGACCCCTAGCTACCCATCCTTATCGCTCGCGCGTAATTATATTGCTGTCGCGACTGTGCGACGGGCGTCCGCAGTGAGTGTGTCAAGACACCACAAATACGGTACTTCGCGTCGGGCTGCTATCGTTGGGGCCTAGTCCCATGGGGATGGGTGAGTTGATTCCAAGGGCGGGTGCAGAACAAGCCCGAAGTGGTGGGCGGCTACCCGCAGGTTAGGGCGCCGCCGCCCAGCCAGTTCCTGAGGCGGAGTCCCTCGCCCTCCGCGCCCTCGCCCAACATGGGCGGGCCTAGTCCTGTGGGGATGGGTGAGTTGGTTTTTATTTGTTACTTTCCTATGTCCAATTTAGGCCCCATTTCACCAAAGCGAAGGCAAGAGGTGTAGCGAAGCTGGCATTTTATTTTCACCATTTTTCAAAGCGGAGAGGAGACGAGACAAATCCTACTAAAGCCTGGTCCGTGAGCACGTAGAATCCCGTCCAATGACCCCTAGCTACCCATCCTTATCGCTTGCGCGTAATTATTGCTGTCGCGACTGTGCGACGGGCGTCCGCAGTGAGTGTGCGAGCGCGATAGCAACATAATTACGCGCGAGCGATAAGGATGGGTAGCTAAGGGTCATTGGACAAAATTCTACGTGCTCACGGACCAGACTATACCACCCATGGTTCTTCCAGCCTCACGGCGTACGAACCGAATCTCGGGAGAGCGCGCGGGTACTTGCTCTGGGCTCTTTTCCCCGGGCGCTTTGCTTGACTCCCTACAAATTTATCTGATCCATGTCCCTTCTCATAGTCAATTCTCCCCCTTCTGGGGCTTGACACCACAAATACGGTACTTCGGGCTGCTATCGTTGGGGCCTAGTCCCATGGGGATGGGTGAGTTGATTGCAAGGGCGGGTGCAGAACAAGCCCGAAGTGGTGGGCGGCATGCTGGTGGGCGGCTACCCGCAGGTCAGGGCGCCGCCGCCCAGCCAGTTCCTGAGGCGGAGTCCCTCGCCCTCCGCGCCCTCGCCCAACATGGGCGGGCCTAGTGTAACTGAAAACTTCATTGACATGTCACCTTGCATGTCAGTCTATTGCTGTCAAAGTGTAAACAAACTTTATTTTAAATGTGCGCAATTGATTTTGTGAATTAAATTGCTAAAATCTTTTTATAGTCGTGAAAGAAAAGTGGTTCACAATGTGTTAAAGTATTTGTCGAAGAGAAATACTAAGGGTTCGGACAATATTTTCATTGAATAATGTTTCCGACAAAGGTTGTCAAATTGACTGACATGTTTATCGTATAGTACAGTCCACTATGAAAATTAGCTGTGGTTTGTTTCAACTACCTATTTTAAAGTTTTTTGTCACTTTCTAAGTGTTGAATTTTATGGAATTGGGAACGAAGTACCGAGTTTGAAGCGTTCATGAGCACACATTGCAGTTGAATATTCAAGTTCTGAATTTGATTATTGACGAATAATAAAATAAATCCTACTAACTCGATTGATGGTTTCATTTAATTTATTTAAACCAGGTTACCTATAATAATATTTTTTCGTTAATTTATGAAAATATCAAATTAGCCCGTAATCTAGAATCCTGATACATAAAGTTAGCCTATTAATTTAACACAGGTACGACTGTACTCAGTGTTGCACTATCAAATGCAATTGACCCGCCTCTATGCCAGGGTTTTTATGTTCCTGGTCAGGCTATAATATTAAAAAAAAACAAATGTTTTGTTGGTGTCAACAAACTTATTGGTAACTGACCTTACCAACCTTCAAGTATTTACTTGCATAGTTATTACGAATTGTGCGAAAATGTGAAATCTGTAAAAAAAAAACAAGTGATAGCCCAAAAAATTTTTTTCTGTAATTTATATATTTCACATTTAGGAGAGAAAAATCGCAAAAGTTGAGACCCAACATTTCCATTTCAGTTTCTTTAATCATGACAACAGACTTCAAATAGCGCATTTCATATATTTTCCTGTAATATAAAAAAACAAATGTTTGTAATATGTAATAACAACAATGTCTCACAACAATTTTGTAATGAGTCCTAATTAATGCGTGACAGACTTGCGATTATCCAGTAACAACTACAACATTCATATCACACTGATAACTACACACATTACGATGTATTTAACATTTAATAAATGTTAATTTGTACCTACAATGATAACTTATCTATTTGTGGGGGGGTTTAATGTTATGTATATGGTTTACTATTTCTTTTATTCTATCATTTTTTTTAAATAGTTTCGAAGTTGGAGCCTTCAAATTACAGGTATAAAAGCGCTGCAGTGGCACTATAGTTCCAAGATACTGAACTGTCCTGTCTATCACATCGACAGTGGGGCGCCACCGTCAATACCGGATCGCTGGTTCCGATTTTTGCCATGTTGGAAACCATATAGTTGAACGATGGTAGCGCCCCCCTGTCATTGAGTTTGGTGGGACAGTTCAGCGTGGGTCATCAATACTATTAGTTTACAATTTCTAGAATCGCAACGAACGTCGCGACTGCGTTTCAGTGGCGCCACTGTGCAGCGCTACCTCACGCCTCTAATTTCAAGGCTCCCAAGAGGAAGTTAGATTCGAATGCTACTTTTTTTTCACTCTGCATTTTGTTCTTCTTTTATTTTGGCAACAACTTGGTATAGAGAACCATGATTTCGCCAATGTCACGTAAGCATTTGTTTTTGTTGGTACAATCGGCGTCAAATAGTTCGTGACGCCCAAACTTGTCCAAAAAGTTGATAACACATCCTTATTCCAACTGTAACAAAGACGTTTTGCGAACTTTTGGCTACTTTGGGTATCACGGACTATTTAACGCTGACTGTGCATCTGGACCGAAACCTATTTTATTGTGAACTCAAAAGTAAATTGATCTAAAGCCCGGTCTGTGAGCACGTAGAATTTTGTCCAACCCAAGCTACCCATCCTTATCGCTCGCGCGTAATTATATTGCTGTCGCGACTGTGCGACGGGCGGCTGCAGTAAGTGTGCGAGCGCGACAGCAACATAATTACGCGCGAGCAATAAGGATGGGTAGCTTGGGTCATTGGACAAAATTCTACGTGCTTGCAGAAGTTGCAGACCAGACTATATTAATTAACTTTTTTATCACCATTCCATCTCTCCAGTGGGTGGTATGGGCAACAACCAGAACGTAAATCTGAACATGCTACACATGCAAGGGCGGGTACAGAACAAGCCCGAAGTGGTGGGCGGCATGCTGGTGGGCGGCTACCCGCAGGTCAGGGCGCCGCCGCCCAGCCAGTTCCTGAGGCGGAGTCCCTCGCCCTCCGCGCCCTCGCCCAACATGGGCGGGCCTAGCCCTGTGGGGATGGGTGAGTCTTCATCATCATCATCATCATTTCAGGCACAGGTCCACTGCTGATGGATCTCCCCCAATGACTTCCACATCGCAGTTTTTAGTCTAGTCCTGTGGGGATGGGTGAGTTGGTTTTTATTTGTTACTTTCCTATGTTTAATTTAGGCCCCATTTCATCAAAGCGAAGGCGAAAGGAGGTGTAGAGAAGCTGGCATTTTATTATCACCATTTTTCAAAGCGGAAAGGAGACGAGACAAATCCCACTAAAGCCTGGTCCGTGAGCACGTAGAATCCCGTCCAATGACCCCTAGCTACCCATCCTTATCGCTCGCGCGTAATTATATTGCTGTCGCGACTGTGCGACGGGCGTCCGCAGTGAGTGTGCGAGCGCGATAGCAACATAATTACGCGCGAGCGATAAGGATGGGTAGCTAAGGGTCATTGGACAAAATTCTACGTGCTCACGGACCAGACTATACCACCCATGGTTCTTCCAGCCTCACGGCGTACGAACCGAATCTCGGGAGAGCGCGCGGGTAATTGCTCTGGGCTCTTTTCCCCGGGCGCTTTGCTTGACTCCCTACAAATTTATCTGATCCATGTCCCTTCTCATAGTCAATTTTCCCCCTTCTGGGGCTTGACACCACAAATACGCTACTTCGGGCTGCTATCGTTGGGGCCTAGTCCCGTGGGTGAGTTTATTGCAAGGGCGGGTGCAGAACAAGCCCGAAGTGGTGGGCGGCATGCTGGTGGGCGGCTACCCGCAGGTCAGGGCGCCGCCGCCCAGCCAGTTCCTGAGGCGGAGTCCCTCGCCCTCCGCGCCCTCGCCCAACATGGGCGGGCCTAGTCCTGTGGGGATGGGTGAGTTATTATTATTTGTTACTTTCCCATGTCTAATTTAGGCCCCATTTTACCAAAGCGAAGGCGAGAGGAGGTGTAGCGAAGCTGGCATTTTATTTTCACCATTTTTCAAAGCGGAGAGGAGACGAGACAAATCCCACTAAAGTCTGGTCCGTGAGCACGTAGAATCCCGTCCAATGACCCCTAGCTACCCATCCTTATCGCTCGTGCGTAATTATATTGCTGTCGCGACTGTGCGACGGGCGTCCGCAGTGAGTGTGCGAGCGCGATAGCAACATAATTACGCGCGAGCGATAAGGATGGGTAGCTAAGGGTCATTGGACAGAATTCTACGAGCTCACGGACCAGACTATACCACCCATGGTTCTTCCTGCCTCACGGCGTACGAACCGAATCTCGGGAGAGCGCGCGGGTACTTGCTCTGGGCTCTTTCCCCGGGCGCTTTGCTTGAATCCCTACAAATTTATCTGATCCATGTCCCTTCTCATAGTCAATTTTCCCCCTTCTGGGGATTTTTGCTGATCTAGCATCGGAGCAGTTGCTAAAACGTGCGATTCCGATACCGTGTCCGAACGCATGAAGTCGCCAAATCGCGATGCTTCATCGATAGTGTCGCTAAAACGCATGATTCCGATACTGCTATAGAACGCAGAGAGTCGCCAAAACGTGATTCAGCACCGATACATTAGCAAAATCGTCGATCACTAATGCTAAATGTAACATGTCTGCTGTTGCCCTTATGTAAACTAAGAATCTTCATTGCGTTATTTCGCTACAGTGCAGTGGGCACATTTTGCCGCTGATGTCCCGCGAGCATCGTTAACAGTGGGTTTTATGTGTACCAAGGCCCTATTCAACACGAATTTCGTTGCGTTCTTTCGCCACAGTGAACACATAATGCCTCCAATGTTACGTGCGCAGCGTTTAGACATTAGAGCTCAAGCACACGATGCGTTGCAGCGGCTTATATCTTTCATATAAATATCTGTGACAGGCACGTGAGCGGTACAGCGTCGCGTCGCGCGATAAGGCGAAATCTTTGCAGTGTGCAACGCATCGTGTGCTTTAGCTCTTAGGGCGCTTTCAAATGAGGCGTTTTGAAACAGACGTTAGTCGTCCGTTAGCAGTACCGCACATGAAAATTGTATGACAATTGCGTCGGAATAAAATTGATAGTTACCAATAGGGTGCGGTCTTGCACACACACGGCAAACGTACTATCGAGGACTCGGACGCCTTGACACCTTAAGGGCCTAAATTGTTTGCACACACACGCTCGATTAAGCTACGCCCCCATTCATTCATCTTTCGGGTCTAAGCAGCGTCGGCGCACCACTGTAGATGTTTGCCCTAGCAAACCAAGCTCTATGTAAAGCGTTTAGGATTGAGTATTGCTTAGCTTACCCGCATCCGTGGCGCTAGTTTGGCAACGTCGCATTTTAGCAAATTTGAAACCCAATAAAGAATCGCTACAAAATATTATATGGGGCTTCGTGTAAAAATTGAACTAGCGATTGCCCGCTCGGGTCACAAAATTGCTATCGCACATTCCGAGGTAACTGTGCAATTTCCTGAGAAAAAAGTAGCTCTTTCTATAATTATTGTTGATATTAAGATTGTAAATCTCATGATATTAGTTTAGCTAGTTAAGGCGAGAAATGCAAAATCATACAGTCACTTTCGAATTTTACTTGTTTAATAGGTATTTAATTTATTTGGAACTTATAATTTATAAACTATATGTTATTGAATTAATTAGGAAATAGTTAAGGAATATTTGTGGCTTAAAAACAATTATTGTAAGATCTGGCTACATAATAACATTCTTAAAGCACGTAGAATCCCGTCCAATGACCCCTAGCTACCCATCCTTATCGCTTGCGCGTAATTATTGCTGTCGCGACTGTGCGACGGGCGTCCGCAGTGAGTGTGCGAGCGCGATAGCAACATAATTACGCGCGAGCGATAAGGATGGGTAGCTAAGGGTCATTGGACAAAATTCTACGTGCTCACGGACCAGACTATACCACCCATGGTTCTTCCAGCCTCACGGCGTACGAACCGAATCTCGGGAGAGCGCGCGGGTACTTGCTCTGGGCTCTTTTCCCCGGGCGCTTTGCTTGACTCCCTACAAATTTATCTGATCCATGTCCCTTCTCATAGTCAATTCTCCCCCTTCTGGGGCTTGACACCACAAATACGGTACTTCGGGCTGCTATCGTTGGGGCCTAGTCCCATGGGGATGGGTGAGTTGATTGCAAGGGCGGGTGCAGAACAAGCCCGAAGTGGTGGGCGGCATGCTGGTGGGCGGCTACCCGCAGGTCAGGGCGCCGCCGCCCAGCCAGTTCCTGAGGCGGAGTCCCTCGCCCTCCGCGCCCTCGCCCAACATGGGCGGGCCTAGTCCTGTGGGGATGGGTGAGTTCATCATCATCATCATTTCAGCCATAGGACGTCCACTGCTGAACAATGACTTTCACATCGCAGTTCTTATTTATTTGTTAATTAATTCCCACCTCTGCAACTCCTGTGTAGCCAGGATCTACAGCTTGACCGCCATAAAAACCCAACCAATGAAGGTCAAGTTTAATTGTTACTTATCATAAGTCTGATTTAGCCGGTTTTGCCCTGTTCAATCCCGTTAGGTATACGTGTTACTTTTAGCATCGGCGATCGGCGACTTAGTGTAATTCAGTACTTTTGACGCAGGATGTCATATTCGCGAAATGTCATCGCATAATTCTCAAAAGTCACTTGCAGAATGTTACTTTTGCAAAAGGTCACTTTTCGCAAAAGATTTTGAGAAAGTGATCGATGACATTTATCGAATATGACGTTCTGTGTCCAAAACCAATTCAGCGACTACTCATTTTACACCGCAGACTTAAAAACGTCAAACGCGGCGATAGAGTCGGTTTTCGGAAGCTCGATACAGCGTTTAAATCTCTCCGTCAGCAGTGTTGCCGATCCAGAATCGAAGCAATCGCTAAAACGCGCGATTACAATACCGCGTCAGAAATCGCGATGCTGCATCGATAGTGTCGCTGATTCCGCTACTACAATCGAACGCAGAGTCGCCAAAACGTGATTCAGCATTGATACAGTCGCAAACTCGCCGATCGCTGATAAATTTCGTTGAGTTTTTCGCCACAGTGAACACATAAAGCCTCCAATGTCACGTGAGCATTTTTAACAGTGGGTTTAATAAACATTCGCTTCTGCAGGCGTGATGGGCGGTTCAGGCGTGGGCGTGGGCGGCGGCGGGCCGATGCCGTCTCCTTTGTCGGGGCTGGGCGCGCTGGGCGCGTGTGGTGGCAGCCCTTCGCCCTCCGCGCCGCAGACGCATCTGCAGCACCACGCGCCGCCGCAAAGGTACTAACAGAGAGGATAATATCAGAGTAAATACAAATGAGTAGGTCATCTTCATAGAAACGCACGGGCGCGGTTTGTATGTGAGCGCGACAACACGTATGCAGCGCGCACGCACACACTAAATGATAATAGATGACCTACTCATTTGTATTTACTCTGGTAGGGGGCTGAGCTCGCTGGGCGCGTGAGGCGGCCAGCCCTTCGCCCTCGGCGCCGCAGACGCATCTGCAGCACCACGCGCCTCCGCAGAGGTACGAGCAGCAGAGGCTATTAGTCTATAACAGGACCTTTAGAGCCTAGTCTAATAGACGATGAAAGAGTATTTCCTTAGAGGCCAGGTGTTCTAGATCATAGCGACGGTGCAAAATAGAGTCGCAGAGTATCTGCAGCACCACCAGCAGACGTACGAGAGGTATCAGGTCATTAAACACCTTGCCACACTGGCGGATTACAAGCAGTTTCAAAGCGGAGCGGCGAAATCGCCACAGATGCACGACTAGAGGCAGTGTGGCAGCTCACTACGCCAACGTCTTCACTAAGACTCCCGTGGGTGTCCGCAGCGCTCTCACGAATTAATTTATGGAAATGCACGCTTTTCGCGGAAGCTCGTGTGCTTTGGTCGTACTAATTTGCGATTCTGAACCGCGTGTCAGGCAGTTTTAGCGAAGGCTCTTAATCTTAACTACAAGACTGCTTCTAATTTACCAGAAAGTAATGAAAAATACAATTTGGGAAGGCTTGATTTTCGCACATTTCTTTCTTTTTGATATCCCTGGAAAGAGTGGGGTGATCCTATTTTATTCTGTCGAAACCAAAAGGCTAAAATATTTTTTAATTTGGAGTCTTGCACAGATTAAATGTCCATTATCCACGGCATACATTAATAATCCTTCATCTCATCACCCTTCTAATGGCCAGTAGACTGACCTGGCTCACTGTGTCATCAGACCACAATCAGGCTGTAACTCGCCTATAACTTGTCTGACTCTGCCTGATCAAACCGTCTCGACCACAGGTCTCGACCAGAAGGGCACGCAACCCTCATGACGCATTGGTTCCCGCTGAAAACCAGCTTCTCGGCATGACGTTTGTGACATGTCGCGATTTTTGCTGAGTGGGTGCCTATTCAGCATATGTTTTTATTTATTTTTTATGTTTACTTACTCTTGCTTTGTATACCTTAAATTGTGCTGAATAAAGACATTCTTATTCTTATCTCCACAGAGGCGTAGGCATGGGCATGGTGGCGTCCCCTTCATCTTCCCTAAACACACCCGTAGGGGCAGGTGTGGCCTCCCCTGGGGGGGAGGAAGCGGCTTACCGGGAGAAGGTCAGACAGCTGTCCAAATACATCGAGCCGTTGAGGAAGATGATACACCGGATGGCTAGCGAGGGGGAGAGTGAGTATTAGAACATTAGTTTGTTACTTTATTCCTATTAGAGGTGTAGCCTCCCCCGGGGGAGGAGGCAGCTTAGCGGGAGAAGGTCAGACAGCTGTCCAAATACATCGAGCCGTTGAGGAAGATGATACACCGGATGAGAGAGAAAGTGAGTTAATACTAATGACATAAGTTTGTTACTTTATCTCCATTAGAGTCGTATACTCCCCCGGGAGACTGTCCAAGTACATCGAGCTGTTGCGAAAAATGATACACTGGATGGTTTTGGTTAGCGAGAGAGAGAGAGTGAATACTAGATATAGTTAGTTACTTCTTCCATTAGACGTGTAGTTATGGGCATGGTGGTTCCCCCCTTTACTTACAATGGTGGGAAGAGACAGCCTACTGAGAGAAAGTCCGGTATCACTCCAAAGGCATTTCAAGTACAAGCTGGAAAGATGATACACCGGATGGCTAGCGAGGGAGAGAGTGAATACTAGACATCAGTTTGTTTATTTATTCCTATTAGAGGTGTAGCCTCCCCCGGGGGAGGTGGCAGCTTACCGGGAGAAGGTCAGACAGCTGTCCAAATACACACACCGGCAGATTTAGAGGAACGGAAAAAAAAGCATCAATATCATCATTATTTTAGGAAAAAAATGCCTAATTATGACATTATTTTTTAATTTAATTCTAAATATGAAAAAAAAAATTGCCAACAGTATATTTTTTTAATTATTTTGTTTAAATTACCCCATCAACAGTTTCGTTGAGTGTTTTGAATTGAATGAAGCTTTTGCTAATTTGGATTTCTTTTACGTGAAAGATGTTTTTTTCTGAGAATTTTGTTGTGTAAGCATTCAGTTACTTATAAGGGTTTATTATGCCCAGCTTAGCACCGTCAGAAATCATTAAGGCAGATGAAATGAGAAGTAACGGCCATGCATACAAATCGGCTGCCGTAAGACGTCGTTGATCAGTATCGACCACCCATGGCAGTAACCAACGGTACAGATTGATCATTTCTGTCGTTAGGAGGAGGGTTCAAGTCAGAAAAAGGCGTACTTCGCGACGGGATGACCGTTTTTTACAACTTCGAGTTTTCAGAAAGTCGCGGTTACCTGCTGTTCAAGCCAGAAATAACCTTAAAGACACTCGAGGAGTAAGAGTGACTGAGCCCACAGTTCACAGGAGATTTACTGAAGTTGGTATAGGGTCGTGCATACCCGAGAAAGCTCCAACTTGTGACACAGCACCGAAAAAACATATTGAACTTTTCACGTGAATATCGTGATTGGGTCTTGAACGACTGGAGGCATGATCTCTTCACTTATGAGTGCAGAGTTCTCTTAAACCAGATCGATGGAAGATAGCGAATATGGAGACACAAAGAGAACGTAACATTTAGTCTTAATTTTGAAAATATCGTGGTTTATGGAGGTAGCTTAATTCTGGTGTGGGGAAGGATTTTTTTGGGAGCTCGCACGGAGTTAGTGGTGGGTGATGGAGGAAATACGACTTCTGAATGGTACACTAGGAACATTTTAGAAGAACATGATGTGCCATTTACTCCATTTATTGTGGACTCCTTTAGTTTAATTCACGATAATGTTCGTTTTCACAGTGCTCGCTCAGTACAGGCACATCTAAACCATTTGGATATACCCATGATGCAGTGGCTGGCAAGATCCCTAGACAAGAATCCTATAGAGCATGTCTTGGACTTTCTTAAAAGATGTGTTAAACTCAGAATACCACCGGTGGTGTTGAGAAACGCGTTACTAGAGGAATGGCAGACATTGCTCCAAAATACCCTTCATATCATTAACTGCAGCATGCTCAGATGAATGGAAACCATCATCAGAGCAAGAGGGGGAAATACCCATCATTAATTCATTCATTTGGATAGTGATAAGCTACCCTAATTTTTAATCTGGCCACAATTTCTAATTTGTGTTCAAAACTGAAAAATTGAAATTTCGTTTCGATGATTTTTTATTAAATAAAAACGACTAAATATTTAAAAAATATATGTTATTTTATTTTAATTATCTCTTTATTTTGTATAATAAATATTTCATAGATCAGTAGTAATTTTCCTTATTTTCATACTTTTTTTTGCGTTCCGCTAAATCTGCCGGTGTGTGTACATCGAGCCGTTGAGGAAGATGATACACCGGATGGCTAGCGAGGGAGAAAGTGAGTACTGCCCTTAACTTTGTTCCCTTTTTTTTCATCAGAAGCAAGATGGAGTAAATTTTCTAAGCACTTAAAAACTGCCAACAAAATCTACCATCTCTTTTAAAAGCGTACAATAGTGTGGTACATGTATAGTGAGTTTAAAAATTACTTTAATTCCTTATTAATAAAAATTCACATCTAGAATGAACTTTGGATTAAAATTACATTTCCATACTAAATGACAACTTAAGCCAGAGTTCAACTAGGGTGTAACTTTTATTAAAAGGCCGTAAATGTATGACATAAACACATTGTACAGCGCCCCTAGGGGCTACTTTTCAGGTGCGATTGTGGTCAAATAACTGCCCTGTTATGCATAAAAAAAATCTTCATAGATTTTTTTACTCACTCGCTAACGAGCACACCTAACGTAAACTCATGGTAAGCACACAGGAATTGAATGTTGTACCCAATAGACGGTTTTTTCCTTTCCTCAGACGTGGAGAAACTCACCAAAATGAAGAACCTACTGGACATCCTATCGAACCCGAACAAGCGGATGCCACTTGAAACCCTGATCAAATGCGAGGTGGTGCTAGAGAAACTTGATTTCAAGCGTAGCGAGGGCGTCGTCGTGGGACTCCCGCCGGGGAAGGTCAGTGACGTCATTATTGAAGATTGTAAATCAATAAATAAATAATTATTCTCCTGTTCAATAAATAAAAATTTATCCTGCCTTCTCAGAGGTTATCTGTCAACAAATATGTTGTCAACAGAGAAAGAAAGTTATTTGTGTAAGTTGTGACATATTTCAGACTCATCCATAGATTGTTAGTAAGGATTAGTAACAATGTTGTTTTAGGAGAGCAGAAAATAAGCGGTGAGGAGACGAGCGGTATAGCGATCAAGTTATTTCCACCAGAATACCTCCATATAACATATCCACTCCGCGGGAGGTCTTCGCCGCTCTGCTTAACTGTTTCTACTGAAACTGAGCGGGATGAAACGCGTAAAAAACTAATTTTATTGGTTACTTGTATTTATTATAACGCATCTCGTCTCCTCTTTGGAAAACGGACCTATTTATTAGTTAAGGTCCGGTCCGCTTCTCTCAGCTCCGCCCCCTTTCTCAGCTCCGCCCTTTTTCTCAGCCCCGCCCCTTTTCTCAACCCCGCCCCTTTTCTCAACTCCGCCCCTTTTCTCCTCTCTGTTCATTCAGTGAACTGTGAGCTGGCTAACTGAACTTGAAGTTTGCCTTCTCCAAATTTTTAATAGAGCGTATAATTTGAGTCGCGACGGAAGTCGAACCTTACCTTCGAACTCCTATATTACAGTTTTTCTGATTAATTTCGTTGCGGGTCTAATGACAGTTTGACTTTCCTCCGGGACAAACTTGACCTTTAGTGGATGGGTTTTATTGGCGGTCAAGCTGTAGATACTGGCTACACAGGAGTTGCAACGATTGGAACGAGAGGTAGTCAGTTCAGTAGTTAGCGACCGATTAGCACTCGTAGCGAGCTACGCTTAACATTTGCCTTTGTCCCCAACAGGAGCAGATCTTCAATCCTCTGCTAGAAGTAGTGAACAACTGCCTGTCGTCGCCGCTGGCCAACCACACGCTCAAGCGTACCTTCGGCTCCACGTTAGACGCGCTCAACGGGCCCGAGATCAGGTTAGTCAAGATTCGTTTCGTTTCAGCCAAAGCCAAATAACAGAATAATAATATGCTTCCTACAGAAGAATTTCTTCGCAAAGGTATTTTAAAAATGTCTAAAGCCTGGTCCGTGAGCACGTAGAATCCCGTCCAATGACCCCAAGCTACCCATCCCTATCGCTCTGTAATTATGTTGCTGTCGCGACTGTGCGACGGGCGCCCGCAGTGAGTGTGCGAGCGCGACGGGTAGCTTGGGGTCATTGGACGGGATTCTACGTGCTCACGGACCAGGCTTTACTCAATATCGTCAATAATATGGTGCAATTTAGTTTGCCTCAGAGTTGAGCACCGTTTCGTTTACATACTAGAGACATCACTCAATAATGTTACTCGAGTAAACGATTCAAAACACACTAAAACTATTCAGTGATCGGTCACTGCTTGCTCGTGGATTCCTTGCGGATTCGCCGTGCTGGTGTTACTCCCAATCGTGTTTTATTTTCGATTCTTACTCGGGGAGATGATCCTTGGGGTAGGCCTTGGTCTAGCAGTAAACGTCATTTGGCTGAAACGAACCATCGATGGGTTGACAGGAGCAACAGATTTTAATAGTGTTGTTTGTTTTAGGAATCTACCACCACCGCTCAAGACGCAAAAATTAGAAGAGCCAGTCATGGATATACCTGATGTTCTTCAAGGAGAAATCGCCAGGCTAGACTCCAGGTTTAAGGTAAGGATGCAAATGTCAAATATTTAGCTCTGCAGTATGGTTTCGCGATGTGTTTTCGACGCACCAGTTATGCAACTATGAATTGGGTGAAGTGTGTGTACGCGATTCAAACTCAGACTTCACCGGGTTTTTTATATAGCTACTCGCAGCTTCTTGCGCGGTTGCTCCCAAAACTTAGAGACCATGCTAGCGTAGCTCAATTTTTAGCGCTTGCGCATACTCGTACGTTGCGTTGACGTCACTTTACCGTTGACAGAACACTGAACATGGAGGAACTCCCTCATGCCTTCGACCGTCTTGTCTTTTTTTTGTATTAACCAAATTACTAATAGTCCCGTTAGCCTCTCGTGGTAAGCTAAATAAGCTTGTGTTACGAGTGGGCTCACCACAATAGTCTTGCGGCGGTGGGATTCGAACCCGCGTTCCTCGGATCTCGAGTCGGCCACTCCGACCCCTTCACCGTTCGGCTGTCGTGGCTATATCAATCATTGAACTTTTCCAGGTGTCCCTAGACAACATGCAGTTATCAGGCGGCATCGGCGCCATATCCCTGGTCGCGCAGTTAGACGACGCGCGTCTGCCGTGCGTGCCGCCGGTGCACGTGTCGGTGCCGCGCGACTACCCGCTGGCCGCGCCGTGCCGGCTGCGACTGCGCGGCGCGAAGCCCGACGCGCCCGACTCGTTCCTGGCGCGCGTGGAACGCGCGTGGGAGGCGCGCGTGGCCAGGTGACGTCATCACAGTAATACCAGAGCCCCGATTGCGCTAAACATTTTCAACTGCAATGCGACTGGACATCAGCTGTTTTGACAAATCCGTATCGCAGTATCGTTTTGACAGCTAGTTCAATCGAAGCTGAAACGTAAACGGAGCACAACTGCGCCTTCACGTAAAAGCTGACAGAAAGCTACTTTTTTTTCTACCGATCACTGACTTAAACGAAGTAATATGTTATATGAAACTCGATTCAGTTATGCTGCCTTTCCACCGGGGTGGAGTGAAGTAGCGGAACGGAGCAAGAACTTATGCAAAGCGGAGTTTCAAATTAGTTTTATTTTGAACAATGCAACTCACTGTCCCCTAAAGAGGAGTGGAGGTTTTAATCCTTCAAGGCCCGCGAATCTAGACACAATAGATAAATCAATGAGGGCTATCGTTTTTATACTTAACAGTTGGCACCCCTGGCGATTGACAGGACCTTACTCTACAGTGGCGCCATCTTGATGAGTGCAAATACGATAGTCCTCCTACCACTTTAGCGCTCACAAGTTGGCGCCACCGTCTTCGCTACTAGCAAGTGACAGGACCTTACTCTACAGTGGCGCTAACTGGTGAGCGCTAAAACGATAGCCCTCATTGTTATGGCATTAATGTATGCCGTCTGGGACTCAAGCTGTTAATACAATTCTTGATGGATTATGACCTAGCTCATCGCTCCGCCACGTCTACTGCCGTGAAAAGGTAGCCTTGAAGATTGATTTTGATTGACTTTTTGCAACTATCGTAGATAAGCTACAACTACACGTTTCTACAATATATTTTCCTCCCGCAGGTTACCGAAACAATGCTCCGTGGGACAACTCCTCGACGCGTGGGAGATGAGTGTGCGTCAAGCGAGCGCGCCCAGCCCTATCACGTATACGCCTGTGCCCGCGCTAGGACTTTAAGAAATGACGCAGCGACAACCCTAGGTAAGGTCAGTAACCTTTGTTGCTGTGGAGTTCCAATGGAGTTAGCGTAAAATAGAAATTGATGTACGCTAAGCATTGCAGCGTTATGAAATACTTATGGGAATACCGTAAAAGAAAAACAAAAGAAAAGTTCCGAGTGAGGACCTGGAATATGCTCATTCGTCGATCGTATAATGGTGTGTCCACACTGGGCGCTCGGACTCGCGCGGCATGCTGGTCATCCTGCTCACCCTGCTCTTGAGTGAGCAGGATGTCGAGTTTGCCGCGCGAACCCGTTCATCCAGTGTGGACGCACCATAAACCTGTCATATCAGTCTCTGAAGACTGTTTAAAGTGTATAAAATTGGTATACTAAAGTCCTATTTTACTTTTGGCACCTTTAGCCCAGTAGAAACCAATTTCCAAAAAATGTGGACCATTTTCAAAGGGCTATAGCTTGCAAGAGATGCAGTTGGTCGTAGTTTATTGCTCTTCTTATGGAAAACTCATAATTTTATTACTTTTAGAACTAAACGTGGGAAATTATCCAAAATACGAATTTGGTTCATGCAACATACGATAATAACAGATATTCATAATGAGTTCCGATTTTCATGTATGGAAAATTATTGTCAACACTAAATAAGTGTGCAGTAATTTCATAACAAAATTTTGATCACCATACCAGCCGGGCTAGGATGCGCGCCGTGATATAATCTTATCGATGTTTTTAGACGACAAACATATGAGATTGTCGCGTAAAATCGATAAACAGGCGCGAGAAAAGTTTATCGTGGCACGTATCCTAGACCTACAGCCGTCTTAGGCCGTCGTATCATAGTGGCGGCATTTAGGCCTTGTCTACGCCTCGTTTGCTGGGCGCTAATAGTGGGTATTGAAAGCGGGGTTCAGACTTGTGTAAATGATATGTAACGAACGAACATTACTTTTTATGTTGTAAGAGCGAACAGAGACCTCAAAATAAGTAACTGCAGAATTCGCGCCGAATCCACGTGATTTGCGTTACATAAGGCCCAGAACTGACGGTGAAACGCAACTGCAACGAACGAAAGTTTCAAACTGGTCGCGTCATGTGTGGTCTCTCAACGGACGCTATAGCAAAAACTTAGATGCAACTCAAAAAAAGTAACTAGCAGTTGCAGTTTCGTTGCAGTTGCGTTTCACCCTCTGTTATGGGCCTAAGTCTGAACCTCGCTTTATGCAGCGATTTTAGACTTTATTTATAGTGTTGACCAGACCTTGACGAGATGTCAAATAACATTTTAAAAATTATTGCAAACGCAACAATCGGTCATTGAAGAAATTATATGATTTCACTTTTCGAGAATGTATTGGCGTGAAAATTATAAAAATGTCACGTTTTCAAAGTGAAACTTAGAAAAAATTGAGTTAGTGAAAATGCATGCGGTTTGTGAATTATATTATGAAGATTATTAGTATTAAGCATATTATTGTGAAGTATTTTTTTATGATTTTAGGTAAGTATGAAAATATTTTCAAGATATTTTTAAATATTTTATGTAGTAAAAATAATATGACTTCCAAGATACAACGTATTATCTTGATATGTATCCGAAGCGTTTGAGTGAGAATAATGAATTATCCGTCTTATTTCTTCAATTTATGATACATTGCTTGATTATTTAAAATTAATTTAACTGTTTAAAACTGACTGGCCCTTCATCTATTTATGTCAAGCGATTTAAATTGTGGCGTATGCTAAGGGCAGCGTAGCGTGATCGTAGCGCGATTGTAGCGTAATTATAACAAAATCAACGCGATACCGCCTTGTCATGAAATCTCCGATCAAATCGCAACTGTGAAAAAGCTCTAAGGCAGCTTAAATTATATACAGAAGCCACTGAAGTATTGTGTAATGTATGTATGTTATCAGAACTGAAGATTTCATTGGGTTATGTTTGTATTTTATATTTTATTTCCAATGTTCCTAAATGTTTTATCTCCATTATGTAATAAGGGATCCTCTGATGGTATTGATACGCGATTTTATTTCTTATATGTATTAAGTTAAAAATGTTTGCAGATGTGATATTTGTCTGTGATAATTTAAAAATCAAGGATAACTCAGATTTATTGGATCCCTATTATAGTCTGGTCCGGGAGCACGTAGAATTTTGTCCAATGACCCCAAGCTACCCATCCTTGTCGCTCGCGCGTAATTATTTTGCTTGGGGTCATTGGACAAAATTCTACGTGCTCCCGGACCAGACTTTAGATTTGAGGTTAATTTATTGTTATGATGAGCTACAATTTTAAACATTCGCATGCAATAACCGAACTGATTCGTACAAAATTTACTTTATCAACACGGGATCAATTTTATACAATAATGTAGTCCAATCTGTAGGTTTCTAAGAGGTCCCTTTGATAGAATTTATAGGCGGTGAAGATATAAAGCAATAACTGTTTGTAAATTGAATAAATTGAATTGAATTAGTACTCCTGATTTTCATTTAATGTCACCAAATTTTCAATTGACCTCTATTACATGTTTATGTATAGAATAGTGTGCTAATTTCGAGAAGGTGAGATATAGGCCAAGAGTTTCCTCGTTGTGGATAAATTCTCTTCGGTCTCTTGGAGTAATTCGTTAATGGTGTAACCCTCTTTCGAGTATTTATTTATTTATTTAAGTATTCGTTGGTGTAAAGGGTTCAGAAAAAGTAGACTACTCAATAGTCAGAGGTGTCAACTACACTTTTCTGTTTTAATTTATTTTACTACAGGCCAAAAACGCGCGGTTCCGAGCGCATCAGAGTCAAAGAAGTGTATGTATTGGTGACAGTGTATATTTCCATCCCTTTCGTCCAAAGCGAGAGGGCAGTGTGAGCTACGTAAAGAAGTAGCCTTGCAAGAGTTGCATATACAGTAGGCGCGCGAGTTCATGTCCATCCTGAGGAATGCGGTAGTGCTGTTACCTAACTAATTATGCTAATGTCGATATCGATAATTATTACCAATTAAGTAGGTCAACCTTATCTATTCCATATTTTTTGCAACTTATAAGCAAGTAAACTATACATTTCTGTAACACTTCCTACATGTGGGGTTTACTGGGGTTGCCTCGAAGAAATTGCTTTAATTTACTATCTTTTTTTTCGTCGACGCACATCTGTAGGACATTTCTCGCCATTTCTCGTGCTTGCTTATGAATTATAAAAGGTTTTTTTCTACCTGAACTTGTTGAAGTACTCATGAATTACACAAAATAACAACACAAAAACAAAATGTCGACAAGCACGCGTCACCGTCGTCAAGGACAACACTCAACTGCGGACGAATGCGGCCCCAATGGACATGAACTCGCGCGCCTACTGTTTATGTTGCAATGGGAAGGGTTATAAAATAAAACGCAAGTTTAATAGATGCGTGTATTGCTACAAGGAGAACTGGTAGGTGGCAGGGCGCGCTCGGCACAGCCCGCGGCGCTGCGTGCTGCCGCAGCACGACCAGTGCCGCGCGCCCGGCCAGCCCGCGTGCCCGTGCCCGCAGCCTGGGAAATAAATACATAAATGTGGACACCAGGAAAGCGATAATGCAGAGTAAATGCAAATGAGTAGGTCATCTTCATAGAAACGCACCGAGCGCGGTTTGTATGTGAGCGCGGTTCGGTTTGTATGTGAGTGCGCCAATACGTATGCGGCGCGCACGCACACACTGACAAAATTTAGCGGGGATTAGCGGATTGTTGCGCCTAATTTTGTCAGTGCACTGTGTGCGTGCACGCCGCAAACGTATTCAAAATCAAAATCAAAATTTTCTTTATTTGTTTAGACTAATTAAATTAGTTCTTGCAATCGTCAAATGCTCTTAAGGAGCCTATACATGTCTCATTCTTTTTTTGCCCTACCAGCGCTTCGAGACAAACATTTGGCAAGTGCTGAGAAGAAGCGCCGCAACAAACTCAGTCACCACTGTCTGCCGGTTTAAAAATATAAAAAAGTAGGAAGTTGTCCCCGATATTGTCCAAGAAAGGCAGTATTTTTCCCACTGTGCAGGTGCTGGACAATCTTTAACTATTAATTCTATAAGTTGTTAGGGGGCGTCCATAAATTACGTGAGGCTTTTAGGGGGGGGAGGGGGTCAACGAAAATCTCACTAAATCTCACGTAGGGGAGAGGGGGGGTCTCGGAAAATATCACGTAATTTTTCCCGCAAGGAATAGAGTAAAATTGCCAGAAAAATGGGTTATTGAAGTAAAAAAAAAATGATTTTTTTATGATGATAATGACAATTTATTCCAAACCGTCTAATCAAATTAAACTAAAAATGCTTCCATCTGCATTTGTGAACACTAAAGATGCAGAATAAATGTCGAAATTAAGAATTTCGAAATTAAAAAAAAACTTCATCAGCATCGCTATTGCATAATAAATTGGTCAAGTGCGTGTCGTGGTCGTCCCACGCGCAGTGTAGGGTTCCGTAGTTGTCTGTCGTTACCACAATATATTTCAGAAGCAAGCAATTACTTCTTCATCTAAAGTCACTTTTCATATTTTCTTCTAAGGAATTTTTACCGGTTAAGAAATTGTATAATACATGAGTCAAATGATTATTACTCTTAAACTAAGTAATCTATCTTAACCGTTATAGTTTTCCTTGAAAAAATTCATCCCCACTTTACATGCAGGGGAGCTACCCTAGAAATTTTATTTTACCGTTTTGTCGGCGTGATTAATATACATGTTACGGTCAAAGTGATAAATGTGAAAATTATGAATAATCGCCGGTTATTGTGAATAATTACCGCATGATTTGGTAAATGTAATTAATATGAGGGTATTTATGTGTGTATAAAACTAAATAGGCGACTTAGGGGTGGCCCAAGGGCCACCCCCGCCGCACCTTAACCTATTTTTCACTTTAAATCAAAACATTATGTTATTGGCATCATGGAAAAGTAATATTATGCAAGAAACATTCCAAACTTATTATGCCAAATTATATTAATATATGATATCAAAACGTCCAAAAGTTTGGCTGTACACGAGCATGTACACAAGATGTTGTTCTCTTTTATGAAATTTGTTAGTACTAAGGTTGAATTATTAAATAATCACTGTTAAATGTGATTAATTTATCACTTTTACCGCGACAGTCGGGAATTATTCATAATAACCGGTTATTATTAATATTTTTTTCAATTTATCACATTAACCGTAACATACATACCTTCACAAAATTACAGCTCCTCAGTGCGAATAGTTTCCAAGCAAAACCTCGGACAGACAGACAGACATATCGAAACTATAAGGGTTCCTTGTCAGGACTATGGAACCCTAAAAAATGACATTACATAATTTTGAAAATATTATGTATTCGTAGTTAAAGTAACCAATAGTCAAATTTGACAGATGTCAAATGACAAGTGGTTAAATAACAGAAAAAAATGTTTTTTTAACAATGTTTAACTTGACTTAATAGTACATTTTTTAACTATTAGTTTACATTTTATTAATATTTAACCATTAGAAGCAAAATTTAACAATTATTTATTTTAATTATGAATCAAAAAACTGGTCCTAGGTTGAAGCAATTGCTTGTCTTACTAAACGACGGGAAGCTACGGAACCCTGCACTGCGCGTGGCACGACACTGGGTTACTGATTAGGGGGGTGGGGGAGGGGGTCAGGCAAAATCTCACCAAATCTCACCAAGGGGGGCGGGGGGGTTGAAAAATGGCCAAAATTGTCTCACGTAATTTATGGACGCCCCCTTATCTACTCATTTATATTTACTCTTGATAAAACGAGCGCCATATTTGTCAGGTTTTATTTTTTCTAAAGTTTTGTTCTGGCACAATAGAATACAACCCCACTATTCCCGTGATTGTCGTAAGGGCGACATCAGAGTCAGCTGGCGTCAACTGTTTTGACCAATTGTATCGCAGAATCGAAGAAGCGCGTCTGTATTGGAGACGTTAAAATTAGCGCAATCGGGGCACAGCCTAGGTCTCTCCCCAACCGTCGTATTCGTGAACGAGCATCAATTTAGGCAAATGAAACAAAACAGTGTCAACTTCAGATTCTCTTGACGCAAGAAGCCATAAATAACAAAAAAGAAACAATATTAAGTTTAGTTTAAAAAGTTAAACCTAGTGTAATGAGAATCTACATCAAGACTAAATGTTTCGTCTTCTGTCAGTAAGTAAATACAGCCGAAGTACTTTCATATCCCAAATTATAGTCCCTACCTTTATACCCTCCAGCCATGGTGGCGCCGCAGCCGCAAGTGACGTCACGCTTGCCGCCCGACGAGCAAAACGCGCAGCAATGAAATTGCCCGCTGTGGGCCTTGGACACTCGCGCAGCGCATGGGAATGGACTGCCCTGAAATAAGTATTTAAGGCTAGTTCAGTGATTCGTCCCACAACAGGTTCGTCCCACTGGGACGAAACACTGAATTCAAAAAATAATTTTTTTTTCGTTCTAGATTCGTCTCATTGAATTTAATATTTAACATATCGGTACTAAATACCGTCAGAAAGTCAATGAAATAAAAGAAGCTTATGTTATAGAATAAATTAAATGGGACGAATCCAGAACGAAAAATATTCTTTTTTTTTAATTCAGTGTTTTTTTTAATTCAGAACGTGTTGTGGGACGAATCACTGAACTAGCCAGTATTTAAGGTGACCCTTATTTACAGGTAATATGGGTGATTTAAACTGCATTTGGTGGTAACAACTAAGATTACAAAGATGTCAAGACTAAGGCGTTGTCAATACGCTCTTCTGTAGAAAAACTGAAGTTGAACTTCTACAAAGTGAGCGTGAGCCTTTTTTATGTTACTAGTTTTTGGAATGATCATGAAGTGTCTTGTGCCTGTAGCACAGGCAGGCTTCGGAGGCCTCACGCGAGAGACGTTTGTCCAGCAGTTGACGTCTTTAGATTCGCGTGTTCTATAACCTATATTGTACCTTGATGGGCATGATTAAGGACCTGTTTATCACCAGGACCTCACGAGTAGTCGTAGTAATTGGATCGCGCTGCGCGAGTTCGCGCACTCCTGGCACACAATCAGGCGAAGTTATGAGAAGAAGTGATGACATTCATCAACGTTAGCAGCCCGACGCGAAGTACCGTATTTGTGGTGTCAAGCCCCAGAAGGGGGAGAATTGACAATGAGAAGGGACAAGGATAAGAGAAATTTGTAGGGAGTCAAGCAAAGCGCCCGGGGAAAGAGCCCAGAGCAAGTACCCGCGCGCTCTCCCGAGATTCGGTTCGTACGCCGTGAGGCAGGAAGAACCATGGGTGGTGGTGGGATTTGTACCTTGATGGGCGTGTTGTTAAGCGTAACAGCGAGCAGGTAGGCGCCGGGCGCGGGCGGCGCTACCCGCAACGCGTAGGAGCCGTCGCCGCGGTCGCGTACCCTCGCCGCTGCAGGCGCCGCGCTCGAATCACGCCGGCGGAAGTACCCGCAAACCTGGAATGAGGGTACTTTGGTCACTTATGGAGCTTTGGGTTCAACTGTATGGATGCAGATTAAAGGTGTTCTTTAATTCTGAATTAAGATTTATTAATTTGCTTAAAACTATTGAGTAGGTAGGTAGGTATATTGAGTTTCTTGCACTGCTTCTTCTCAGCACTGGCCCATTTATTGTCCTGAAGCAGTGGTAGGGTTAATACTGGGACGTGTAAAAGTTCTTTTTTAAAGCCTATTTACAGAAATAAATGAGTTTTTTTTATGAAACTGGCAGTTGTATGAAGATGAGATGAGACCACCAATGAAAATTTGCTTGAGAAAATCTGCGTGACAATAATAATTCGTAAAAGTAATCATTAAAATATCTACCTGTTCACCTCCGCACCATATCCGTTCTCCGCTGCTATCTCGTAACTCCAGAATGGCTTCGTGTGGGTAATCTACCTGAAGGTCTTGAAGTCCTGAAAACATTTAAGTTGGTCATCACTCTGATTAAACCAACTTTAAAGCCTGTTTCACCATAATTTGGTAAAGTTTCCAGGTAGGTACCTACTGATCCCATGGTCTCTTACCCTCAGTGTTCAACACGCATTTATCAGGGTCAGGTGCGCACGTCAGCAGCCGACCTACGAGCGTAGAGTCATGGACGGCGGGCGCGGTAGCCGCAAACCGAAGCTCGCAGCGAGGAGGTTCTGCTAACGGCTGCAGCTCTGTTAGCTTCTCAAGCCGCCGGGATACGGCCCCGCTTAGGGACAGGAGCTCGTCTTCCTTGGCTTCGGATAGCACCTGGGAAGGCAGAAGGGAAAGAGTCAGAGAGAGAGATAAAGGACGGAGAAATAAGAATTTGTGACATCACTGTCATGCAATAATTAATTTGAATTTGGAGTCAAGAAGGGTGTGCCCAAAGCAGACTCAATTCCACTCATCTCCCGCGATTAGGCCTGTATGACCGAATTTGGTGTCGCTCTATAAGAACCTGGAAAGGCAAAAACTTTTTGGCCTACACTCCCCACGCTTGGCCGCATGGCCTGGGGAAGCCTGATATTCAGATAATATTTGTTCCTTAATTGCCTGTAATATTTCCACAGGAAGAATAAGAGCGGTCTACTCTGTTTACGGTAAAGTAAATTGCTGAGTCCTTACCTCCTCAGCAAACTTCACAGCGTCCACCGCGTGCTGCGCCCTATCATGCAGCTCTCGCGTCTTCTCGTCCAGTCTCTGTCGTTAGCAGTCCCGCTCCACTGCCTGCTGGTATTGTTATTAGGTATTGGCAAATGGATCAAGTCAAGACTTACCTCCTCAGCAAACTTCACAGCGTCAATCGCATGCTGCGCCCTATCATGCAGCTCCCGTGTCTTCTCGTCTACCCTCTGCCGGTAGCGGTCGCGGGCTCTGGCTGCGCCCATACACACCGCCCGACCGTGGCCTCCACTGCCCGCCTATACTGCTGTTCTTACATCCTCAGCAAATTCAAAACATCATCCTCCTGCTATCGGGCAGCTCTCGCGTCGTCTCATACATCACCGATATTTTTGTTGGGTACTGGCAAATGGCTCAAGTCAAGATTATTAATTACCTCCTCAGCAAACTTCACAGCGTCAACCGCGTGCTGCGCCCTATCATGCAGCTCCCGTGTCTTCTCGTCAACCCTCTGCCGGTAGCGGTCGCGGGCTCTGGCTGCGGCCATGCACACCGCTCGACCGTGGGCCTCCACTGCCCGCCTATACTGCTATTCTTACATCCTCAGCATAATTCGAAACATCAACTGCCTGCTATCGGGCAGCTCTCGGTCGTCTCATCCACCGCCGATATTTTTGTTAGGTAGGTGTACTGGCAAATGGTTCAAGTCAAAACTTACCTCCTCAGCGAACTTCACAGCGTCAACCGCGTGCTGCGCCCTATCATGCAGCTCTCGTGTCTTCTCGTCTACCCTCTGCCGGTAGCGGTCGCGGGCTCTGGCTGCGGCCATGCACACCGCTCGACCGTGGGCCTCTACTGCCCGCCTGCATTCTGTATCTGTTCTTACCTCCTCAGCAAACTTCACAGCGTCAACCGCCTGGTGCGCCCTATCATGCAGCTCTCGTCACATCTAGTAGCGGTCGCGGGCTCTGGCTGTGTCCATGGACACCGCCCTGCCGTGGGCCTCCACTGCCCTCCTGCATCCTATTACTGTCCTTACCTCCTTGTGTCAATCTTTACCTCTTCAGCAAACTTCACAGCGTCCACCGCGTGCTGCGCCCTATCATGCAACTCTCTAGTCTTCTCGTCTACCCTCTGCCGGTAGCGGTCGCGGGCTCTGGCTGCGGCCATGCACACCGCTCGACCGTAGGCCTCCACCTGTAGCTATTACTGTCCTTCTTACCTCCTCAGCAAACTTCACAGCGTCAATCGCGTGCTGCGTCCTATCATGCAGCTCTCGTGTCTTCTCGTCTACCCTCTGCCGGTAGCGGTCGTAAGCCATGCTTCATCGCTTATTCTGTGTTCTTTCCTTACCTCCTCAGCGAACGTCACAGCGTCCACCGCATGCTGCGTCCTATCATGCAGCTCCCGTGTCTTCTCGTCAACCCTCTGCCGGTAGCGGTCGTAAGCCATACTTCAACGCCCGCCTGTATTCTGTGTTCTTTCCTTACCTCCTCAGCAAACTTCACAGCGTCAACCGCGTGCTGCGCCCTATCATGCAGCTCTCGTGTCTTCTCGTCTACCCTCTGCCGGTAGCGGTCGCGGGCTCTGGCTGCGGCCATGCACACACCCTCTGCCGGTAGCGGTCGTAAGCCATACTTCAACGCCCGCCTGTATTCTGTGTTCTTTCCTTACCTCCTCAGCAAACTTCACAGCGTCAACCGCGTGCTGCGCCCTATCATGCAGCTCTCTCGTCTTCTCGTCTACCCTCTGCCGGTAGCGGTCGCGGGCTCTGGCTGCGGCCATGCACACACTGCCAGCCGTGGGTCTCCTCTGCCCGCCTATACTGCTGTTCTTACATCCTCAGCAAATTCAAAACATCAACCTCCTGCTATCGGGCAGCTCTCGCGTCGTCTCATCCACCGCCGATATTTTTGTTAGGTATACTACTGGCAAATGGCTCAAGTCAAGACTTACCTCCTCAGCGAACTTCACAGCGTCAACCGCGTGCTGCGCCCTATCATGCAGCTCTCTTGTCTTCTCGTCTACCCTCTGCCGGTAGCGGTCGTAAGCCATACTTCAACGCCCGCCTGTATTCTGTGTTCTTTCCTTACCTCCTCAGCAAACTTCACAGCGTCAACCGCGTGCTGCGCCCTATCATGCAGCTCTCGTGTCTTCTCGTCTACCCTCTGCCGGTAGCGGGCTCTGGCAGCTGCCATTCACACCGCTCGGCCGTGGGCCTCCACTGCCCGCCTGCATCCTGTATCTGTCCTTACCTCCTCAGCAAACTTCACAGCGTCCANTTGGATAGACTATAATTTCTAGTATTGGCGCGCTCACATACAAACCGCGCTCGGTGCGTTTCTATGAAGATGACCTACTCATTTGTATTTACTCTGCTTTATCGCTCCCCCGCGGTGTCCACATTATCCACTCATTTATATTTACCCTAGATAAAGCGAGCGCCATATTTGTCAGGTTTTATTTTTTCTAAAGTTTTGTTCTGGCACAATAGAATACCCCCCCACTATTCCCGTGATTGTCGTAAGGGCGACATCAGAGCCAGCTGGCGTCAAATGTTTTGACCAATTGTATCGCGGAATCGAAGAAGCGCGTCTGTATTGGAGACGTTTTAAAATTTACCGTAATCGGGGCACAGGTCTCTCCCCAACCCGTCGTATTCGTACGTAAACAAGCATCAGTTTAGGCAAATGAAACAAAACAGGTAACTTCAGATTCTCTTGACGCAAGAAGCCATAAATAACAAAAAAAGAAACTAAATTAAGTTCAGTTTAAAAAGTTATAGTATAATGAGAATCTACATCAAGACTAAATGTTACGTCTTCTGTCAGTAAGTAAATACAGCCGAAGTGCTTTCATATCCCTTAGACCAGTGTTTTTCAACCTTTTTCATTACACGACCCCCCCTAGTATGAAAAAATTTTTGGCGACCCCCCGACCGTTTGCTTTTTTTTTTCATGCATTTTATAATGTTGCAAAGATGTTTGTAGGGACCGACTACTTCAATCCATACAACATTTGCATAATTAGATTTCGGATTAATCTGTCTTTATAAGAATTTTTTTTACTGAAGTATTTTTTTACGAGCTCTCGCGACTCCCCTATAAAGGCTTCGCGACCCCCCAGGGGGTCAGCCTTAGACTATATTTACTGTCCGTACCTTTATACCCTCCAGCCATGGTGGCGCCGCAGCCGCAGGTGACGTCACGCTTGCCGCCCGACGAGCAAAACGCGCAGCAATGAAATTGCCCGCTATGGGCCTTGGACACTCGCGCTGCACATGGGAATGGACTGCCCTGAAATAAGTATTGAAGGTGCTGTCAATAAGCTCTTCTTCTAAGGCCCGGTTTTTTGATTCGTAGTTAAAATAACCAATGGTCAAATTTGACAGATGTCAAATGACAAGTGGTTAAATATCAGAAAAAAATGTTTTTTGAACAATGGTTAGCTCGACTTTTAATACATATTTTAACTATTAGTTAACATTTTGTTAATATTTAACCATTAGTAGCAAAATTTAACAATTTGTTATATTAACTATGAATCAAAAAACTTAGGCGAAGAAAATACTGAGCTCAAAGGGCGTTTGGTTGCTGTCTGCTAAAGGATACGTGAGCCTTTTTTATGTACAAAGTACTTTATGGACTGTCTTGTGTCTGTAACACAGGATCTAACCCAGGTAAGCCTCGTACTCGGTGGATCACCGGCCTGGTGAAGATGGATGCGGAACTTTTAGCGGCAGGCTTTTGACCGCTTTTGTCCAGCAGTTGACGTCTTTACATTCGGTGTTCTATTACCCTCTATTGTTGTTACCTTGATGGGCGTGTTGTTAAGCGTAACAGCGAGCAGGTAGGCGCCGGGCGCGGGCGGCGCTACCCGCAGCGCGTAGGAGCCGTCGCCGCGGTCGCGTACCCTCGCCGCTGCGGGCGCCGCGCTCGAATCACGCCGGCGGAAGTACCCGCAAACCTGGGTGAGGGTACTTTGGTCACTTATGGAGCTTTGGGTTCAACTGTATGGATGCAGTTGGGTGTTCTTTAATTCTGCATTAAGATTTATTAATTTGCTTAAAACTATTAAGTAGGTATATTGAAACAGGCAGTTGTATGAAGATGAGATGAGACCACAAATGAAAGTTTGCTTGAGAAAATCTGCGTGACAATAGGGATGATGACTGGGTAATGAAATCGAAATTCTATTTAGTCCGTCAGACAGATAATTAGAAAATATTAGACTCGATTTTTTTATTTTTTTCTATAATCGAATAATTACAGTATTATATTGAGTTGTAATGTCGCGTGACGTCACTTTTGAGTAAAAATTCTACTCAAGCGTGACGTATCGCGCCATTTCAACTCGATGTAGCACTGTTATTATTTAAATGAAAGAAAATAAAAAATATGAGTCCAATATTTTCTAATTATCTGACGGACAAATAATTGAAATTTTGTCATCTAGCCTATTCGTACCTAAATGTAATCATTAAAATATCTACCTGTTCACCTCCGCACCATATCCGTTCTCCGCTGCTGTCTCTTAATTCCAGAATAGCTTCATGTGGGTAATCTACTTGAAGGTCTTGAAGTCCTGAAAACATTTAAGTTGGTCATTAATCAAATAATCCGAAGTAAACCGATCTTTGTGGCCTGTTTCACCAATCACTCTGATTAAACCTACTTTAAAGCCTGTTTCACCATAATTTGGTAAAGTTTCCAGGTAGGTACCTACTGATCCCATGGTCTCTTACCCTCGGTATTTAGCACGCATTTATCAGGGTCAGGCGCGCACGTCAGTAGCCGCCCTACGAGCGTGGAGTCATGGACGGCGGGTGCGGTAGCCGCAAACCGAAGCTCGCAGCGAGGAGGTTCAGCTAACGGCTGCAGCTCTGTTAGCTTCTCAAGCCGCCGGGATACGGCCCCGCTTAGGGAGAGGAGCTCGTCTTCTTTGGCTTCAGATAGCACCTGGGAAGGCAGAGGAAGTTTTCACAAGGGACAGAAGAGGAATAGAAAAGAATTTGGAAAGAGTTAATAGGTGTAGCGCGGTGAGGTAATCTGGCCAAGGCCGCAAGGCAGACTCAATTCCTCACATCTTCCGCTATTTGGCCAGTATGTTTTGGTATGGCCATGGGTTTGTCTTTATGAAACTGGAAAGAAAGTTTTTGGCCTACACTCCCCCCGCTTAGCTAGACGGGCTGGAGAAGCCCGATGAAATGATTCCCACGGGATGAATGAGAATGGTCCTACCGGAATTTTGGCAATTGCTGCAAACTTACCTCCTCAGTAAACTTCAGTGTCCCTGTTCTCTATCATGAAGCTTCTCGTATCTTCTCGTTCACTCTGTCAAATCATACGACCAGCTGAGTGCCGGTAGCGGCCCCGCCTCATGCACACCGCTCGGCCGTGGGCCTCCACCTGTAGGTATTACTGTACTTCTTACCTCCTCAGCAAATTTCACAGCGTCAACCGCGTGCTGCGCCCTATCATGCAGCTCCCGTCGTGTCTTCTCGTCTACCCTCTGCCGGTAGCGGTCGTAAGCCATGCTTCATCGCTTATTCTGTGTTCTTTCCTTACCTCCTCAGCAAACTTCACAGCGTCAATCGCATGCTGCGCCCTATCATGTAGCTCTCGTGTCTTCTCGTCAACCCTCTGCCGGTAGCGGTCGCGGGCTCTGGCTGCGGCCATGCACACCGCCCGACCGTGGGCCTCTACTGCCCGCCGGTACTGGTCTGCCCACGCTTGGACTTCGCTTTCTACGCGGGCTGCTTGGGACTGAAAGTGAAATAAGTGATCTATTTTTCTGTGTTTAGTCCCATTGTTTGTAAAATGCTTGAACAACGAAATTCAGTTTTTGAAATAATAAGAAAAAATAAGTTTGATTGTCCGTCTTTCATGAAAACACCACTGGACATATCTATGAAAATCGTTTTATAGCTCATTCATCAAACAGAATATTATAGGCGTCCACGAAGGCTATGTCACAGGATATGTCTGGTGCCCACTCCAGAATGTTGGGCTAATCGATTCGAAGAGTTGATAGTACTCAATCATCACTCGTGCATAAGTTATGGAATATCATCTGTTTATTTGCCACTTACATCAGCTTCAAAAGCAGTCGAGCTGAGTATCCTCACGGCCCTCTCTACGTTTTCTGGCACATGCTTGGCCCTCTCGAACGCGTCTCGAAGCAGACGAGCGCGTTCCGCCGCCGCCCGCGCAGCGTTCGCTAATGCGTGCCCTGAATGGGATACGAGGCAGCAGTCGCGGCAGACCACCTGGGAAGGTAAGAGAAGGGTAGTAGACTCAACAACGTCAAGTTACATTGATGTCTTCACTGGTTGATTGTGATAAATCTTTTTATATTTGGCCACGTCATTCTCACAACTGGGTCAAAATAATGGATTTTCTACCACTGCCAGCAACTTTGTGTAGATATGTCATCACATCTAGCTAGATCTTGCCTCTAACTAGAGTACAGCTAGAGAATCCAAAGCATCGCTTGATGCTAGATCAGTCAGTTGATTCTTTGGAATATTCCAGTAGCGAATTTCATTCTGATCTGCTCGTACTTTGCTGCTGTGGTCTGTCAAACTCAGTTGTTCCATTGTGGCAGCAACACAAGTGACCTCAACCAAATCCCTCATATGTATAAATTGGATACCTAAATACTACTGTTTACCTGCTGACAAGTGGCGCAGTACACCGTGAGCTCAGCTCTTGGATGCTGGCTGCAGTATTTCGGCGGCAGTGGGTCCAGCGGATGAAGGGAATGTCTGGCCGTCGCCTTCTGCCGGCCGTGTGCCTCGCTGCACGACGTGCAGACGCTTACCAAGCATTGGTTGCAGCGGCTTTCGGCCTGGACAGATGGTAAAGAAGTCAGCTTCTACCAGTGGTTAAGCATATACGGTAGGCCAGAAGGTGGAGGGAACGTCGCGCCGATGTGCAGTTTGTGGGCCTCGCCGCTACATTTAGATACTTGCTGAAAATTGTAAACCAAAGGTGAGGAAAGGAGCTCCTAAAGAATAATATGTAAAGATCTTAGATCAGGAAGACGTCTGTTGGTTGAGTTGCTACACATTACACCTCAACAAGCTAGTTAACTACTATTATTGAGACAAATACAGGACTCTATGTCGAAATACATCTCACTCCAAATGCAGTCCAAATACGCATATTGTAACGAGGAACAAAAATAACGTCAAATTCCTTTATATGCCTAATTCGCATACAATAAACATAAAAAAACTGAACACTTGGTGAGAACAAAATCGCCTAATTAGTCATCGAAGATTGATGCCGTTCCCGACAACCGCCGTTGTTACAAATGATCGTTATTTTAGGAATCAACACGTGCGCGTCAACTCATGCGCATATTCACGCAACACGAGCGATTTCAACCAATTCTCTTTCTACTCGTCCCGCCACATCTTTTTTGTTAATGACTCTGTGTTTACCGCGTTCTTATGGAAATACCTTTGGTAATGAAATTCTTTCTCGCCTCCCTTGATATTTTCGTTCATTAGCTCCTCGTAAAAGTCTTTGTTTGAGTTTAAGATGAAAGTTGGAAATGTTATGCGTTTCGATTCATTTATGCAGGTGATGGGAGACGTTATTTTACGTATAAGTAAGTCTATTTATGTTCCTCCTACATATTTGGAATTTTCCGTTCCGTTTTTCCGTTTTTCAATGATAATGATAATAGTTTATTTGCATAAGACATGGTAAAGGTGTTACATTGCAATGAGCACATATTAGTTACTTATTTAGCCATCGGATATAAAAGCTGTTTAGTTTGATGACGTAGGTCCAGCCGTAGGCTATTGCCGGAGAAAGCATAAGCTAACTGTACCTAATTTCCATGCGCGTATTATAACCAGGGGGGCCGGAAAACAACCCTAGCTACGCCAATGCTACTCGTATTTCCTCTCACCTTATTATCGCTGTTGCACAGATCACACAGCACACCTACACTCTCGCCCTCTCTGGTAGCCAGCATCCTTCGGAGAAGCACGTAGTTTAGAGGAAGAGCTGCGATCCCTCCCAACGGGAGGGGAGTATCGTGCCCGCATGTCGGACACAGGAGGAACTGGACGCTTTTGCCGGAGATCTGGGAAAGAAGTCAGTGTTGACATTTTCAAGTAAGTACACAAATACGCTAACTCTTTGATTCTTGACAAAAGATTGGCACTCTAGCTTTTGAAGCTACAATAAAGGAAGGTGTCGAACCTGCCAACACGAGTTACGAGGAGCGAGGTTTCGAACCCCGCCACCGCTGGACTAGGGTGTTGAACCCATTCGTAACACCAGCATAGTAAAATGTAGCTTAACATAAGGGGTATACGGAATTTATTTCTTCTTGTCTTACCCTCCTAGTAAAGATGCCATACTTCAGCGGCTTCTGGTCCCAGCTGCCGTCAGACCCTGAATGGCGGAGGTCGCTCTCGTAGCCCGAGCCGGCGGAACCAGCGCCAGAACCAGACCTGGACTCGCCTGCTTCCAGCTGGATGGACCCTGGATTGGAGGTTAGTTTTGAAGTATATGAAATATGTAGGGCAGTATAATTTACAATTTTATTATAAAATGTATATTATTATTTAAAATTGGCGCCCAACGTGTTACATTTATGTTTTAAAGTGGCGCCCAACGTGTGACTGGACTAGGACTAGGATCGAATGGAAGTAATAGACAGAAACGCCACCGAATATCGTAGTATCCTCTTCTCGAAGACAATAACTGTATTTAAAAAGTATCATTAACTTTATTTTATTTATTATCAAACTAAATTCATCATTTGCCACATAATTAAAAATCGTTTTGCCTAGCACCAAAAGTGTAATATTCAAGGACATCATGGATGACAAATCGGCATAAATATAGGTACCTACTAGATTTTGGCAGACGCACGGTTGCGTAGGCCAACAAACATTATTTTTGCTTGCGGAAGAAACATGCTCCGTTGCTGACTGTGTCGGATGTAGGGAAATATTTAGAATCCTGTACGTTGACCTTGTTTTGGTGATTCATAGATCTATTAAAAGTGCTGCATTCTTGACACTACATCAGTTCTCATTACCTTTGATACGACTGTTTGCTATTTTGCGTTACTTTTTGGGATGTCTCAGCGTAATTACGGCTTATAGCTACCAAAAGATAGGCGTGCTATGCAAATGATTCGACAACAGAATGTTCCTG
Source organism: Ostrinia furnacalis (assembly GCF_004193835.3). Classification (NCBI taxonomy): domain Eukaryota; kingdom Metazoa; phylum Arthropoda; class Insecta; order Lepidoptera; family Crambidae; genus Ostrinia; species Ostrinia furnacalis. The sequence continues at coordinate 24,562 of NW_021136893.1, read as the reverse complement.
TTTGTGGTAATTATGCCTTACTCAGTAGCGAGTGATACCTTACTAGCCTTACTTTCATATTAACGTTTTTTTTCTGAAAGAAGTTTCTAACTAAGTACTACCTAGTTACGGGTTTTGCAAAACTGTTGTATTTAGATGGTTTTGGACGTTTGATATAATACAGACCTGTATTGCAATTAAACTGATTTTACATCAACAGAAACAGTCGGACGAATTCTGTGAATGATAACAGAAATAACCTCTTGTACGCGCACGCGCAGCGTTATTAATGTCTAATGAATCATGCGCAACTGTGCTGCTGATTATTTCGCAATGGGATTACGACTGTAAGTCTGTGTTTACACGAGCGGGCATCGGGTTTGCGGATAGCTGTCAAAATTTGACAGCCGTCTGGTAGAGTTCCAAGACTTCCAAGCTCTGAAGTTCCGGGCCAAACATTGATAGTCATGGTTAAGTAAGTGTTGCTCTCCCTCTCTACTCATAGGTAGACAGGTATAAGTTACTCTTTTAGTCATTTGGGAATCTTAGCTGTATGTGCTTACAGAAGCTTTCTGGTGGGTGGAGAGATGTATGAATGAAAGGCTGTATTAGTCCTGTGAAAAAGTTCTTCCTGGTACAGTAAATTTAGTTTGCAATGTGTTTTGAGCAGCCTTTATGTACATAATAGGGATTTTTTTTTATCTTCTTTTAACACAAAGAAGTAATTTAATTTTACTAGTCATTGTCAAATTGGTCCATAAGTTTAAAACTACACTCGACGTCAAATAAATCGCACCTCCCGCGACAAGCATTTTCAAACGTATGCATCCCAACTTCCCACCAATATTGGTACCATTTAAAAGGCTAGTTCTAACCTTCATTTCATTACAGGAAAGGTTTTTACCCCAAAAATGTGTCTTTAGAAGGATCCAGAGTCACTTCTTCAAAAAATAGGTAGTTACGCTAGAGCCAACTTTTATGGCTATAAAACTGTTAAGTTAAGTTGGGTTTAATTGCTACCCATCTGTTAAAGAGGACACGTGAAATCATTATTTGGTTTTATAACCATAAAAATTGGTCTAATTGATCCAATAGATGGGCCCAAAGTGAGGTATTTTTTCAAGTCACATTTATGGTATATATTAATCATTTATTAAGAAATTAAATGTGTTTTTCTTTAAGGATATTTATTGGGCTTTCAAATAACACCAATATTGTTGGGGCAACATGATTGTGTCAGAAGAAAATCGTTAAAGTTCGCGTCGCGGAAGGTGCGGTTTATTTGATGTTGAGTATATTTACCTACCAGCTGCGCTTGCACGTTGATGTCTTCCATTATTAGAAAACTTAAACCTTCCAGAGAATGGGCAAAATGATTCATTGGTTCATTCGCACGTCAAAAACGCCGGCACCATTGAATTTGTTTATAAACAGATACTGGAACTGCTGTATGTCTGTTTAAAATCACGAATCTCTGACTCAACTCATTGAAATCTTGAATATGATTTTCTTCATCGTTTCGTTTTCCTTTGCTCATGGTTCCATTTGCGGCACTTTCAGTTTTACAATTAGGTACTAGATATTATAGACAGGCTTCCTAAATGTCGAGCGCAGTACCTCTGACTTAAATAAATAAATAAATATCCTTAGACATTTTACACTGCGCTTCTAGTCCCAAACTAAGCAAAGCTTGTACTATGGGTACTAGACAACGGATATAATACATACTTAAATACTTTTTTTTTGTAAATACATACTTATTATACATAGAAAACACCCAGTCCAATACAAACAAATATGTTCATGCACACAAATGTTTGTACTGTCCGGGAATCGAACCCGCTACCTCCGGAATAGTAGTCCGTTTCGAACCACTACACCAAACGGCCGACAACGACAAACTTAGTAGGTAGGTACATTTTATGACATGCCGTTTAAAGAGTATGCTTCTAAAATTCCAACAATGCTTTCACAAAAATCCACCCAACTGTACAAAGAAAATAAAAATTGATTGTTTATACACAATCTTTGTTTGTTTGTCCGTTTGTCATTCCGGGCGAGGCGGGTGGCGTATATTTATGGAACGCATTAGCGAGTTCCGGCCTCTGTCAATGAGCCTATGGAATTCGTGGCGACCTTGCTATATTTTTTATAATAGGTAATTCCCCAATGACAGAAATTATGCCAAATATTAAGCGTAGAGTCAATATCCTTGGACATGTTACACAGCGTTAGTTTAGTTTTAAACTATCCAAAGTTTGTTCAATGGGTACTGGTACCCAGATAGTATAATATCATGGTACCCAAACCCATAGTACCATTATGGTATCCACGGTAGTCTGGACAACGGATCAAACAATACTTAGCTGGATTATCAACATCAGTATAATGCGCAATAATCTAGCGCATACAAATGTTTGATTAGATCAGAGATCGAACCCGCAACATCTGACAGTAGTCGGTACGCGAACCACTAGGCCGTCTAGTCTAGAAGCTACCAGACAAAATAGTTTTGTCCATCGATCGCGTTTTGATGCGATTAGTGAGGAGGTTGGAGACGAATGTATGGCTTCACATTACGTTTCTAACTGGATCTGTTTGGAACATACGAGGGACTTGACTTGCCTAACATAGACGAATAAATAGGAACGAATATTACTACAATAAAAAGGCAATAAATTAATTTTTCTGAGAGGAATCGCTGAATTTTNTGAATTTTAGATTTGATCTTTTTGGCTCTCGTACACTCTCTCTAAAATTTTAATTTTTACAAACAGGTTGCAGATAAGGGCCTCATTTCTCAATAACGGAGTATTTAATAGGTCATAATAACGAATTTTAATAGCTTCCCCAGATGCACTGCAGTAGGCCGAACGCATAAACATAGTTTTATTAACATTAAACTCCGACCAAATTAACATGAGCCTCCTTTGAACCCAATCCTATAATATTTCATAAAAAATCTGCCAGCAGCGGAGTTCAAACAACATTGGTTGATAACAGATTAGTCAGACAGCTCTTTAATAAAAGGTTCTTTGTAATGGGCACGTTAGATTTAACACAAAATTAATGATCTCAGTTGGACTTGTTAATAGACCGAGCGTGTAGTGTTTATTGGCGCTTTATGCCATCACAGATTACAAAATAAAACAGAGCATTTGCCACATGGATTTGGACTTTGAAGAGTAGGTTTTAGGACTTATCTAGCCTTTCATCTCTTTGTTAAAACTTTGTATCCTGTGTAATCACTTCAAGTTTTAGTAAAAGTCTACATTGCAAAGTTTGTAATATTAGGTATTTGTGGTTTCCGCGAATACAAAGTCAAAATAGATCGTTTTATTGATTTCCGCAATATAAAGTCTCAATAACTGTAGAAAGTTATTAATTTAATAAAATAACTTTGTAGAGTCGCCGAGTCTGCGCTCATCAACATCAAAGATTAAACATATCGTGATGAATCAAAACATTAGATAGAAATTTACCTCCATCAACCTCGCTCCAAGTCTCTGCCTCGCCTTCCTGGTGCAGTCCCTGCAAGCATCTCGTACAGAAGCTGTGCAGGCAGCCCAGCAATCTGGGCTCTACCAACTCCTTCCTACACAGTCCACACTCCCACTCTTTCACTGGAGGACGCCCACTTTCATATGCCGAAGTTCTCGGGGCCACAATCAGGTTCTGACTCACAGGACGCTGAGTTCTTGGCAGTCGTAACGGGCTGTTCCCAGCACTGAGAGACGACTGTTCAAAAGACTTCCTCTTGTCTTTTTTTCGCGAAAAACTTCCGAAAATGTAAAGAATACGGTCCACTTCCATTTTTAATGTAACGACGACATTAAAAATACCTTATTTTACGCGCGAACTTTATTTGAATTCGAATTCAGAACGTAAAGTTTTTTTAAGGCAAAGGAGTGCGTGACTATACGGATAGTGAAACAATAAATAATTGTGTAGCGTAAAAATAAACGTGTCGTCCGCTGGACGCCTCCCGGCTTACTGGAACTGCTCAGCACTTGGGGGGTTGCACTCTCAGACAACATGGGAAGTGGGATTGTTTATGTAAGTAATCATTATGCTTATTACCTAGTACTTAACATTGACTTATTTGGGTAAAATCGCAACTAAGTTATTGAGCTTGAGAGGTGGGTAAGTAATTAGTAGGGTTTCAATATTCCAAAAATAGTTACTTTTATCAATCGTCTAATTTATCACACCCCTCTTCCAATCGAGCGTTTTTGTCTCATGTCATTTCCTACATTTGAGGGATGAGCCCGGTAATAAAGTTAACTGTTCTATTTTTGGACCAAACGACCCCGTCATATCTCATTTCCGTGACATTGGAGGGTTGAGGACGAACGGTGGGCTATTTATTATGTTAAACTAAGGGGCTACTTATGTCGAGCTATTTTATGTTAGGCATGCGCAAGTCCTTTTTGAAGTTCTGATTTTAGGCTTTATTACATCAAAACACAAACTTTACCACTCTACCCTCATGAATGCAGCTATGGGCATGGGTTACAATTCCAGTCATGACTTAAAAAAATGTCTATAGGCTTAAATCGAACTTTTTATACGAATAAAGATGGATTTGACCAAACAAGAGTAAATATTTATCTCAGAATAAATCGTCAGTTATTCGACATCTTGACATATTATTTCCCATACAGCAACTGTCAATGTGCTAGTTATACCACAGGTTATACCACAGAATGTTATAGTAACGGTGTTATTCTCAGATAAGTTGGGTCGAATCGGGCCTAAGTAATTAGTAATTTTTAAAAATGATGTAAAGAAAGCTCTGCAACTATTTCGAAAGAGCGTTTATGGCAGCTCCAAAGCATTAAAGCTTGTGCAATGTTAATTCTCCGCGATAACTGCGCAGGAGTTGAATGGCGAATGGGGTGCGATAAACTGCGTTAACCACTGACAACAATGAAATCGTTCTCTAAATAGAATTTTATTTATTTAAGAATGATAACGAATATTAGGCTGCAAGGTGGGGAAGAGCAGCAGATGAGCAGACTTTTGAATTTTTGCGAGGAATAATTTAAGGGTAAACTTTTTGGTCACTAAAAATCCTTCAAAATACTTAATCAAAATCAAAATTATCTTTATTTGTTTAGACTAATTAAATTAGTTCTTGCAAATCGTCAAATGCTCTTAAGGAGCCATACATGTCTCATTCTTTTTTTGCCCTACCAGCGCTTCGAGACAAACATTTGGCAAGTTAAATGGCTAAAGGCTTAAATGATAAAGTTCGGTGACAACGGGATAATTTATGATAAAAGCAAAAAAAAAGTTTAAATCAGTTAAATTATTATTTCATTTTAGCTAAACTTAATTAGTTTGAATCCCAACCCAACTGTATTTTAGTAAATTATTTTTGTTCTAATTTATTAAAGACGTATGCAAAATTAAGTAATTTTACCAAATGAATGACATCACAGAACAATGAAAGTAAAAGTTTTCATCAGCTGTTGTTGTTTACGAACTGCACAACAATAATAGCGCAACGCGCGATACGGAACGCTGACCTAGTTTTGGCGGCAAAACTAATGTCAGTCAGCTATTTTTCGCGCGCACCCGTGTTGCGCGGCGGCCATTCGGAAACTGAGTATGAGCTGTGGTATGAGTTATAGTTTGAATAGGAAGGATTCACTACGGAAATCCATGCAAACAATACCCAAAACATGGCCGGATGACCCAAACATAAATAAAAGTGTAACTTCCAAGGTATTGATCTAAGATCTAGGAAACAAAGAACTTTTTCACAAAATGCACATACCTAATAGGCATGGGGTGGGAATGGTGGGATTATGAAAGTAAGATTTAAAAGTGATGCAGTATTGTTTACTAGTACGAATACACTTTGATACAGCAAAATCTTTAAAAATATAGGACTCTACGGATAGTCATTCATGACTCTATCAAGCTCTGTCGATCGTCCGTCCTGGAACTTTCCCATGAGTGACAGAGACAGTTAACTCTGCAAAACCATATATCGAAATAGTTTAGCACAGTAGCCCACTAGAAAATGTTAACAAAACCTAACCATACAATAAATTAAATTAGACGCGGCCACCGCACCGTCTCGTATCGATTTATTTATTTAACAATGCGACGGCCTTATTTATTTGGTCTGCTGACGGAACTGCGCTGTGTTTAGATTCACAATGGTGATATGGGTCAAAACGATCTGTGAGAGATAAAATAGACAATGTATGGGAACAAACTTTGTTTACCTTGTGACTCTCATTTTTAAAAAAAGTACTTAGTTAATATCTTTTGCAATTATTTTCATTTCATAAATATAAATGTACTCTAGTAGGTAAGTTAGGGTAATTTTGATCTACGAATAATCGTTGGTCGAAAATACGCATTGTCATTTAATAATATATTAATTAGTAGGAAAGAAAAACATTAAAAATAAAAATCTCATAAAAATCTGGTTCAAGTAGCTGCCTTATGGGAAGGTGTCCACTGTCCAGAAGGCTTTTACATTACATGAGACTTGGCAAGACAGTCCCGCTGAAGCGTGTAGAGCGCCACCTAGCGCCACGTAATGATTCTGCCAATGTCCTATAAAGTTAAATGCTTACTGCATAAAACGGAACGTACATTATTGACGGCCACTGTCAATTTGACAAGTTCTGTTTGACATTAGTAGATCGGTGCTGTTGTGCTGTGCGTGCAGCCGATTTCTATTTTACTTTTCTCGTGTGGGTGTAGAGAAACGCAAAGCAAATGCTTATTTATAAACTATTTTGAATATTTATTACGCGAGTGCTCATTTGTGTGTAATGTGAAGTGCTCGGGCCCAGTTCGTCATGATGAACGCGCACAAGATATGGGTGCTTTCAAGCCTCTGTGTTGTTGTTATCGTTGTAATATATTTTCAGTCAGAAATTGAACGTTTAGAAGAGATTTATCACAGATTAGGTGATTACTAGGATCTGTCCAATTCAATTTACTGTTTATTTGCGATGCAGATACTTATTATCGTTATTAATTTTCAGAATACAGATTAGTCCAAACGCATTCCGAACCTCGGCAGTTCTTCATGCAACCAGTGGATAAAAGTGATGATGACCTGGTGGTGATATACAATAGGGTTCCGAAGACGGGATCGACAAGTTTCGTGGGTGTGGCGTACGATTTGTGCAAGAAGAATCACTTTAAAGTGTTACATATCAATATAACGGCGAACATGCACGTGATGACCCTGGACAACCAGTACAAGTTTGCTCAGAACGTCACCAAGTGGAAGGATGTGAAGCCAGCCCTGTACCATGGTCACATGGCATTCCTGAACTTTCATAGGTGGGTGAGGGGTTTTATTAAAGAAATCAAATAGGAAGTTATTTGAGAGCTCATCTATTTTAAATAGTTCCTTTTGTACCAGTTTACCTGATGTGATTTTCTGCAAAGCTCTGATACCCAGGCATGCAATATTCTGTCAGATATTGTGGCATAAAACTTATCAAAGTTTTTTTACTTATGCCTAAATTATACTGAAATTATCTCAATTATCAAATATGAACTTCTAACTTTTTTTTACAAGCTCTTACATTGATAACTTTCTTTTAAAAGTTAACAATTAAAACTCTTTTGTTTCAAATGATTTTCTTTTATCTTTCAGACTTGGCACCTCTTCAAAGCCCTTATACATAAACCTGATAAGGAAGCCCCTGGACCGGCTGGTCTCATATTACTATTTCCTGAGAAACGGAGACAATTTCCGGCCACACTTGGTTAGAAAGAAACATGGAGATAAAATGGTAAGGATATGAAAAAAGTTTAGTAAGAAATAGCTTTTTATTTATGGGAATCACAGGGTTGAGATACATAAAATTTTTGTATGCTGTTGTCACCTATAGGTGTAATTATAATTAAGCACTTAGCATGTAACCAAATGTTATTTTTCATATCTAGTTTGTGGTGTAATCTTGTTGGTGATCCTTTTAAATAAAAAATAAAATAAAATTCTGAGTGTCTTTATGCAAAGGCCTCTTCCATTAATTCTTCATTCATTCTCCATTCTTAGCACAATTTAATTATCCTGTACCAATGCCTCACTATTGGAGACATAGTTGATACATTACAAAACACAGCTTCTCTACAAAATGTTTAGTTTTAGTCATGGAATGTAATAATGCAAAGAAAAAACTATTTTTTCTGTGAATTTTTTCTGGACCACCTTTTAAGAACAAAAAAGTTCTGTCATAATTTGTATGAACAACCTATGGTGTGGTAGTGTACAAGCTTTATCAGCCAACTTATCAAACGTCTGTTCTTTATTTTTAGACGTTCGACGAGTGTGTGGAGCAGGGGCAGCCGGACTGTGACCCCAACAACATGTGGCTTCAAGTGCCTTTTTTCTGCGGCCACTCAGCGCAGTGTTGGTATGTATTTATAGATTATAGTTTCATAGTAAAAATACACATGCTGTATATCACAAATGATATAATACTTGTTCAGCGGAAAACATTAATTTGGTTTAAATTCAAGTTAAACAGCAGTTATTTCCTTGTACAGTCAGCATCACATAGTTTATGACACCTAAAGTAGCCAAGTAAGAGGCGACTTAGGGACTACACATCAAACAGAGAACGGGCAGCAGCGCTCTCTGAAAAACATCAATCTTTTAAACTGTGATCTCCAACCCGCCTGCCAAGCGTGGAGATTATGGCAAAACCCTCCACTATAGAGGAGGAGGCTCATAGTCCAGCAGTGGACTGTAAAGGGCTGTTGATGATGAAAGTAGCCAAAAAGTTCGCACCACGTCTTTGTTGCAATTGGAATAAGGTTGTTTTGTCAACTTTTGGCTACTTTGGGTATCACGAACTATTTTACGCTGTAATAGGTGAAATTTTGCATCGAAAATGTATACCCTGATGTGTTTTCGATTATACATACAATAGGCGGAATTGCCTAACATACTCGTACCATCTACTATATAAAAATAAGTCGGGTTTTCCTCCCTGACGCTATAACTCCAGAACGCACGAACCGATTTCCACGGTTTTGCATTCGTTGGAAAGGTCTCGGGCTCCGTGAGGTTTATAGCAAAGAAAATTCGGGAAAAGGGGGTAAAACAGGATCCACGCGTACGAAGTCGCGGGCGGCCGCTAGTATTTTATATATTAAAATAGATTACTACATCTAGTTATTGAAAAAATACCAATTCCTGCCATTACTTTATGTGATAGTAAAATCAGTTAGTTAAAGTTTTGCGCAACATGATTAATTTTATAGCATCGTTAAATAGTGCTTAGCCCTAGTTAATGAACGAAGTTTAATTGCGAAAACATTTTTTGTGGCTATTATCACAGAATAATAATAAGTACTACGTACTATTATTAATAATGGGAACTTTAAATGAACAATTATTTTGGATTTAGAAATTAAAACACGCCGCGAAATAGCATTTTGGAGTGTGTTTTCGACTACGAGCCTTATTCCAAGCAGACCAAACAGACTTGGAGCTTCTGCTCTAAGCCTAGGCGCAAACTACCGATTTTTAGCCGGCCGATATTTAAGCTCCGATTCTAATTTGTATGAAGAATCAATCGGTGTAATGTGCGCACTTCCATGCATGCCCATACTGATTAACTTCCCGACTAAACTATCCTCCGACAAAAATCGGTGATCTGCGCCTACGCTAAACACTTTCATTCAAGGCTTTTGGATCTTTAGACTAGGATTAAACCTTAAAACGAAGCAATAAGGTTCAATACATTTTCTAATCAATTAAATGTGATTCTTAAATATGTCAATTTTGTCTCTAGGAAACCGGGCAGCCACTGGGCGTTGCAGCAAGCGAAGCAGAATCTAGTCAACCACTACCTCGTAGTGGGGGTGACGGAAGAAATGCTGGACTTCATCATGGTCTTAGAGGCAGCCCTGCCCAGGATGTTCAGGGGTGCCACCGAGCACTATCTAAACAGCAACAAGTCGCACCTGCGTCAAACCAGCTNTTTATTAACAAGTCAAATAGCAAATAATGTGAGAGCTTATTTATTTTTAAATGGTATCTATTACCAGTTTACCCAATGTGTTTTTCTGCTAAGCTCTGATACCCAGGCATGCAATATTCTGTCAGATTTTCAAAACTGCTTGAAGACCTTATTATACTGAAATGAAACTAGAATTGTCTCAATTATCAAATGTTAAGTTTTAACTTTAGCCTTACAATATCTCTTGCCCCAATAATATTTGGTTAAAAGTTAACACTGTCACAAAATATGTATTAAAGCATTTTTGTTTCAAATTTTTTTCTATTATCTTTCAGACTTGGCACCTCTTCAAAGCCATTGTACATAAACCTGATAAGGAAGCCCCTGGACCGGCTGGTCTCATATTACTATTTCCTGAGAAACGGAGACAATTTCAGACCACACTTGGTTAGAAAGAAACATGGAGATAAAATGGTAAGGATATGAGAAAAGTTTAAGAAATAGCTTTTTATTTATGGGAATCACAGGGTTGAGATACGTAAAATTATTGCATGCTGTTGTCACCTATAGGTGTAATTATAATTAAGCACTTAGCATGTAACCAAGTGTTATCATTCATATCTAGTTTGTGGTGTAATCTTGTTGGTGATCCTTTTAAATAAAAATTAATAAAAAGATCTGAGTGTCTTTATGCGAAGGCCTCGTCCATCAATTCTTCATTCATTCTCCATAATTAGATGATTTCATTATCCTGTACCAATGCCTCACTATTTGAGACATAGTTGATACATTACAAAAAACAGCTTCTCTACAAAATACTTGATTTTAGTTATGAAATGTAACAATGTAAAGAAAAATACAGTGTCACATTTGTAATGTGAAAATATCAGCTTTTTACTTTGTATGTATTTATAAGTACAAAAAAAATATATTTATGTCAGTACATTTGTTCTGGACCACCTTTTAAGAACAAAAATATTCCGTCTTATTTTGTATGAACAACCCATGGTGTGGTAGTGTACATGCCTTATCAGCCAACTTATCAAATGTCTGTTCTTTATTTTTAGACGTTTGACGAGTGTGTGGAGCAGGGGCAGCCGGACTGTGACCCCAACAACATGTGGCTTCAAGTGCCTTTTTTCTGCGGCCACTCAGCGCAGTGTTGGTATGTATTTATAGATTATAGTTTCATAGTAAAAATACACATACTGAATGTCACAAATGATATTATAATACTTGTTCAATGGAAAACATTAATTTGGTTTTAATTCAAGTTAAACAGTAGTTATTCCCTTGTACAGTCAGCATCACATAGTTCATGACACCTAAAGTAGCCAAGTAAGAGGTGACTTAGGGACTACACATCAAACAGAGAACGGGCAGCAGCGCTCTCAGAAAAACATCAATCTTTTAAACTGCGATCTCCAACCCGCCTGCCAAGCGTGGGGATTATGGCAAAACCCTCCACTATAGTCCAGCAGTGGACTGTAAAGGGCTGTTGATGATGAAAGTAGCCAAAAAGTTCGCAACACGTCTTTGTTGCAATTGGAATAAGGTTGTTTCGTTAACTTTGTTAATTTTGACCACTTTGGGTATCATGAACTATTTTACGCTGTAATAGGTGAAATTTTGCATCAAAAATGTATACCCTGATGTGTTTTCGATTATACATACAATAGGCGGAATTGCCTAACATACTCGTACCATATTTTATATATTAAAATAGATTACCTCGTCTAGTTATTGAAAAAAATACAAATTCCTGCCATTAGTTTATGTGATAGTAAAATCAGTTCATTTGTTAAAAGTTTTGCGCAACATGATTAATTTTATAGCATCGTTAAATAGTGCTTAGCACTGGTTAATGAGCGAGGTTTAATTGCGAAAACATTTTTTGTGGCTATTATTAATAATGGGAACTTTAAATGATATTTTGGATTTAGAAATTAAAACGCGCCGCGAAGTAGCATTTTGGCGTGTGTTTTCGACTACGAGCCTTATTGCAGGCAGATTTGGAGCTTCTGCTCTAAACACTTTCATTTATTGCTTTTGGATCTTTAGACTAGGATTGAACCTTAAAACAATGCAATAAGGTTCAATACATTTAAGAGCATTTGACGATTTGTAAGTACTAATTTAATTAGTCTACACAAATAAAGATAATTTTGATTTTGATTTTTGATTTCTTAGTCTAAATTTAATGTGATTCTTAAATATTTCAATTTTGTCCCAAGGAAACCGGGCAGCCACTGGGCGTTGCAGCAAGCGAAGCAGAATCTAGTCAACCACTACCTCGTAGTGGGAGTGACGGAAGAAATGCTGGACTTCATCATGGTCTTAGAGGCAGCCTTGCCCAGGATGTTCAGGGGTGCCACCGAGCACTATCTGAACAGCAACAAGTCGCACCTGCGTCAAACCAGTTCAAAACTCCAACCCAGCCCGGAGACCATAGAAAAGATACAACAGTCCAACATCTGGAAAATGGAGAACGAATTGTACGAATTCGCGCTAGAACACTTCAAATTCGTCAAACGACGAATCCTGTTGAAGGAGCCCAACAGTGTTGCGCAAACGTTCTTCTACGAAAAAATACGGCCTAAATGAGAATACGTTTTACTGTTGACCACAGTAATATCATTGAAACAGTACGTTCGTGCGACTTTGAAAACCAACCGGTTTCTAGTGAAAGTCATATCGGAATACAATTATACAATTCGCTTAGCTCTAGGTTGGACTTAAAGGGTAAACTTTTTAGGTAAATTATTACAATTGACTTATAATATAATCAATATGCAATATATCAATGTTATACTCGTAGTTGTAGCATAAGATGACTATTCGATTTTAGAAAAAGTTTATTCTTTATTATAAGAGCCAACACTGCCGAATACTGAGTTGATACTTGAGGAATTAGTTGTTTCTCCCCACAAAAACATTACCAATGTTACTTTAACAGTTTATGCTGCATACCAATATAAATAACAAAGCTATGTCTGTATATTTGTCTGTGCAGGTCACAGTCACTCTTGCCAGCATTTCGCTATGAGTGGGAGAAACGTATAGATCCGAAAACAGAAAAATCACGTTTACTTAACCCCACGGGACACAGTTTCAAGTTTCATCTCAGTATTTGCGCGAAAAACTACTTAAATATCTCGTCATTCCATGCATTTGCATGTCATTGGTAGTTTTATTTTTACTTGAAGACAGTTTACATACCATTGATAATTAAATTTTTATACTAATCCAATTTTATTAAGTCGTTATTTTTTGTACTTTATGTACTTACATTTTTTTATTATATTGACATGTATAGTGTTCATTGTAGTTAAATTTAAGTCCTAGGTCTAATAATGTATCAAATATTTGTAGTTACTTACAGTACTAAATAATTTCGTTAGAAGAAAGAGACAATGCTCTACAAAACGTATAGCTTTCTCTCACTCTCACATTAGCTGGAATCATTTTAATGCATAACCCCATTTAATACTTAATTATGGTATTGCAGTGCCTAAAGAATGTTACTAAGCTTTATGTAAGGGGTTAAATACCAAAGTTAATGAGATTAACGGTTTAGGCACTCAAGTACCTGATAAAAATCTGTTTAAACGGTGATCTTTAAAACATATACTTAATACATTAATTTCGTATGTATTATAGTAGAAACATTTTACAAGTTTTTCATCAAATTGCACCGTTATAGATGCTTTGCACAGTAACATTACTTATATCAGCTAATTATTGTTACTAACCAATAACCATACATATTATGTAGCAAGAAATTATTGAATAATAGTTGTTTATGATGAATTTATAGCCTGGACTTGTATAATATTGTATTAACTAATTTAGAAAAATATGGGACGAATTATGTGAATTGATACTTAATAGCAATTATTTTTGTGTTCATAGATATTTAAATTATAACAATTTGTATATTTTGATTATTGTTGTTGATATTTTATATAGAAAAGACAATCTGAATTATTTTTATAAGAACGCTCAAGTTTGTTTGTGTTTGTATGCAGTGGCTTATGTTTAACAATGTAATAAAGTATCTCTCTTTCTCTAGATAGTTAGTCTGTTAATAGACCGAATTCTAAGAGAGAGCGAGACGACTAATCATCTCTCTGTCATGCTTAGACAGAGACAGCCAACGAATTCTGACTCCGATTTGTAGTGCAATCACTATCACTCCAAGAGAGGGACAAAAGATGTATTTTAGATGCATTCGAAATTCGCATAATGAATTTATGCTGCATGATTAGTTATTTTTGACATGACATTGACAGATATGTCAAAATCCACTACGTATCTTACGTCTACGTATTGCCATCTGGCGGATTTTTCAATCGCGAAAACCCTCATTGTATTCTTATGCGATTTGAATAGTTTCAAATGCATTAGAAATGTGAAAAATTATTTCTTAAATAACCCTCTGCTTAGATTTGATATGTTCATTGCTTTGGCGCGCAGCCGGCGCGACTATGACGCGACTTGTCATGAAATAACATTAGGCGATAACTTTTAAACTGTATGAAGACGTAAGGGCCGTTTTCCACTAAAGCGAAGACAAGAGATGCAATAAGCAACTAACTTCGTGATTTGCTTTACACGTCTCATCTCCGCTCGGCTTCTGTAGAAAAGGTTGAATTTCTCGGCTCGGCCATGTATCTCGTCACCACACATCTCAAGTCGCGCTGTCACATCGGCTGTATAACAAAGCCTCAACTTTTAGTTATTGACTAACTGAATCTTGTTTGTCTAATCAAATATTGTGATATTTTTAAATCCATCCACGCTTGTTGACCGAGCTGTTAATTTGTTAACTTTTTGTAACTTCGTGCTGTGTGAATATAACGACTCATTTTTGTTGTAAACATATTTTTGTGTGCAATTTTTTGTAACTCGTATTTCAGTTGTATATTAGAGTTTGTAACTAAATATTGATTTTGTAATTTCTACTTAACAATATCAAAAATTGTATTTTTTTTGTGTAGATAATGTGTGTAAAAAGGGACCATGGAAATTACAGATTGTAAACGGGTCATTGTGGTGTCGCGTTGACGTCGCGCCGACATCGCGTCGTCACTCTGAACGGCGGATGTCGTGATATTATACGGTTTTTATTGATTGATATAAAACGTATTACTACTCAGATGTACAGGATTTTGACTTTTTATAAGCCTATCTGTAGACTTTGAAAATTAATCTGTGGAAAAAAACAAGTATAGCCTGACCAGGAACATAAAAACCCTGACATAGAGGCGCGTCAATTGCATTTGATAGTGCAACACTGAGTACAGTCGTACCTGTGTTAAATTAATAGGCTAACTTTATGTATCAGGATTCAGGATTACGGGCTAAATTGATATTTTCATAAATTAACGAAAAAATATTATAGGTAACGTAATTTAAATAAATTTAATGAAACCATCAATCGAGCAAGACGAATTTATTTTATTATTCATCAATAATCAAATTCAGAACTTGAATATTCAACTGCAATGTCTGCTCATAAACGCTTCAAACTCGGTACTTCTTTCCCAATCCTATAAAATTCAACACAAGTGACAAAATTTTTTAAAATAGGTAGTTGAAACAAACCACAGCTAATTTTCATAGTGGACTGTACTATACGATAAACATGTCAGTCAATTTGACAACCTTTGTCGGAAACATTATTCAATGAAAATATTGTCCGAACCCTTAGTATTTCTCTTCGACAAATACTTTAACACATTTCCGATAATTACCTACAGCGAAGCGCCCCGCCGGCGAGTATTATATCAGTCGAGTGTCACGCGCTCGCCCGTCAGGACGCTGGCGTGCGTTTTAGTATGATTATAATTCTATGATCGAAGTATTATTTAAAAATGGACATAAAGAGAAAGAAATATTGTGCGGCGTTCGGGTGTTTAAATTCGAAAAGAAATTACCAGATTTATCTTTTTTTTTCGCTTCCCAAAGATGCTGAAAGGTATGTTGGCCATGTAGGTAATCAATAATCAAATTCTTAGGATAGTATAGGATTCTTTTTTTTTCTGTAATAGTATGTTTAATTTATCTGTCTTATGTTAAAATAGGTATGAATGCAGACATTGTAATAGAACAAGTTTTTTTAATCCTAATTAGGTATATTTGAAATGTTATTTTTACTTACCTACATACGTACCTCATTAAAAATAAGTAGATTAATTATTTTTTCACTAGACAGCAACCCTAACAGCGTAAGAAGAGTTCAGAGGCACGCGATAGAAAGAGACAAAACTTGTAGGTGAATAAAATTGTAGGTACGTAGTGCTGTGCGAGCTGAATTCCACTGTATCGCGTCGCAGCAAGACTCGCATTTATTTAAATCGTCATGCGGAGTAATCCTTCTGTACCTGTACTATTACTTATTCTGTGACACTACATCAGTTCTCATTACCTTTGATACGACTGTTTGCTATTTTGCGTTACTTTTTGGGATGTCTCAGCGTAATTACGGCTTATAGCTACCAAAAGATAGGCGTGCTATGCAAATGATTCGACAACAGAATGTTCCTGTTTGTGGTAATTATGCCTTACTCAGTAGCGAGTGATACCTTACTAGCCTTACTTTCATATTAACGTTTTTTTTTTTCTGAAAGAAGTTTCTAACTAAGTACTACCTAGTTACGGGTTTTGCAAAACTGTTGTATTTAGATGGTTTTGGACGTTTGATATAATACAGACCTGTATTGCAATTAAACTGATTTTACATCAACAGAAACAGTCGGACAAATTCTGTGAATGATAACAGAAATAACCTCTTGTACGCGCACGCGCACGTTATTAATGCCTAATGAATCATGCGCAACTGTGCTGCTGGTTATTTCGCAATGGGATTACGACTGTAAGTCTGTGTTTACATGAGCGGGCATCGGGTTTGCGGATAGCTGTCAAAATTTGACAGCCGTCTGGTAGAGTTCCAAGACTTCCAAGCTCTGAAGTTCCGGGCCTAACATTGATAGTCATGGTTAAGTGGGTATTGCTCTCTACTCATAGGTACACAGGTATAAGTTACTCTTTTAGATAATTGTGAATCTTGGCTGTAGGTGCTTACAGAAGTTTTTTGGTGGGTGGAGAGATGTATGAATGAAAGGCTGTATTAGTCCTGTGAAAACGTTCTTCCCGGTACAGTTTAGTTTGCATTGTGTTTTGGGCAACCTTTATGGTCAGAATAGGGATTTATTTTGTCATCTTCTTTTAACACAAAGAAGTAATTTAATTTTACTAGGCATTTCCACCTTCGGCCTGATCATCATTTACCATCAGGTGAGATACAGGCCAAGAGCTTCCTCGTTGTGGATAAAAAAAATGTAAGCCCGCCAGTGAATGGCCAAAATGATTCATTGGTTCATTCGCACGTCAAAAACGCCGGCACCATTGAATTTGTTTATAAACAGATACTGGAACTGCTGTATGTCTGTTTAGAATCATGATTCTGTGACTCAACCCCTTGAGATCTAGAAGTGATTTTCTTCTTCGTTTCGTTTTCCTTTGCCCATGGTTCCATTTGCGGCACTTTCAGTTTTACAATTAGGTAGGACTAGATATTATAGATAGGCTTCCTAAATGTCGAGCGATGTATAGAGCGCAGTACCTCTGACTTAGTACATTTTATGATAATATCGTCAGTTGCAGGTTCACTTGGGGTAACTGACAAAATACAGTTTTTCAGTAGAGCCGTTTAAAGTTTTTTTTCGTCTTAAATCGGACATAACTTTTTTCCTATTTAACCTTTTTTGGATCTGTTTTTACAGAAATGCTTAGAATTCTACGCGGTTTTAGATTAAATAAAAAGAATTATCTAATATGTCTTACTTAAGGAAATAAATTGCAGTTACACCAATGTATTTTTGTACTTTTGACAATTACACTAATTTTACACCAAACTTTTGGAAAAAACATAGGTCAAATTGGTGTAAGTACTGCCCAAAGTTGAAATAATTTGATGATTTTCTGGGTTTTGTTTAGTTAGTTGCTGTATAATTTATGTAAAAGTATTAAAAAATAAGAGAATTCATGAAAAATATTACATTTTGTCGTTTTCTTTATTTTTTTTTAATTTTATTAGAAGTAACTTTTATTTTTTTCATTAAAAAATGTTAAAAAAGCCACGAAAATCAAGAAAATATGTGTGTTTAATTTTTTTAAGGCACAAATATTGAAATAACTAAAGTATTACTGTGAAACTAAGTAATTTGAATATTTTTTTAAGCTTTGACTTACCAATACCGTATTTAGCTCTACGGAGCAACTTAAACTGAAAACAAAATGGATTTAACTTCCCACCTCTTTATAGCAACGTTGAATTAAGGTCATGAGTACTACAACAGTAAAAGTAACAGAGTAACAACAGGTTAATGTTAGCAACGCGCAGTGACGCCTAGTTGGCTGGATAGTTTGCTCAATTTCATTTTTTTTTGTTGAGCTAACTTTAACTTCTTTAACTGATACTGCTGGTATAATAATAATGTAATTTAACTTAAAACTTTCTAAATTCCTATTTTATTTCATGTTATAAACCTTAGCAAATCAGTGTAATTGCAAAGTTTTGTAGCAAAATTTTTACATTATTACAGATACACCAATTCAACCTGGTAAAATTATTACAATGTCAGTTACACCAAAATTGTGAAGGAAATCTGAAAAGTTCACACCTGAAAATTTCCGTGTAATTGTAATTTTTTTNTCGAACTGTTTCCCTGATTAATTTCGTAGTGAGTTCAATGACAGTTTAACTTTCCTTGGGACAAACTCGGTCTTCTTCACTGGTTAAGTTTTTGTTAGTGGTCAAGCTGCAGATCTAGAATTCACATAAGTTGCAGTGGTTGGAATAGTTTCCTACCCTAAAAAGCACAGAACCACCATTAAAATCGGATATTTGGTAAGATTTTTGTGTTTTTCTCTGGGTATAAGAGTAGGCGCACACCGTTGATTTTTCGTCGGCCGATAGTTTAGTCGGGCAGTTGATCAGTATGGGCATGTATGGGAGTGCGCACACTACGCCGATTCGATTTGGCCGATTCTTCATACAATTTAAAATCGGGCACAACTATCGGCCAACTAAAAATCAACGGTGTGCGCCTACTCTAAATGTTCGTAATTATCAAACAAATTGTCCCCGACCTTATTCGAACCTAGAACCTTTGTTGGCATTACAGTCCAGTTCGCGAACGATCAGTCCATAAAATTTCCATAACCCAACAAATCATTATCGCTGATACAATTTTATCGAGCGGATACACCCTGCGTGGCGTAATTAAAACTAGCCATCAAATCTATGGACAAATTACTAAGATCCACCCCAGCTCTATGTCTATGTCGTTAAGGTTCAAAGTCGAATGGGTTAGTGCCAGTTTCGATCTAGATAGCTAAGTTATCGGGGTGGATACAGAAATAATAATTGTTGATACAATACCGTGATATTATTAATGTAAAACAGTTCGTTTGGCGCTTTCTCCGGCGTTTCTCTCCCGAATTTCAGAAAAATATAGTCCTTAAGTCAAGTTTAAATGCTCTTCAAGACTTGCTAATAAAGTCCCTGGATTAGGAACTTTTCTACCTCCATTATGGTGAAAAACGAGCTATGATATATATTTTTTTATATCCGCAACGAGAAAACTCTTGGCCTGTATCTCACCTGATGGTAAGTGATGATCAGGCCGAAGGTGGAAGCGAGCTTCACTCGGAATCCTCAACCACGGAGGAATGGCTATCTTACCTCTAACTGCCAATGCTGTTAACATTGTTGTTATGTTGTGTATCACCCTTTCACGAACCAAACTTTGGAAACTGAGCTTTTACCTGTATCGTACACTACGTAAGAACGTTACACTACATAAAATGCTGTAGTATATTGATTATTGACCTTTATTAAAAACTAGAACTAGGTTCTAGAATCTCTTTGTCGAGATACGGGACTATTCCCACTTTTCGTTCCCACCTCTGCAACTTCTGTGTAGCCAGGATCTACAGCTTGACCGCCACAAAAACCTATCCAATGAAGGTCAAGTTTGTCCCGGGGGAAAGTTAAACTGTCATTGGACCCGCAACGAAATTAATCAGAAGAACATAGGAGGAGTTCGAAATTAAGGTTCGACTTCCCTCCATTGCAAAGCGGATGACAGGTGACAAACAAAGGTTTAAAACCTTAAAGAAAAGATTATGCACCACGGACAATAAATATCNTTACTAAGAACCACCCCAGCTCTATGTCTATGTCGTTAAGGTTCAAAGTCTAATGGGTTAGTGCCAGTTTCGATCTAGATAGCTAAGTTATCGGGGTGGAAACAGAAATAATAATTGTTGATACAATACCGTGATATTATTAATGTAAAACAGTTCGTTTGGCGCTTTCTCCGGCGATTCTCTCTCGAATTTCAGAAAAATATAGTCCTTAAGTCAAGTTTAAATGCTCTTCAAGACTTGCTAATAAAGTCCCTGGATTAGGAACTTTTGTATCTCTATTATGGTGAAAAACGAGCTGATTTTTTTTTATATCCACAACGAGGAAGCTCTTGGCCTGTATCACCTGATGCTAAGTGATGATCAGGCCGAAGGTGGAAGCGAGCTTCACCCGGAATCCTCAACCACGGAGGAACTGGCTATCTTACCTCTAACTGCCGGTACACAACAATGCTGTTAACATTGTTGTTATGTCTATTTTATTTGATATTGTACTAAAAATGTTAAAGAAGGTTCTATAGCAAGTAACGAAACCCTCTCTACGAAATTAATTTCCGATTGAATGTAAATAAAATACAAGTTAATATCATACAACATATAACTAATTCTTGTGTAGTCAAAAACTAACTTACATGGCTATAATGTAAAAATGTATAAGTACTTAGCTTATTTTACAATACTGTAGATAAGCATTTTATAGTGGATAAGTGATAGAACGTTCTTCCATTTGTCATATTGTGATTCTGATGATATCAGCGTTGTAAATATTCGATAACCTGTAAAATTGTAACCTATGACGTCACTTGACGTGTTTGCGGTTAAGGCGCGTAACTGACCAAAAATGGTTGCAAGAAAATTCTGGAAACTCAATCTTTTAGTACCTACTTATTTCAGAATTGTTCATATTTGTTCGATTAAAACTGTATTCTTAAATTGATGAACTTTCTCGCGCCTTAACTTTATTATTGGTGGCAAATCAGTTAAATCTCTAACTTATTTTTTTTAGTCAAAGAAAACCAATACAATGTTATTAAACTTTATTTAACGTTTACTTCAGCCAAAGGACGCCCACTGCTGGACAAAGTCCTTCTCCAAGGATTTTAATAACATGTTATAAATATCTTTATAGGTATTATTTATTTATCTTTTTGTTTAAATAGGCAGACTTGGAAGTTGGTAATCAGCAGTTTAACTGAAATGCCACCGGTCGGGATTTGAACAGTGAACTGTTATTATGAGTAGTGTAATAAATTAAAAAATACTTATCAAAAGTTTCGTTCTACTAACACAAATGTGTGGACTGTTTATCTAAAACATAAATAAAATGTAGTGAAATAGAAAGAAAATAGAAAACATGCCTAAACACTGTAATTAAAATATAAGAATAATAAACTATTATTGTAACTCCTACTTATACAATTTATACGCCTCTATTATCCGTTGTAATTATTTTTTGTATATTGACATTTTATTTAAATCCGTTTGGGTTAGACGACATTGATAATTTTATTATATTCTGTTTTACAAGACATATGAAGATAAAGCGCAATTAATTTTATATCTAATACTCCACCTGAAAAATATAATGGGTAATATGAATTATACTTAAATACAGTTCCTTATATTTTATTTTCATTTTACATACACTTGTTATACTTGTTATTATACTTCAAAGTTTTCAGGTAGTGATTTAAAAAATTGACAAATAAGTATCTAGTGCCCACACCATACTTTTAAACACACGCACGAATGCTATGCACATACAGTTTGAGGCACTAAATTATGGTAGAGAACATTATAACATGATTGCTTCCAGATAACCTATGTATGTTTTACATTCGAATTAAACCGTTGTTTCAGCACTCATAGTACATAGTAGGTCTTTATAAAAATTGTTCGCGATAATAAACTGACATTATACACACTTTTATTTTTCATTGATATTCCTGATAATTTAAATGAACGATGAAACTTATAGGAAATAATATTTACGTTGTTTTAGAGAATGTAAACATTTTGTTGCTGCACCACGTTGGGCGCCAATTGTTTGAGTTAAAGTTAAAAGTCGAAAAAAATGGTCGTATGCTGATTGAAAACTGTTTCCACTTATTAACTTTAATTTGAATTATTTATCGCTCCCTATTTCTCAGAAAAGATGATCTCATGTCAACACGAGTCATTCGACTTTACAGAAATCAATCAAATGTTAAGTTTTAATAAGATAATTACATACTACCACAAAATATCGTCCAACCGCTGTGTTTGACTACATGCTTTTCGATAATTGAAATGTATACATGTAAACTACGTATACTTTCCAAGAACTTTGTCTTTCAGTTGACTAAACGTATCAATTATCGAAACTGTAACGGATATGAATAAATAAAGTCGTCCTCCGGCTGTCTGAGTCACTGAAAAATTATTGACCTTAATCGACACTTGAGCTGTGTTTCTTAATGTGAGCAAATATCCCATCAGTCACCGGTAGGCCCTTGCCACCTTGCAGAGCGCCTTGCATTTTGTACGATAATTACCACTCGCACAGTACTTTCATTCAGGGGGACGTCTCTTTAATTATTCAATTGAATTTCCCTCTCGCTTCAGGGCCGCAGGATTACTTACAAGAGAAAGAGACGGACAGAGTTTTCGGGGCGAGCCGGTGTGAAACCTAGGTGTGAGTGTCAGTTGTGTTTTAGGCGCGAGGGAGAGCGGTTGGCCCGCGATGCCAACTAGATTCAGACCGCTAGCAGAAATGCTATCACGGAGGCACAACTTTCGAATAACTAGAAAGAAGTCGATTAGCTAAAAAGTTGAAGTTTTAAACATGAGATAGATTAATTTGAATTTAACAGTTTTATGTTTAGTTTGTTTTGAGGTCTGTTTACGAAGGTCGCGTCCTTCAATCGATAAACTATTAATTGTGACATCGTGTGATTGCCCGTGGCCGGTAGACAACTCGGTTGGACGCGCGTTTTGGATATATTTTTTCTATAAGTGCCAATTTACTGTAGTTAATATAATATTTTTTTCGGACATTGCGTCGTAACTTTGCCGCCGAAGAGATTTGTTTTAAATATTATCTTCATGGAATATGGGCATCTGTTTAGACACTGGTAAGTTACATTGTTCTTATTTATAGCTTAATCAATATTGTTTGTTAACTGCTTGTTATTTTGTTTCGACGATTGCATTTTTATGGCGAAACTACATTCACTTATTGCTTTTAAAATTAGGCAAAACATATTCGAGACGTCTGTAAGCAGAGTATCTACATAACAATTAAAAGAAGTAGTAGAATGCTAATTTGATGTGAAACTTAATACGCGCGAAAAAGTTTTGAAGTTTTGCATTACCCCGCGTTGGGCGCCAAATTCGCCAGATAGTCGTACACAGCCGGCCTTCATACTAAACATATGTAGATGAAGTTATTCTACGAACATAGTAATTTGTTATAAGATCATTGTTATATTAATTGATTTGGAAGTATTCATTAGCAGCATCTATTAGGTTAATTGAATGCTTTGTGTACAATGTATTTTATTGCAATAAATAAATAAATAAATACGTAGATAATTCTAGCACTTAAATAACCGGCTGATTCAATAAAAATATAAAACGGTATTTTAACACTGATTTACTGTAACACTGAGATGACCAAACAACAAAAATATCAAAACACTGTCTTTTTATTTTATCTAAGCCATTGCTAAGCAAAAACAATAAGCTATTTTTAAGAACTTTTATATTTCCCTAAGCCAGAAGAACATTGAACTTTAAGGCAGGAAGTGGAAATGACCCAATAAAAAGCCGCCCCTTGGTTTTTTGTTTATTGCCTCTATAAATCCTGTTTAACAACAACTGATTAATCATTTAAGACTTTCAATTCATACGTTTTCGTATCTCATATCACCTTATGATAGCATTATAATATTTACCTATAAATTAATTAATCCAATAATCAAAATAACTTGCTACTTTTGTGTACACCTAGAAGCTTGCCTTTTGGTCTTATTTAGATTTTTTTTCTAGGCTTAAATAAGTAGTTCGTTCGCTCCGGTTTTGCGATAGTGGTTCATGTATGTACCACATTTAAATTATAGTTATTAGCTACAACTTGTTTTTACTCACATGTCAAGATGATATAAAAACAAACAATTTATACATGCCCATGTATAAGTACACCAACCACCAACATCAATAATGAACTACTTCCATCTTAAGAGTATAATCATCATTTATTCGATTTTAATTTGCAATATTGTAGATACTTACGGTCGGTGGAGATAGAAGGAGTCGAAACGGACTACTATTCCGGAGTAGCGGGTTCGATTCCCGCACAGTACAAACATTGGTGTGCATGAACATATTTGTTTGTATTGGACTGGGTGTTTTCTATGTATAATAACTTTGTTACG